>NW_004524601.1:7087201-7088218 GCF_000260255.1 Octodon degus | reverse complement strand
CATCCTGGTCCTCCTCCCTCAGCCCCTGTCCCTCTCTCAGGGCACTGTGCAGAACCCCTTGGCCTCAGCCCCTCTCTGACCCAGGTCTACTTGTTTGCCATCAGAAGATGCTGCTTCACCTTCCCAGGGTTGTCTCTCTCCTGGAGCAGTGCTGCAAGATTCTTTTTACTTGGTCTTCTCAGTGCTAGAATGTGGACACCCCCGTGCTGCCTGCAGGCCATCTGTACATGGCTTCTGTCATCCTGGACAGGAAACCTCTTAGAAAATGCAATGAAAAATTTAAGGCACCACTGTTTAATTTTGTTATGGTTGATTTTAATGATATATGAAAGGAATGTGTGTTTACAGGGAAGAGGCCTCCTAATTAGAGTACTGCTGATGGGATCCTTGAGTGGAAGACTGCGTCCAACTTTATGTCTTTCAGCATCCAGTTGGCATCAGCAGTTTGTGAAACTAAAGTTTCTACTAATTTACTGATGCCTTTGACATCATCTTGGTTTCAATACTGTTGGCTGGGAGCAAACACACCTGCCAAGAAATGAAGGGAAAATACATTTCAGAAAAATCATTAAAAATATGCTTAATTTGCTCAAGTATAAAAGAAAATTTTAGAATAATTTTCCTATGTTCAAAACTGAATTTGACAAGCTGAAAACATTTCTAAGAATTGATCTGTAACACATGTCATGCATTAAAAATGAGTGCACAAGGTGAGAGATAATGTTTATCACTCTGATCACATCAGAAGTACTAAAGATTGAAGTCAAAACTATATTCAGTTAAAAAGAAACTAAGTTAGATTTACTTGAGCTAAGAAATTCCATATAGTATTAAGAAGGCATGAATTATGATGTAGGCATGGAAAGTTAAGAACTATTTGTTAGAAAGCAGAGATACATGTGCTCTTTCTATAGATTAATTACTTTATACTTTTTGTATTCTAAAACTTTACATCTAGGTGCTGGGGAGATGGCTCAGTGGAATAAGCGTTCCCTGGCAAGCGCAAGGGCCTGAGTT
>NW_004524601.1:7083284-7087101 GCF_000260255.1 Octodon degus | reverse complement strand
TAGGCACTGGTACTCATCTCCGGTGGTCCTCACGTGCTGTCTCTGGTCCACACTATTCTTCTCTCTGTGTCCATAACTTTGGTCACTTGATAGTCCTCCTGCAGATCAGAAGGTGCTGTGTCTGCCTTTCTCGCTGATTTCTCCGACGCAGCGTAGTGTCCTCCTGTTCCACGCAGGCGACCATGAACGGCAGCCAGCCCTCCTGCTCAGGACTGAGTATTATTTTACTGCACAGGTGAGCCCCGCGTCTGCCGGCGCCCTCCCCAGCAGACACTTAGGCTGCTTGACTCTGGTGAGCAGAGCTCGGCAACGTGGGCGTGTGAACTTCCCCTCCACATCTGATTCTAACGTTTTTGTTTTTGGTACTGGGGAAAAAACTTGGAACCTTATACTTGCCAGGCAGGTGTTTATGGTACTGAACTATATCCCTAGCCCTTAATTCCTTCCGATAAATACCCAGGAGTGGAATTGCTGGATCGTACACTGATTCCGTTTTGAGCTTTTGGAGGAGTCTCCCTGGCTCTACTAATTCTCATTCCTGCTCCCGCTGGCAATATAGAAATGCACCCTTTGTCACCATCTCTGACAACACTTGTTACTGTGCATCTTTCTTATGCTTCTTTTGTGTGTTTTATTGAGATATATTTCCATGTGAGTGTCCTGAAATGCCCCAAATGTACTATCTGACCCAGATTGGAAAGAAAGAAATTGGAGAAGTAGGGATATAGCTCAGCACAAAAGGGTTGGTTTCAGTTTCCACTAGAGCAAGAGAAAAAATTCACATCAATGTAACAAAAACAAGTTTCACGTAAATTATAAATCATGACACAAACACACTCAGGAAGCTGTTAGAATCACAGAGTATACTTCTGCCTATAGTTAGGCAAAAATTAACATACAGATAAGGAAATAATGACAAAGGAAACAATTGTAATCTTGAATTCAAAAACATTTCTTACGAATAGAGAAAATCAGTATCAGTGCTGCAGCCCACAGGGAGAAAAATAAAGATCCTTCGAGTACATATTTGACAATTCAATAAGATTCATGCTATTCAAGAGTTTCTACAATAGTGAAAAGTACATTTCTTAAAACTCTTGAAAAAATGTTTTATATAGGAATATTTACAATAGCATAGGCAAAAACACGCAGCATCATTACCCCTGAAAAAAATACAACTTAAAACAGTGTTGATATTACATTCTATTCCCACTGGAATGGTGAAAATCAAATAATTTTCAAATTGCTGTTCAAAATGTGGGTTCCTAGGGAGTGTCATAAATGTGCAGATTGAAGTAGAAAACGCCCAGCCACAGTGCAGCATGCTAGAAGGGCGTCTCAGAAAGGTAACCAGTCCACAGCCAGGTATTTATCTCAAAGAAGCAGAAAGTGATGGGCTCAGAATGCGTCCATGAAATGGTTATAGCAGCCTTATTCATATTTGCATGAAGAAGCCACGGTCCAGAGGAGAGCTGAGTATATTCATGCAGAAAAATACTCAGTGAAAAACAGCTTTCAGACTGATACGCTTGGATGTGTGCACAGAGCCTCAGACCTTACAGGAGCAAGAGACGCTTCTCATTCAAGCTGTAAGATGATTAATGTAATTTAATTTAAACTTCTGCATACTCTCAGCCAAACATAATCTTTATTGGTGATTTGCACTTATGCACAAAACAACCAACCTACTGAGATTAAAATCTGTGAGGCCTTTCCATCTATGTTCAAATATGACCAAGATTTTCAGCCAAGGCCTAGTTGTCAAAAATTGTCTAATCTTTTGCAGGCAAAGTAGAGGACTTCGGCGGAATGTTTTCTGAACATTGGTCTCAGTGGATTTCACTTTGCTTCATGTCTTAAGGTTTGATGGTGAAAGGTGTGGAGCAGCCATCCGTGGACCCTTCCTGTCTGTTCTCTTTGGAGCAGTGCCGCGGGCAGGGTCAGCGTGTCACATCCCGCAGGTGTGGATGGCAGACAACAGACGACGGGCAACACTTTCTTCTAGTTAAGTGCCCAAGTGTTGGGAGAATATAATGTTTTAATAAAATGAAGCACTTACAGAATAAAAGAGCTAAACATGTCATCTTGCTCTCGAGGTGACCGTCCTTGTGCTCCTCTGAGGGTCTGAGACATCAACCTCAGCTGTGGCCGGGGTGGAGCTCAGAGCATTTTCTGACATCTGCACCAGCTGTTCCTCCTCTTGCACACTGAGTTTTGAGCTAATGAAAAATGTTACCTTTACATGCAAAGGCTATTTGGAACCCGGCTATCCCTCTGCAGCTAGAATATGTTTATTTTATTTCTAAATATTAAATTTTATTAATGTTTCTTAATTGATAGGCTCTGGTGACTAGTAGTGCTTTTAGCACAATAAAAGTAAACTCTCGCAAAGGACAGGTCGTTAGTTTAGTCCCTGTAACTCACACCAGGCAGGGAATTTCATAAATTCCAGTGTGTTATCTCTCAATGCATGACATTCTCTCAGATTTTGGCGTGCCTGAGTTTCCAATGTGTAGTTAGTGGCTTCTAATGTGTATTTAGCATTTTCTGTGAGTCCCTTGCCTTGTTGTGGTGAAGATTAAACTTTAACTTAGGGCAACACAAAAAGAATGTTTGCATTCAAGTTTCATTGCATAATATAGCAGGCAAAATTTCAGAAATTTGGGTTCTATTTTTTTAATTTTGAAGTTCCTTTATTTCTATATCAGCACTTGACTAGAATATTTATACCGTGAATGATATTAACATATTCCCTAAAGAAAATGTTTCCTCCATCTAACCTAACTATGGGTATTGTTGGTGATTTGGAAAGAATATTCTGACTATTTTCCAAATGAATGAAGAACAAAAGTAGCAGAAAGGAGCCCAAACATCATGGTCAGTAAGGCTGTTTCTAACCAAGGCTTTGACAGATGCTCGGATTATATAGCAGGATATCTTGAAATAAGAAGGCTTTTCAATGTAGTGAGGCAAAAGTGACTGGATCGTGTGTGCAGTGGTGGAGATTGCCATCCTAAACTCCATCTTCAAATATCAGATTTCAGATTACTGGATTAGTGACCATGTTAATATGGACAGGCAATAGTCGGTAACAAGAAGATAGTGCTACCCACAATGCACTGACGTGATACGAGGAGGATGACTGACAAGGGTTCTTTAATATCCTTTCATACTGTTGAAGGACGAATGTTTGAATTGTGCACCACTCTCAAGTCTGTGGATGCCTCTATTCACAAATCAAAGCAGCATAATGTATGAACTCTTTGTTCCTGGTCTTAAAATTGTTGTGTGGTCTTCATGCAGCTGCAAATGCTGCCCTGACGGTGGACAGAAGGTCTGCTTCACAGTTCTGCTAGAAGTGGCCCCTTGCATTGGCATAATGATATTTAGCCTGGTAGCTTAGGGCGCGTCTGTTGTCACCTCACGCAATTCAAAGCCCCCTTTCCCCATTCATACTTTCCTGTCCTGTCCCCTCTATACGAAGCAACCACCATGATTCCAAAGTAGTGCTGGGTTGTGAAGAATCACGATGTCGATAGCACTGTTCTGAGGCTCATTCACAAGCATGCAAAATGCCTCTCTGAATACTCAGACACCTAAGTTTGGCACTGTGACACGGAGACCGGAAGAGCAGACCTGATGATCAAATACTACAGAACAAATCATGGTGCAAGACCGAACCCAAACACGAAAGGCGATTTGGGCTGCCATGTTCGTGCGTGATGCTGTGCTAAGATGGCCTGCATGTATTTGGACTGCACATGTCATAGCCAGTTAAAAGAAAAAACTAGACTTCGTAAATATTACCAGATTAAAT
>NW_004524601.1:7081031-7083184 GCF_000260255.1 Octodon degus | reverse complement strand
CTTCCCTGGCAAGCACAAGGGCCTGAGTTCAATCCCTGGTTCCGCAAAATAAATAAATAAATAAATAAATAAATAAATAAATAAATATAAAACATTACATCTGGTCTACTGAGATGTTTTGTTTGAAGTTTATTTGTTTTTATTAAGATGTATATTTTATTGATACTTTAAATTTCTAGGTCAGTAAACTTATTTAATGAGATTACATAGAAAAATATAAGACTGCCATTTTCGGGAAGGGTCATTTTCATGCAGAATGAACCTACCTGGCTGTCTGAATCTCATCTTCTCCAGTGACAGTTTTGTGATCATTACAGATTGAAGCACTGGGCCTTTTTTCTTGGCCTGTTCTTTTATTCTGGCTCAGCCTCAGAAGGTAGTGTCCAGTGAATCAGAGAAGCATTACTTAAAGTAAATGCTTGTACTGGTTGGTACTTTGTGTCAACCTGGGAAGTTTAGAAGTTTAATTAAGTGACTCAGCAGAGAGCCAGGATTTCCAGTTTGCAAACATCCTCATCCTGAGTGAGAGGAGGGCATGGACACTGTGTGAGTTCTACAGCCCCAGCCCTGGGCAGCTTGTTTATAATATAAGGAGCAGAGAGAGGCTGCCTAGAAACCCAGCTGCTGCCCTTCCCTTTGCCGTGAACTGCTGCTCTCTGTCATGTGCTGCTCTGCCTGGGAGCCAGCCCAGTATAGCCTGAAATCGCTACAAACTGTAAGCCAAATAAACCTTTCCTTCCTTAATTTTGGGTTTTGGGCATTTTGTTCCAGTAAAGAGTGAAAAGTAACTGAGGCAATGCCCAACACGCCATTGTACTTTTAAGTTTATAAAGTACATACATGTCTTCGTTACTTCCCCCCCCACACACACTCAAAATGCAGGAAGGAAACATTTGTTCAGCTCAGAGCTTGTGGAGGTTTCAGTCTATGCTCGGCTGGCTCCCAGGCAGAGTGGCACATGGCAGAGGGCAGCAGTTGGTGGCAGCAGAAAACAGCAAAGAACAAAGGGGAGGGCGGCAGCAGCTGCAGCTTCCAGTCAGCCTCTCTCCCCTCTTTATATTGTAGACAAGCTTCCCAGGCCCGGGGTGAAGAACTCCACAGTGTCACTCAGGATAAGGATGTTTACGAACTAAGAATCCTGGCTCCCTGCTGAGTCACATAATTAAGCTTTTAAACTTCTCAAGTTGACTCAGTGTGTCAACCAGTATAATGCACAACTGTCATTTCACTGAGTCCTTCAAAATTATGTCACCTATATCTTTGAGGAGTAGCTCTTCATAGCCTGTAGTTCTCAGGGAAAGAGATGCTAATATGTGACTCTTATTCGGCATAATAAGATGCAGAACTGAGATAAGACTTAATGCAGGGGCTAGGGAGATAGCTCAGTGGTCTAAGTGCCTGTCTGGCAAGACCAAAGACCTGGGTTCAATCTCCAATACCACTGTGTAGTGAGATCCTCCGTACCAAATACATAAATAAATAAAATATTTTTAAAAAGAATTTTATATGCAAAGGGCCAGGGAGATGGCTCAGTGAAATAAGTGCCTCCCTGGCAAGCACAAAGGCCTGAGTTCAATTCCTGGTTCCACCAAAAAATAAAATAAAATAAAAGAATTTTATATGCAATATGTTATTCAGTTCTTCCAATGACTCTGGTGATATGGCTCGTGTTTCAGGATGGCAAACTCCAAATTAGCTTCCATAGGTTGAGAATGTGTGTCAATAGTCAGAGAGACAGAGACAGAGAAACACATACAAACAGAGAAAGACAGGTGATTTCTGTGATGCCAGGGTTGTTCTGCCAGTAAGATACACTCCTAGTCCTTTTCATTTTGAAACAGTGTCTCCTAAGTTTGCTAGGTGGGACTCAATGTTTAGGCTTTCCTGGCTCAGCCTCCTTTAAAACTGGGATTACAAGCGTAGGACAACCCACTCAACTCTAGAAATTTTGGGATGTTTCTACATTGCATTTCTTAAAACCACAAAGTACTCCAGGCTTATTTATTTTGTGAAAGATGATTGAATTATACAGATATAATTGGTGTACATGTTTTATCTTTCTGTTCAAAAACAACTACAAGGTTTTGATAAGAATTCAAAAATTTTAGAACCTCTCATCATTTTCTCTTTCTTTCTTCCTTTCTTCCTTTCTT
>NW_004524601.1:7060229-7073057 GCF_000260255.1 Octodon degus | reverse complement strand
TTTTATAAGTATAAATTACATAGTTGAATAATGCTAAATTATTTCTTTCTTATGATAAAGCCAATTATTTAAATTTAAATTATAGAATAGCTGGCTGATTTTAAGTACGCCTTTAAAATATATTTCCTAAAATTGCTTCTCCTTGAATCAGCATTTGTTATTTACTTGTGCTATTACAATTTCTTTGTTTGACAAACTATATCCTATTCAAAAGGCCTTCTGCTTGACATAGTAGTGAGGCTGTATCTGGTTGATTTTTCAAAAGAGCACAGCTGGGATGTTATTCATGAGGAGACTGAAAAAACAACGTTACTCAACATTACAGCATTTTACAGATGCAGAGCTGTGTGTAGATGTGAAGTGATTAGCACTCACAGAAAGCAGGCAAATGCTATTTCTCTTTCTAGATGGACAAATAATCACCCAAATTGGAGAAATAATTTAAAGTGAATAACATCCAATGTCGTTTTATTTTTCCATAGGCCTCTAAACGCTCTCTAACTACCTTCCTTTACCTTTAATAGGAAATCAGCCACACATTTAATTTTCTCGAATAATAAAGAAATCAAATGCTATAATCTTTAAAACATAAGTTTTATATTGTTTTGGTTAATTGCTTTTTCATATTTAAAAATGCATCAGCACATGATTATTGCAAATTTTGCAGTTAATTATAACACATAATTTTGAAAAGCAGTGTGTCTGATTTCATTGTTTTGTAAGCTGTGGAAGCTAAGAAAGGTAGTCTCATCACAAAGTTTAGCATATATTTTTGGAATTTTCTGGTTTGGGATTTCAAAGCAAAATAACTAATTGCACTGACTGTTATTTTTCAAATATTTTCATGGTCATCTTTGCATGGGCATTCTGTATTTATTTCAATGTTATTAAACATCTTTGACTGTAGAAAATATAATATAGAATGCTCACTATTTTCATTTTAAAATATTTTATTCAGATGTATGTTTCATTTTGTAATAGATGAGATATTTGTTCATTGAGGGCCCTTTAAATGAGATATTAAAATTATAATTTGATTTTAAAACTCCTGGTGTTACCTGTCCCAGGAGGAAATGATTGAAAAAGACTCTTCGCTTTTTTGGAGCAGAAACCCTGAACGGGAACCTTTGCTTCCATTCTGCACGCTCCACTAGGAGGATAGGAAAGAACCCACGTCTGCAAAGTTGCAGAAAGTTCAAAGAAGCATCACAAGCATGCAGGGCTCTCTACTGCTGTTTTGCTTAGAGAATAGCAGGAATTTGGTTTAGTTCTTGAATAGTCTCACGTGAGGCCTTGAAATTTAAGTCTCATTTTAATGAAAATACAATGATATCTGGATTTGCAAGGGAATTTACTCCTACTGTTTCAGAGCCCTAAGATATTATTCTGGGGATATGTCCCATGTGCCAACTACAATCTGTGCAACAACAGGAGAAGTCCAGAAATTGTAAAGGGGCAGCCTTTTCCTGGGTAGTCACCGTACAATGTTTTGCCATTCTGTTGACTCATATCAGCCTGCTGGGTTTCTCTCACAGACCTCTTAGCAGTGAGATTAATGGCAGGACACCTTGATGCCAATATATGAGTTAGTAAATGAATGTGTTTTTAAATACTGTACACATCCTTGGTTGATTTTGGGACAGTTTTTCATGATTATGTCTTAAGAAACAGAAATTTTGCTACTGAATGTCAGTATTTTTTCTTTGGGTGTTACTACTGTGCAACCTAGTATGGAAGTTAAACCAGGGATGGAAAAGTGATTAATACATTTTACTAGGGAACAGATGAGGTGATCTTTTTATAACTAGCTCTCCAAATGTATTTTTCTTAGTTGCCAAGCATAGGAATGAAAATTCAGTTTGATTTTTGTTTTGTACTTATTTTGTTGTCATTGTTTATTTCTTCTACAGCTGAGTATTTTGTTGTTCACCACTATGGAGCTCACTAATGGAGTCTGAACTCATTAAGGAAGGAAACCTAGATTCAAATGAATGGAAAGGAAATTTCTTTGCACATCAATGTGTGTGTGTGTGTGTGTGTGTATGTGTGTATGTGTACACATGTGTAGTACACAGATATGTGAGGCAATGCCTGTGTACATATGTATTGTGTTAGTTGCTTTGCTGGAACGAAATACCCAGTGTGTTCGGAGTAAAGGAGAGGCTTTCCTCATGCTTCATGTTTTAGCTCACATGATCCCCTTTCAGTTTTCAGGGTCTCAGGCCTTGGGTGGCAGGTTCTAAGCAGAACAGAAGAGTGGTAGAAAGGGCCTGGTAGAAAACAGCTGCTCATCAGTGGCACCCAGGACGCAGGGGTTGCAGCAAAGAGTTGGGGATGATAGTATCATCGCCCAGGTCACATTCCAGTGACCCAGCTCCTCCAACTAGACCCCACCTGAGCTTGGGACTTTTGGGGAACATTTTAATCCTGAATCATAACGTGTGTGTGTGTGTGTGTGTGTGTGTGTGTGTGTGTGTGTGTGTATGCAGTGGCTCCAGAGATATTTATTTCAAATTATAGGAAATTCTTTTGGGAATCACTTTTATAAGATCACAGCCTTGGGCTGGGGAGACAGTTCAGAAGCATAAGCGGTTGCTTGGCAAACGCAAGGTCCCGAGTTTGATCCTTTTTACCACATGCCATGCAGGCCCCTGTATCAGGCATGGCGGCACACACATGCCTGTAATTCCAGAACTAGGAGACTGAGACAGTAGGGTCACTGTGAATCAAATGGCATGGTGAGACTCTGTATCATTAAAAAAATCAGAGCCTCTACTGAATGTTGTATAACAGTGTATATCATTACTTTTTTTTTTTTAATATTACTTTGGAGGGATATTAATTTTGTTCAAAGCAGGATCATTTGTCAAAGCAAAGTGAAAAGACTGTTTATTTTGAAATGTAAAGATTCTTGTGTCACAAGGCTGGTGAACGGCATGAAGTTATGGCTGGCTGGCTGGGTCCAATAAGGCAAGTCTGCACTAAGTAATACTTTTGTTTTTTATGTATTTAATACAAGCTCTACCTGGTCTTACTACACAGCTCAGATTAGTAGTGATCTTCCTGATTTCAGCCTCCCAAGTGCTGGGATTACATGCACACGCCAACATGACCAATCTCAGTCGCTGTCTTAGCATGCCTCAGGGGAGGGCGCAGCATGCCTGGGATCGAACTCCGGTCCTTGTATCTGCCTAAGCAGGCACCTTAATCTGCTATGCTATCTGGCCAGCCCTATTCTCAGTAACACTTACTAATGAAAATAACTGGGAAAGCAGAGGGTTATACAGGAGAAGTTAGTAGGAAGTGTGGTTATGATCTAAGTGTGTTATATCCACGTATGAAAGTATCACATTGAAAGCTAAAATTCTGTAAAATTAGTATGCATTAATGAATATAGTTCTATTTGCCTTATTTAAATTTCTGGAAAAAAGTCTGACACAGATAACCTGAAAGAGCCAACATCTAGAAGAACACACAGAAACATGAGCATCACTGTGGAAGTGGAAAATGGTTAATTACTAT
The DNA here is from genome assembly GCF_000260255.1 of Octodon degus. Classification (NCBI taxonomy): domain Eukaryota; kingdom Metazoa; phylum Chordata; class Mammalia; order Rodentia; family Octodontidae; genus Octodon; species Octodon degus. The sequence continues at coordinate 7,069,535 of NW_004524601.1, read as the reverse complement.
GCAGTTGGTAAGATGTATGAATCATGATCAAGACTATGCATGTCTGCAGCCCATGGAGCCAAAAATTGGGACTTCACCACGACTATGGGCAAGAGGAAATATTTTGCTAACCACCTTATACCACAGGAAATGAACCTGAATTATTTGTCATTTCAATAAAAGATACTAATAAATACCCAAAGAATAAGAATATCACCTATGCTTCCAGGAAGGACAAGATGAAAACAGGAGAGGTAGCAAACCATAATTATATAAACATGTTTTATTTCCCAGAGTGGTAAAGAGACAAATCAACAATGGTAAGGATGTGTGTGTGGTGATGCATTTAGTAACTAAGGTGGTAAAGTATAATGAGATTTCTTCCAGGTATATCAAGTATTTTAATTCAGCCCAAATCACAGAATTATGAACAGGTAGTATTGTGTATATTATTTCCCAGTTTTAAGTATATGATCATCAATATCTATTTTTCAAAACTTCTTTTGGAAATAATATGACTTAGGTGTTTAATATAGTCTTCATAGTTCATAAGCTGCAAAAGCTGCTGTGACACAGCAATAAAAAATTCAAAGTTTCGGTCTGGATTTTCTCTCATACCTTAGAGACATTCATCTATGTTATGAGTTTTTAAATGGCCAATAATTTTTATATGCAATGTCACAATATTTTTTATCTAGGAAATATATAGAACTTTCCTGTACTATTTAAATACCTTCTAAGGAGTTCATAAAATACTTCAAGAAAAATTATAATTTTATTTCCATATGTATTAGGCTGTCATTCATCACTCCAGAAAGAGTTATACACTCTCTTACTCTATATGAAGTATGTAGACATTAAATCGAGTTTCTAAAGGCAGGAATAATAGGCACCAAGTTTTTGCATTCTGCCAAATCAGACAGTAGTTATCTATGTCTTGTAATCACAAAAAGAACTTCGATAGAGAAAATTATATTAACTAGCACATTTTGACTGTATTCATACATACTGTTTTTACTTTTTCAAATATTTTCTTCTTGTATCGACAAATCCTAATGCTTTAATATCTTAGTATTTCTTACAACACTCTCTTCACTGGAGGTGAATCAGAAGCACATTGTAGGGGGCCTGCCCCTTGGCTCAGTTCTCTAAGTGGCTGCTTCAACAAAGCAGTCAGGCTCAGGTTGCTGAGTTGGATCCCCACAACTCAAGCCAGCCAAACCTGCCCTGAAGGCATTCGGAGCAAAAAAAAAAAATCCTTATAGGGCTGGGGAGAGGCTCAGTAGAATAAGTGTTTGCCTGGCAAGCACAAGGGCCTGAGTTCAATCCCCAGTTCTAAAAAAAAAAAAAAAAAGAAAAAAAGAAAAAAAGAAAAGCACATTGTCTATCATCACAATTGGAGGAAGAGTTGAGGCCAAAGGTAAAGGCTCGCCTTCCTCTTACGACTACAGTTCCATGTAGAAGAAGAAGGAGGGCTTCCCTCCCTGCCCACACAACTCTCCTACAAATTGCAAGTAAAAATCATCAACCTGTGTTGGGAAGGCCAGTTTTTTCCACAGTCAGTCAGTACCTGTCTTGTTACAAAGCTCGCATTCCATTGGCCACCAGCATGCATCAGTCTGACACAGTGATGAGCAAAGGGCCAAGTATTCCAGGTGAATCTTACTCTGTCTCCTCTCTAGATAAAGTGTCCTATCAGTGCCAGAATGTGTCGGGTTTTCTTCATGGCTCTGATAGCAAGAGTTTGCAGGCCGCAGTCTTGGGATTGAATGCCCTGTGAATGGCAGAGTAAACATCTTTTATACACCCCAAATTGCTGGAGTCGCTGGTGACCACAGCAAGGATGTTATTCATAGGATGGTATCATGAGAACAAAAGGATTGATTAGCAATCTCAGTATCTGTGAGTTCATCTGCACACTTACCTCCATTTGTGTTCTGCTACTTTTACTTACTCTTGCCTTTCAGAGAACAAAGCAAACAAACATTGTGCGCCATACAAGACAGAGGATACCAGCAAGTGAAACAGCTACAAGCTGGAAACCAGTCCCAGAATGGTGTAGACAGGCAGCAGTGCTGTTCCTCAGAAGTAACGGGACAGCTGTTGGGCAACACTTTCGATCTAGCAAGTAATGGGCAAGGTGAGATAAAGGTGCAATCAAGAGCCAGACTGAAACTGTGCAAGTTCAAAACACGGAGGCATATGAATTACACATTCACTGGGTACATCCTCAGACTCAATACAGCTGATGAAAATCAACAAACGGTAAGTTCAAGAGCTGAAAACATGACAAGTGAAATAAGACATAGTCGATGGAAATCTCAAAAAATAAGGAAAAAAAACATAAGAAATATATAAAGACATTATGTCTGAAATTGTATTCAAAATCAGCAGTAGACATCAAAGTACAGTTATAAGAAACAGAACAATGAATAAAGAAAATGATAAGCATAAGAAAAGTGAAGGAATTGTGACAGGATTATGCAGATTTATTTTCAGACATCTTTCAAGTAAGACTAAGAAGAGAGCCTCTTAATCTGATAAAAGCCATTTATGACACTCTGACCACCAGCATTTTCTTAAAGGGGGGAAATCTAAAAGCTTTCTCCCAGAAACAAGGATCAAGACAAGACTTCATTATTTTTACTCATTTTTACTCTCAAAATTAACTGTCTTATCTATCAACAAGCAAATAAAGAAAATGTGATATGAAATGGACCATTACACTGTCACAAAATAGGACATCATTGGGTCATTTGTAGGAAAACGGATGTGCCAAGCGTGGCCATCATGTTCAGTAAAATAAGTCACACACACAAGCTTTGCTATCACATGGTTTCTCTTGTATCAGACACCCAAACTAAAAAATAAATAAAAGAAAAACATATACGATGGATAACAGAAAACAGGGAGATTGAGTTTTTTGTAAAAGTGAAAGAACAGGAGATAAAGTGGGGCAGAGAGGGAGGACGGGAAGAGGGTGAAATGGAATGCAGACATGCTATGAGCTCGGACGAGGGTCCCAGGATGAGTGTCAGCAATGTGTGCAGCAAGCAGGCACAGAGAGAAGGAAACTATCAGGCAAAACTCTCCCTGTCCCTGGAGGCTCACACCTGTACTCCCAGCTGGCAGAAGCCTGCGACAAGAAGATCCCAGATTGGAGAAGTGCCTGGAAACCAGGGAAGATCTTGTCTCACAAAACCTTTTTGTGTCTATACATATCAGTAACACAGAGTAACGTACTTTATTTTTTGTAAATCAGTATATAAATATAACATATTTTGATTTAAAAATTAACTCTTTAATATGTTAAAGGGAAAAAAGGTAAATCCAGTAATCTACACTCATGAAAAGATTCTTCAAAGTTAGGAAGCAAGTGGTTTTTTGAATATCTATCTAAAACAATGACTATTTCACTATTAGCACTATTCTAAGGGAAATTTCAAAATATCATAGTACAGTGTGAAATAAAGCAGATAATTTGTTCTACCATGAAAAGCATCAGAAGTGGAAGAAACGAATATAAAATGAAGCTTCTAAAATTCCCTCCTTTTAACTTAACTAAAAGATTGTTACCCAAGCTGGTCCACGGATCTCAGGTTCAAGTCCTCCTGCATCTGTCCTCTGTTTTGCTGGGGTCAATGGCATAGGACATGCTCTCCTAGTCTTACAAAGACTTTTTATCAAATAAAGCTCTCTACATTGACTTTAAAGAATATAAATTTAAAAACAAGTCATAATAAAACAAAAGGTGAAGCAAATAATATATACCATTGTATGAAGGTTGACTTTGGGAAATAGACTTTATACACAAAGGTAAACTCTGAAAGTATTTGTGAATGTATAAATCATCCAAAAATGAGAAATAGTGACGTAAATACTCTGTTCTGTTTGACAGCATAGGTCAAAATGAAATAAAGTGACATTATTCCACACCAGACCAAAAAGTGGGAAACCAGCATTTACTCTATAAGGCTAGCCACCAAGAAACTCCAGATTAACAACTCACAAAATGTCAGCCTCCTTCTTTCTTTTTTCTAGGTTTAAATACTTTTCTGATTTCTAGGACGACCACAGTGGAGTGTTGCATTTATTCATTTATTGACTCAGGTGGTACAGGCTGTTCCCACGGTGGGTCAGAGGCCAGTCACAGGAATTTATGATAAGATAGAGTGCAGCACACTTCTTGAAATTAATTCTGTTTATCCTCTTTTATCTCTTTCATGTTTACAGTACCCTAACAAGGATGTGGAGGGGTGAAACAGAGCAGGCAGGGTCAGGATGAGTTGACTCTGCCTTAGTGTCTTCTATTTCTAAGATAGGTTAGAGGCTAATTTGGAGCTACTTCAGCCAGGATAAATAAACACATTGAGAGTCACCAATCTCTACAGAAAAAGAAGTAAAAACCCAGAAAACTAATAAGCTTAATAGAAGAATATGAACCAGGGTAATATTTTTACTCTAACCATTTAACTGGTCACTACGGATGGGACTAGTTCAAAGCAGAGGTGTTTACGCTGGGCATAAAAGCAAAGCAAACATAGTTATATTATGAGAAACGCTGCCAAGTACAAATGGAAACGGAGGTGAACAGGGCATTCTGGCTTGATGGAAGTGGTCTTAGCAGCCAACGGCCTGAAACAGAAACATGTTAGGGGACAGAGCTTACAGTACAATCCTGTGATCATGGATTCAGGAGCATGCACTTGTTAAATTTCACTAAAGTGTGCCATGGGAATTGTCTCAGCTACGTTTTGCTCATTGCTGGGGCAAAATACTGACACCCAAAATGAAGAAAGGAAAGGCTTATTTAACTCACTTACTTAGTGGTAGTTTTAGTCCATACCCTGTTGGCTCAAAGGCAGATGGCAGCAGTTCTGGTGGCAGAAAACAAGGAAGAGCAGAGGAGCAGCAGCTTTGGTGTCTGTCCAGCCTCTCCTTTCTGCTATGCTGACTGGGAAGACCAGCCACCCAAAGAAGTGGCAGTGGCTGTGCAAAGATCCGAGCTCTTCCGAAGTGGTGGCTGCAATGATCAAGCCTGTCCAAGGAAGTGGTGCACAGAAGCCATCCTCAAACCCTTTATACACCCTTTTTGTGCTGAGTAACTCTAGGGCAGGCACTCTCCGCCCGGGACCTCCGCACGCTAGAGTGGGGCCCCCACACCCTAGCGCATGGAATCTCCCAGCAAGTCTAGCCAAGCTTCCAACATCCCAAGTTGACACAATGTTTCAGCCACCACAGGACTGTTAGATTTGGTGCATGCATTGAAAGAACACCAAGCCAGGTATGATGGCGCTGTAATCCCAGCTCTCAGGATGCTGAGGTAGGAGGATGTTGGTGACTTCAAGGCCAGCCTGAGTTAAAATGTGAGCTCAAAAGCAGCCTGAACCATATAGAGAGACCTTGTCTCAAGAAGGCAAAATATAAAAGAAAAAGAAAAGAAGGAAATGCAAATGAAGCAAGATGTGGGATTCCAAATAATAGATGAATTAAACACTGCTACATCTTAAGATATGGTCAGTCAATCAAAACTCATCCTTAGGGTAAATAAAGATGTCAGATATAATGATATAGATAACATTTAAATACAATAATATATCACATAAAAGATTTCTGGGGATTAAAAAAATTCCCAAATGATGATTTAGAAGAAAAGTCAAAGACGAAATTGTAGTGCTTGACAGTCAGATATAGAAAACAAAATAAACAATTCAGTAGCAATAAGTAAGAAGTCTAAGTCAAACAAATACTAAGTTCAACAAAACCTATAGCTAATTATCATGAAGGAAAAGACATTTGTATGATTGATTCAGCATGTGCCAATTTCAAAGACAAAAAATAAAGATAACATAGGGTTATTATAAAATATTTACAGTTACTAAATGATACTCATATATTCATATAAAACCCCCAAAACAATAAAAAGACATATGAAGGCTTTTAGATTCAAAAAAGAGAAAAGCTCTATGTCTTTGATTTTTAAAAGGTCCAGTGAGAAAATGGATAACATCAGCAACAATTTTGACCTACAAGGACAGAACTTTCTAGAGATGAAAAGATTTTCTGCAACTTTATGATAGCTCAAATCAAAAGCTACAGGAAATGTTTAATTTCCTAAGGTCGTGTACAATTCCTAGAGTCCTGCTGCTCCACAGTTCAATTCTCTACTTGCCAGGCGTCAATAACATATTCTACCTGCAGATGTTTCTCGGTGTGAGCCGGTACCCTTGGGTTTTAATTCACTAATGGAAGCCCGGGGAGCCGAGGACCCAGGACTCCTTCTCTGCCCCAGGCTCGTCCTAGCCACCTGCCTGCTGCGTTCACCCGAGCACACAACTGTGGGACCGGAGGGGACAAACCATCCCACAGTAACATCATTCAGCTTCACAGTACTGCTGTGTGACAGACCGAAATAAACCATGTTGGAACACCACGAACAACATGCGGAGGCTTATCTCCTCGTGTCTAGGCAAAGACTGAGCTGTCCTAGCTAGGAATTTCTAATGGTTTGTAACTGTCATGAATGAAATAGCCACAATTTACTTATTTTGTGTCATAATATATATTTAAGTTCTAAGAGGTAAAGAAAGAAAAACCCTCAAAATGTCTGCAAGTTTTTACATGAAAGTATATCATTCAATTCATTTGAAAATATTTCTAAAAGTATTTAATATTGTCATAAGTCCTTTTAATGATGCCATGCTCCACTTCAACCCTGACTGCCTTTCTACTCTTATGTATCACATTTTCTACCTAATGAACATTCTTCCATATTCTTCCATAATTTCTCCATATTCCTATGGAAATGGACAAACAGCAATTGCAAATGCTTAGTTTATCATAATTTTAGCAGATTCTGTGCTATGTATTTTAGAGGTCTTGTTTCATGGAACTCATGGGTTAATTATTTAAGCTCCTACTCTCGTCTGTATTCTCTGGATGGAGAAACCGAGGCACAGTGAGGGGAACCTGCTTCCTGGCAGACATACAGCATGTCAGCTGTGGTTCCGTCGCTCAGACTCAGCGTGGCCATTCGGGTCTCTGCTCCTCACGACTTCCCCTGATCCTTTGCTTCCCAAGAACTGGAATGTGGAGCCTTCAGCCTTCCACCCAGGTCCCTGCAAAAACATGTTATTTTTCATATTTTAATGTGTAACAAAACCAGGGACTGCCTTTTATCATCTTCTGCACTACCTCAGGTTAATTAAATGTACTTTAAGAAGGAAAGGGTACATTGTTTTGGTAAGGGAAGGAAAATCACTAACAAGCTAAATAAAATATTTATGGAGTTTTTATTAAGCTGTCTCATTTAATTGTCTTCACTGACTTGACTAATTTTATTTCTTGAAAATTATACTCTAAGTTGTTATTTTTAGTAGCTCTTAAGTAAGACTTCCTAATGAATGAATTTGGCAAACAGCATGAATAAATAACTGCATGAATCTCCATACAATGTTGATGTGTTGCTGAGATACGAATTTAGTTTTACATTTTGGGTAAATAGCACAGAATGAATTCTCTCTCTCTCTCTCTCTCTCTCTCTCTCTATATATATATATATATATATATGTCCTATCTATCTATCTATCTATCTATCTATCTATCTATCTATCTCTCTACATATATACAGATGAGTTTGAGTATGAGGTCCAGAGAAATTTTTGAATTAAAGAATGGAATTACTTTAAATAAGATTGTTTTTCAGTAACTATACCACAATATTTTTACATGAAATGGCCAATACAGATTGTTCTAATATACTACAATTTTAATTCCTAAATTAGTATGGTCTTATTTGAAAATTTCATTATATTTCAGGGACGTACATTTACTTCTTTGGATCAGCTTTTTTAAAACCCTTACATTACTTTTTTTCATGGTATCTCTTATTCAGAAACTATTTCCAAAATCAAGAGTATTTCAAACTAAAATATAAAGATTTTAAAATAAGTAGAAAATGTTATTGAAGTGAAAAAGTTAAACTATCATGAATAATTTATTATCTACATCTATTTTTATTTCTATCTATACTAATATATCATGTCCCTTAGTTTTTTTCTGTGTGTGTGCCTGTGTGTTGGTGACACTTAAGATCTAAGGTGTGGGAGGCCGGGCAGTGAAGCCCTGCGAGGGCAGTGTGTGAAGTTCTGAGTGTGAAAACAAAAGACCAGCAGCAACCCCATCAATTTGGTGAAATCAGGGACACTGATCATCAGAGGAAAGCTGCACAAGGGAGAAGAGCCAGCCCACGAGAGAAGCCGTGGGAGCTACAGCCACCGGAAGTGCTGCAGGGCCTGAGCCTCTCACGCGCTTTGGAGCTCATAACTTGCCACCGATTGCCATCCATGCTTTTCCAGGGGGGCTGAGTTCTGACAATTCTGGATGTAAGAAGTTCAAATCCCCCTGGGAGCAGGACTGGCTGCTCTCGAGAGCTTTCTCTAGGGTTGCAGAGAGCCTCCTTCTAACGTCTTCCTGCAGGCTTTCTCTCCATGTGTTTCTCCATTTCTGGTGTTTATTCATGTGTCTGAATTTCCACTCTTTTTAAGTTCACTAGGAATATTTGATTCAGAACCACCTAATAGCCAGCCTCTTTTGAAGTGAATCATCTCCTGTGGGCACTGTCTCTACATACTCTTGCTTTCTGAAGTATCCCAGTAGAATCCTTGGCACATGAAATTTGGGAGGAAGTGAGTCAGCCCAGAGCAACATGCACTGCTTGGTCTTTGGGAGGAGGAAGAAAGTGCTTGTGTTTACCTGTCTTTTAGCAACTGTGGGATGAGAGAATTTAAAATGCACCATATAAATGACCATTGCCCCATATGGGATGGAAGTTGTGACTTTATTTGCCATGAATTCTCAGTCAGGCTGACTCCTGCAAATTATAAGCAAGCAACTGAGCAACTTAAGCCAGAAAGAATTATATTCTGAATGTACACTTGTAGCCATTTTTGCATTTATGGTAACATGAATGCCACTAAGGCGTTAGGTTTGGCTCACATTTCCCACTTCTTATACTTATAGATCATGAAATTGAATATAATAAAAAAGCCTTCCATGAGATTCTAATTTAGCAACTCGTATGTTCTTGAGATAGGTTTCAGAAGCTGGAGTCCTTGGCAATGTAAGGGCTTGTGCTCTTCCTGAGGCATCTTGGAGTCAATCGATGACTATTATCCTAACAGAAATTTCCACAACAACTGTTACCTAAAAATTGGCTCTTTAAATTTCTTATATTTTTTGTTTATCTATTTTAAAGAATACAGAAAAGATTACGTTTCAGCTGCACATTGTAACCTACTTAAGAATCCCAAGATGACATCTGGTTAA
>NW_004524601.1:7054109-7060129 GCF_000260255.1 Octodon degus | reverse complement strand
GTAATCTCATGACAGATTAACCTGTACAAGAAATTTCAGCAATGTTTTAATTTAAATTACAATGTACACAAAAGTCTGCAAACTCTAACTTCACTGGTCATTACTATGTACAGTCAACATAATAACCAAATAAGAATCAGAAGCAGTTCCCCTTACTTCCTTGTCCTCAGATAAATACTCTCCTTTTAACATAAAATCTATCTGGACTTCTAGCTCTGTAAAGTGTCTCTATTACTTTCTAGCTGTATGCAAACTAAGTTACCGATTATGGCTTTTCTATGTGCAACCTCCCTTGCTAGCATTTACTCAGCTGTGTACTCGTGATTCCAGGCATGGTTTTGCACGTGAACATTTCTGCCTGCATCAACTTTTTCTGATGGGCTTATAATAATGATAAGGGAATAGTGAGAGACAGTGAGCTTTAAATTTTTGGCATATGACATATTTGTATAAATAATATCTCAACAATTATTTAGCTGTATTTTGGTTTGAGTCTTGATATTCCACAAATTCTTAAAATATGTTAGGAATCATTTGAATAATCTTTCCAAGTTTAAAGAGTATGTCCATTTGGTCATTCTATTGGTGACGGATATTTAAGATGTCTATGTTTAATGTTCCCTTATTTGAAATAGATACTACTATTGGAATTCAAGAATACATGTTCTAGTATTAAAACGTATCTATGTTGGCCTTTCATCCATTAGCAAGCTTTCTAGGCACCACGATGCTCACAGGAGGTTGGTTGTGCCAGTGGTTTTCCCATTTTGTGCTCTCTCTTTTTCCATCTCATTTTGTATCCCCAGCTACCACACTCTGAAGCAGTTACAAAGTTATAATACTAGATAAACAATTACCTCAGAGTGCAACAACCTCTCACCTTGTGAATGGGAGGATGCTCCCAGGAATCCAACTCCCAAACTTCATGCTATCCAATTCCTTGGAAAAGGAAAAGAGAAAAAATATCCTCATAAGGACCTGCTCAAATTATAGATTTTCCAGCAAGAATAAATCATGCTGTTTGGTTTGATATAGAGACCTTGAGAATCAGAAAGGGGCAAAGGCTCACTGACTTACCAGCAAGGGTGACAGGTGACAGTAGTGGAAGCCTGGAATGCAGGATGCTCTGACATTTGGAATGTGCCTATACAGTCAAAGGGTTGGTACATATATCCAGTGTAACTTTTCACCAAGTGCCTGCTTTAGATTGCACTTCAATGACCTGCTCAATATTACTCAACTACTCCTCAAAGTAGGTTATCTTTATCAATCTTTGCTGTCAGCAGATAGGAGACTGTAAATTTTTATTTTCACTTTTTAACTTGAAGAGAAATAGCGAATGTTTCAGAGCCTCACTATGCAGTTCAGGGTGGCCTTGAACTCACAGCCATCTTCCTACTTCAGCCTCCAAGTTCAGAGATTACACTGTGCGCCACCACACCCTTTGAGCCAAATCTTTTAGTAAGTGTTCTCACTTTTGTATTTTTAAAACAAGTACCTTAATTATGTGCTTTCAAGAACAGTCTTTTGAATATACCATAGAATAAAATATCATACAGTTTTTATCAATGTACATGATAGGAATATGCCTTTTATGAAATTTAATTTCATCACAGAAATGCTAAAAGTTTAGCTACAAGTAATTATGTTTTTGCTTCTCCATCAAAAGGCATGGAAACAAAAAAGAAAGTGTTTCTGTAGCCTGAGAAGGTTTAAGTAAGAAAAGAAACTCATAATCAATATTGTGAGATGAGGTCTTGATGAGATATAATTTAAATAATACAATGCACACATTTTAAGTTCAGTATTCTTGGGCTGCTTTAAACAGCTAAGTTTACATATGGAGTACTACTCAAATGCAGGATGCTTCCAGAGCGGTGTGTGCCTTCTGTGCATCCTGGCCCAGCACGTATCCTCCACACACCTGGACACACCAAGCACAAACACACTCTCGGCCACTCTAGACTGCATTTGTCCTCCCAAGACTTGTGAGCCCTGGAGTCACGTGGTCTAGCTCATGAGGTCCGTGTGCACCTTGCTTTGGAACTAGAGCTTGGTCATCATGGTCATCAGATTAGTGTACTTATAACTGTAGTGGGTGGGTCACACCGAAATCAGAAGATGCTGTTGTTTTCCTGAAGTGCTTTTAAAGCTCTGCAGCCCACCACGCCCATTTCTTGCACCCAACTCTGCCATCAAGTGTTATATTTGAACTTTTTAGTGTTTTCTCCTTACTGTACTGTGATACGTAGTGTGCAGCTATAGCTTTTGAAATTCTATAGCAAAAGACTCACTAAGGGCTCCTCTTACTGCCCAGAGTATTTTCATGCCTTTATTTTCTATCTTATTTTGCATCTGCTCCAATGTTCCACATACTTTATTGGGTTTTCTTTGTATTATGCATTTCTGAAGGCTTTTTGCATTTCTGGATGCCAGCAGGTAGGTGGTCAGACACGCGTGCTGGGGATGCTGTCTATCGCTTTGCGGATCTGCTTCACGTTGTCTCATCGGTGTCTTACAGACAGAATGATGTGATTGTGATGAGGGCCAAGTTTTGTGTTCTTGTGTTATGGTTTGTACCTTCAGTTTCTTTCAGTTTTAGCTTTTGTCGTGTTCAGGAATATGTGATGTTACTCTGTTTGATTCAATAAATACAATATACTTGTATTATGTAGTTAGTTCTATCTTCCATTTTGAGCGTCTTAATTTTTTTAAGAAATTCAACGGTTGTTACATTGCACAATGTTGTCTTGAAAGTAGTGGCAGATACAGTGGTAGATGACCAGCTGTAAGCATGCACAATAGGACAAAATAAAAGTTTTAAACATGAACTGCTCCCTTCAATAAACAAACAGAAATTAGTAGTACAATCATCCTAATGAAGGAAGGAGAAAAATACATATAATTCACACACACATTTTGAGTGTCATTATGAAATGTGTGTTTGTCTTTATCTCTGTATAGGTCTGCATCTGCATGTGTGCGTGTGTGCATGTGTGCGTGTGTGTGTGTGCGTGTGCATGTGTGCACACACGCATGCACACAATGACAGTTTCTATGTAAATGTTCCCCCAAAAGGTTCTTTATGTTCATAGGTGGGAACCTTGAGTGGAATTGTAGATGGAGGCTGAACATCCTCTTGCCTGAGGAAGCAGAGTCGGTCAGCAGAGGCAGTCTCCGGGCACGCCTGGAAGAATGAATGTGCCCTCCTGCTCCACACTCAACCCCCGCACACTGGTAGCTGCCGGCGGCCCCTCTCTCTGCCTCACAGTCTGTCTGCCTTTGAGCCAGCCAGCTGCAGACCCAAGCAGGAGCCAAAATGAACTTCTCCTTTCTTAGCTTGTTCATTTCAGGGATTTTTGTCCCAGCAAAAGGTAGTACCATAGATAGAGAGACAGACAGACAGACAGTCAGTCAGACAGACAGACAGACAGACAGACAGTCAGACAGACAGACAGACAGACAGACAGACAGACAGACAGACAGACAGACAGACAGAAAAATACAATGTTATCATAGGAATAGTTGGGGACTTTAGCAGTGTTTATTGAAAAATAATTTTAGTCAGTGACATTTTAGAACCTTTTGGTCCTGTGTATGAATGTATTTCAAACTGTATTCTGGAAAATCTACTGCTATCCTTCACAAAACACTAGTGCACAATAGTAAATCTACATCAGAATTATTCATTATTTTTGAATTCCTATGCAATTAATTTATATTTGTATTAAAGTATTGTATAATTTTAACTGAGGTTGAGTTTAGTATATATTTCAATTTGGGCTTATTTTTTCCTTTTAACATTTTATTTTAAAGATAATAAAAATTAGAACACAGAATTTCAAAACCAAATGATAGAAAATCAATAATAATTATTATGTTGCATATCATTATCCTCAAAGTATTTGTTTAGATTACCAGACATAAGCATGTAAAATTGGTAAAAAAAAATTTTAAGCATTAACTATTCCTTACAATAAGCCAACAAAAATTAGTAGTACAATTATAAAATTTTTTCCCTTCTTTATTTTCTCATTTTTCTAGCAGTTTATTGAGTGGGGAGATTTTTATCTTAATTATACCAACCAAATTTTTCCATAATTTTTTTGTCATATTTAGTACAGGGTCTACAGGGCCTCACTACGTAGATCTGACTCATAGTGACTTTCCTGTTTGCAGCCTCCCAAGTGCTGGTATTACAGGCGTGCAGCACCACGCCGTCTTATTCACTGTCTCAGCGCGCCCCACAGCCAGGGAAGGCACGGCGCGCCAGGGATCGAACTCTGGCCTCTGCGCTCTGCCTAAGCAGGCGCTTTAGTCCCCTGAGCTATCTGGCTGGCCCTGCATAATTCATATTATTAAAATATTATTAATTTCCTCAGCAAAAACTTTTACTTTGAATCTTGCACATAATTCATTATTTTTTCTTTATTTTAATTTTGATGGTATTATAAATTATGTCATTAGAAACTCTTATTATTTGATGTTAATATCTGGAACATTATGGGCTTCTTACATTCTTCGGTTTTCCTTTGACTTTTCTTAGTAAGTCACTCGCTAAAGTCTTAGCAATTTATTTCTCATTGTGCAGGTTTTTCTGAAATTCTACGTAAACGTAGTTACCTCCTGGTATGCCTACCAAAATGTTCATTTGGCACTGAAAATGTATTATCTGATTAAACATTGAAGTAATATTAATATTATGTTTTTACCAGAAAATAAACTTTGAGGGATTGATTTTTGGTACGAAATTTTTTGCAGATAAGTTTGATGCCTGTGAAATCTGTTTTTAAGCCTTGGTAACACGGAATGGAATCAAGGTCATTCCTGTGATGGGTCAGGCTCGCCTGGGTGTGTTCCCTAGTAGCTGGAGCTCCCTTCCCAGGGTGTGCCCTGTTGGCTGATCAAAACCTCAGAGTCCTTCAAACCCTGCGGGCTCGGGGAACAGTGCCCCTCGCGGTTCCCAGCCTTCTCCAGGAAAGGCTCCGTGTACCTGCGCGGCCCGATGCGCAGCGCAGCGTCTCTGATGTCTCACTCTTGTGCCTCTCCTCCGCAACTGCCACCTGCCGAGACTCCCTGTCTGCCGAATACTCTGTGTCGCTCACTCGTGGGCCCGGCTGTCCCCGCTCCCGGCCCGTGAGTTCCTGAAATTGCCTCCAGGCAGCACGCTGTGGCAGTTGGTTTGCTGCGTCGGTTTCCATGTCCCCAGGATCACAATCTGGTCTTTCGTCTTATCCTGCATTTGTTAATAATTGTTTCACATTGTTTTCTAACTGTGAGTGCTGAGAGTAAAAGTTGTGAATATCTTGTTACTGTACGATGAGGAATTAAAGTCTCAAAGTAGATTTCATGTGAAAACTAACTAAAATAGAATGCATAACTATCCTAACTGAATTGATGCATCAAGCTGAGATATGAAATAATATCCAAATGGAAATCAATATTACTCTAAATGAATAAGACAGTTTCTGAAATCTAAAATAACTGGCTGTACATGCTGGCAAATACATGAATATGTGTTGTTTCTTTTAAAATGTATTTGGCTGTTACAGGGTCTCGGACTCACAGTGATCCTCCTGTTTTCAGCCTCCCTGGGGCTGGGATTACAGGTGTGAACTGCTACACCCTCTCTGTGGCCAGCTCAGCCTGCCCTGGGGATCCAGCCGCAGTTCTTGTGCTTGCCTAAACAGGTGCTTTAGCCCACTGAGCTGTCTCACCGACCCCGCTTATGTGTTTAAGTCCTTGTAGTAGGGGAAATATTCAATGATTTTCTTAAAATAAATACAAATCAAGAAAATGTTTAACACTCTGACAACAGTAGATGTACTTTGAGTGGTGTGGTGGGCATTGATCAGCCTTATGGTTGATGGGACAGAATATTCAGCAACCGTGATGTAGAAGCTACAATCTTCCTCACACAGTTACTGAGTAAATAGCAATACCACCCCAGGCCACTTTCACGGACATGCAGAAAATAATATTTTTTTTTATTTCCTAAAATTTTGTTTATTTATTTATTT
>NW_004524601.1:7043269-7046945 GCF_000260255.1 Octodon degus | reverse complement strand
GGAGAGGGTCCGGCCCACGCTGCGCCTGGGCTGGGACTGGTCCTGCCGGAGCAGGGTAGCAGGAAGCTCTCCACACACTCACCGGACCTGGGCTAGGAGTGGGTCTCACAGAGAATAATATTTAACCACGTAGCTGGGCTCCTGGAACCCAAGCACGTGGATATATTAACTCACTCTTCACGGTATTTTTGAAACTTTGGTTTCATATTAGAAGTTTGTGCCTCCACATGTCAGGTTTTTAATTCCATTTGTGTGTTTAGTAAATCGTTACATGGATATCCTGACAATCCTTACATGGTCTAATTTTATAACTTTAAGTGACTGGCCTCTGGCCCCTCGTCTTATTCTTAGATGCTCCACAAGTGGTCCCAAGCTGTGGCCAGCCTTACTGTGTGCTTACTGGAGGAACTGTTTGTAGTTGCCTCCTATTTTGAAGAGACTAAATAGAGCATCTTTATGATACCAACAAAAGCAAGTAAAAACTGGAAATGGCGATTTGCAAGCCAGCAGTCTATAACACAACACTACGAGTAGAGCCTTGAAACAGATCGCTCTGAGCTCAAGTTTTAGTACTTGTACCTCTAAATTCTTTGACTCATGTAGGAAAATTACTGCATTGCTCAGATTTCCTAATGTTTTGACAAAATAGTTGACACTTGTTGCTTAGAGAAGTTTAGTTTGGCTTACCACCTTCAAGTTTTAAGCCAGGGTCAGGTGGCTCCACTGAGGAAAACTTATGGCAGGAGCACATGGAGTGACAAAGTTTCTGACTTCATGGTGACAAGTGGTGGGGGGCTTAGGAGAAAAGGACAGCAGGGAGAACCATGCAGAATCCATCCAGGGTCAGCCCTTGACCCACCTGACTTGAGAGGAAGAGCACTTCACTAATTCACTAGGCATCAGTTGTTCAGGCAGATTGCTAGTCAAGATTAAGCACCACATGGTGATCAGAAAAATCCAAAGTAAAGGAGCAACAATCACTATACTGCACATTGAAGATAGGTGAAAAATCCATTCAATTTCATAGTAACAATAAGCCATCAAAAATAAATCTTTAACATAAAGCAGTCTGTTTCTCTAATGACAGGTGTTCAAAAATTCATTTTCTTATTTGTTTTCATTATCTGTCTGTAATATTCTAACTAGGGGCCAGTGAAATAGCTCAGTGGATTAAAACACCTACAAGCAGGTGCAGGGGCTGGGAGTTCGATCCCCAGGCCATCTGTGCCAGCCCGCCCCCAGGGAGTGCTGAGATGGCAATTGAGACTGGGTGTGGTGGCGCATGCTTATAATCCCAGCACTTGGGAGGCTGCAAACAGGAGGATCATTATGAGTCTGATCTAGCAGTGAGACCCTGAACAGCCTGTAGACCATCCTAAATAATTTATAGTCAAGTAATGGTTAAATCTTCTTTAGCTTACCAAGTGAGGATGTGTAGTCTACTTTCTAGTTACATATAACAATGTAAAATATTTGCTTATTCAGATAGACAAATGTGAATTGAACAAGGCAGTAAAAGGTGAGCTGTGTCTTCCTATTCTGAGGTAAATTGTGAAGGCTTTCCCTTGTGAGCACAATAAACTAGCTGTGGAATTTTCTCTAAGTTAAATTTCTTTCCATAGACTTCACTCTCCTTCATGTAATAGAACCACCTATTATTATCAATGTCTTTTCTTACAATGCCAGGAACATTGCTTATTGTTTATAATAGCAATAAAGGCAGCGTACTAGAAGATAGTAAGGTATATATCAGAAGTTCAATACAACAAAACTTAATATTCAATATGAGATATGACAATGAATTATAGAACAAGTAACAGAAGAAGTTTATAGCCAGTGTGAAAGATGAAATGATAAATAATGATAGGAAGAAAAATTAATAATGATGACAACTGGAAGTTTATCACCTGTGTATCATGCTTCATTTTTCTGACATACCTGTCTTATCTTAATTCCTGCTTGCCATGTATTTGCAATCAGTATAGATAGCAATTTGAAATATTTGAGAAAAGTTAAAAGTCATACAAAAATGGAGTGTGTGTGTGTAAAATATTAATGTGAGACACAAAAGAGATTGAATAATACAAATAAAAATAACAAATGAAATTTCTTATCTTGAAGAATTTTTTTAAAAAATACTTTGAGTACTTGCCCAAATATACTAAGTTGTCCTTCAGAAGCAGCATCTCAGGGTTCTCACATTTACTGCACACGGAAACGTTGGCAGGTATGAAACTTGCTCATGTTGTTAGGCACAGCAGTGGATCTCTCCAAACTTTGCATTTTGAAGTACTAAATAGTCACAAGACTGTAGGGTGGAGAAAGGCAAGTTAAGCAGGTTTCAAACCTCAAATTTGGTCATAAGGTGTGCATGTGTCCTTACGAGGGAACAAAGACATCAGGGTTCTCTGAGATGAGTTAGAGGACTTTCTGAGTTTGGACTAAAGAAAGAGAAAGGTGATGAGACGGTGGAAAAGGTTCCCAGTTCTGTGACTGTACAGGATGGTGTACTAGAACCGGCTGCGTGAACATGCTTCATCTCTTGTGAAAAACCAGGGCCCTGAGAGTGATCCCAAGGTTTCACCAGCACCATGGTGCTGTCCTCCCCTGGCTCAGGAGCCAGGGACTTCTGGAGGCCAGTGACAGTGCAGTGGCCCGCATGGCCCAGCATCAGACCCAGGGGAACTCTTCTGTCCTTTGAAGTCCCAGGAATGTGCTGTGCTCGGCGCTGCATTTGCTTGGGATGTGTCACCCCTGTTCTCTGGCTTCTGCTTCTGGGAATGGAATAAGTGCTTTTGGTCTCCTCCAAACATGGGACCATGGAAGCTTGTCACTTGTCTGCTTCCCCTGGCACAGCAGGAAAGGAAGTTTGCTTCATGAGGAGCTGCACTGCGCTTCAACCTTCACCCATACTTGATTTGGGTGATAGTTAGATGAAGCTTTGGGCAAGGAATTGGGTTTGAATGGATGCAATGTGTATGGCTGCTGCAGGGAGTGAATGTGTTTTGGGCACAAGAAGAATAAACTATGCGAGCAGAGGGCAGAACATTGTGGGGAGAATTATGTGTTCTTCCCAGCTCACACGCCTTGAAATTCACAGGAAAACTGTCCAGAAAAGGCGTCCTTGGACTCACACAAGACTAACCTCAAGTCAGCTAGCACGAAAGGAGCGGTTTATTGATGGCAAGTAGCATGTGCCAGGCTGTTCAGTGGACCAGAACAGCAGCAATGGCTGGGGAGGCAGGGACTGTATGAGCAGGCAGGAATGGGGAGGGGGTGTCATAAAGTGTCCCTGGATGGGCCAGGGTGTTCTGGGCACAAAGTATAGAGTCCTTGAAGCAAGCTGCAACAAAGCTATATACATAAGCAGCTGGACACAGACAATCAAGGTTAAATCTTTGTGGTACAGTTGTGGAAGGTGCATCTGGGAACATCGGAAGGGGTGTGGGGGAAGGGGCCCCACAACTGGGTGCCATAACAGAAATGAGCCTATGTGTGAAGAAAAATCCCGGACAGTGCTGATTAAGCTTAAAATAAGGTGAGTGGGTGTGAGGTGTAGTCCAGGCGGGCTGTGTTTTAAAGAGAAAGAGCACCTGGGATACGTGTGCGCCCAGAATGGGTGTGCACCCGGGGTATGTGTCCACCGGGGTATATGTGAGCCTGGGGTATGTGTGAG
>NW_004524601.1:7037609-7043051 GCF_000260255.1 Octodon degus | reverse complement strand
GTGTGTACCCAGGATAGGTGTGCACCCAGGGTATGTGTGCACCGGGGTATATGTGAGCTTGGGGTATGTGTGAGCCGTGGATACATGTGCACTGATGTTTGTGCCTGAGATACGTGTGTATCTGGGAAATGCCCCAGCAGGACACAATGAAAAAGAGGCCACCTGTGAGCCAAGCAGGGGAAGGTGTCCGGGAATGCAGACCCGGTGGTACCTTGTTCGTGGGCTGTTAGTGGAGAAGACATGAGCTCCTGTCCCATGAGCCCGCTGGCCCTGGGGCTGCATGCTGGCAGCCTGCACAGCATGACAGCCACCTCTGTGGTAACTCAAGGTTCAGAGCACGAATACATTTATCACTGAGATCCCTCAGCTTACTATTGTCAATGTAGTCCAATCACAGCACAATGAAGTTCGTAATATATTTTATCATAAACTGATATTTTTATATGTTTCAGTTACAATAAATAAGCACTCATTTTGCTCCTTTCAGGAGATGTTTTTGTGTTCTAAAGATTGTTATCTTTTACAGAAAATTACACATAGAATTGGATTTTATTATTTTTGGAGCAAATTTGTCCTAATAATCCACATATGATCAGAGAATTTCTATAATAATTCAAGGAAATGTTTCCTAGCAAATAAAGTACCATGCTTCATGAGCTACGAGACCATCAGCTATGGTTCTTGAAAAATCTCACCTCCGTTTGTGGACTTCACGTTGAATTGCGTAAGTGGTGTGCTCTGCAGAACGGAAGCTCAGCAGATCACTGTGTTCTGTGATGGCTGGCTCAGATATTGGAAGGATTCAAACACGTGGATGCACTTATTTTAAGAAATAGGATTTAGTATGAAATTTTATCCCACAAACTTTGTAAATGTTAGTAACCAACTAACATTTTGAACTACTTTATGGCTGAGTCATCTTAGCAATTTAAGTCTCTCAAAACTGTCAAACTGGGCTGTACTACATTGTCTGCATAGTGAAAATTAAAATACACCAAAATCAGTTTTCACAAAACATCTATCCACCGCATTTTTGTTTTCCTTAGGTCAGGGTCTACAGGGTCTCACTATGTAGAACTGATTTGTAGTGAGCCTCCTGTTCGCAGCCTCCCATGTGCTGGGATTGCAGGCAAGTGCCACCACGCCCAGTCTCAATTGCCATCTCAGCAGACCGGGCTTCGAACCCCAGCCACTGTGCTTTGCCTAAGCAGGCACTTTAGTCCATTGAGCTATCAGGTCACCCCCTCTCACATTTCTTAAAGTATCTTCTGCTTTATGCAGGGTAAATCCTGCCTTTCCTGCTGCCCTCTCAGAAGCCCAAATCCCGTGGTCCTCTTTCTAGTAACAGAGGTATTAACCCTGACATGCTGGCCTTGCTCCAGACCTATTAATTAAACTCTCCCTGCCCGTTATTCCCCACATATTTCCAATTAAGAAAATTATTTTTCATTACTCTTTGATATTGCAACTGGGAAATACTGCTGGCATAACAACCAGTATATGTTCTCCCTTGGAATTTTACTTCAACACACAGTTTGAAAATTTGGGATGAATGACATCTTTATAGTTTAGGTGTTCCAGTGGCTAATAAACTGTGGCAACAGGCTCCACTGGACATTTTATAGAACACAGTGTTCAGATGAAATATGACATCTTGTTTAGATGCATAATTTCTTAATAATAAGATATCATAAGAGGAAAAACGTAATGCCAGATTCTAGGGTATTTTAATATTCCTAAGGAGTTGCCTGACAAGAACAAAAAAGTTTATGCTAATCAAAATAGAGCTAGGAATTGCCAAGATTTTACTTGTTCTGCTTTTTTTTTCTTTCAGATTTCAATCTTTAGAGCTGGCTATGGGGGGAGGAACAGTATGGGGTGATTTATATTTTTAAACAGCCTTTTATATTAGGCTGAACACCTTTTGTTATGTAAATGAAACTTCATTACTTTCCACTTACTGCAGTCATAAAATTCTTGTATTTTATTAAAATACTATAGACTACACAGACAACAAAATTATACATTGCTAAAAGCAAAGTAAAATCAGAGATGGTTGCAGTCTATCTTAAATTAATAAACACTAAATAATTTATTTTTTACTTTCTGAAAATGTGTTAAACTTTCACTCTATTTAAAGTTTATACTTTCCACCAGTTAATTTCCATCTCCTGAATGCCTGGGAATATGTTAAAGCCAATGTATTTTCAGGAATTAAAAGAATCATTAAAGAAGTAGGTAGTGTGTAGAGGCAAGAATCTTGCATTTCACTAAACCCTAAGTTCCATGCAGTAAGAGTTAATCATATATTATAAGAATAGAGCTTTTAGATGGATTAATTCACTAATTTGCAAATGTAAGTTTAACACTCTTCGTGATACACGTGGGTCTAGGCATAATGCAATCCTTAACTTCAAGAAAATCACATTTAGCTGGAAAGAAAAGAAACAATTAACAATACATCTCAACAAATCAACTATGCTAGACTAGGTGATTACAACTGCAGTCAGGCAAAGGGAAGAACAGCTACCAGTTGGGCAAAGAATACTGTATTATTTACCTAAAGAGCCAGAGGTGTTCTCTTTGAGATGGTGAAACATGAATCAGGGGAAGAGCAACCTGTAGAGAAGTGATGGAGAGAAATCCTCCAAATGAGGGGGCAACGAGCATGCAGGAGCTGGAAGAGCTGTTCCTGCAAGAGGTTCTGTACTACTGTGATCACGGGAAGACTAACAAATTCTTCGATCTTGATGGAATCAGAAAACAATCACTTTATAGATCTTTATAGGGATCCTGGCTCTTTTCTTGGTTTGGTTGGCATGCTGTAAAGGGGATAGAGATTACGAAGTTGTTAGCAATCAATTGCTGTAGTATAGGTTTGAAAATGGTGGCAGCAGAGCCTGAGTGTTAAACAACAGCAATGGACAGGATTGGTTGAATTCTGGCAACACAGCAATTTTGAAGGCAAAACTTTTAAGTGTACTTTTGGATTGTGTGTATGTGGAAGAAAAAGAAAGGAGACATCACTCTGAGTTTTTTGTTTGTTTGTTTTCCTTTATGTATTTGGTTCAGTGTCTCACTGTGCAACTCAGACTTGTAGTGATTCTCCTGTTTTCAACCTCCCCAGCACCGGTATTACAGGTGTGCACCACCATGCCTGGACTTGGTCACCAGCTGAACACGCCCCAGGGGTGGGGCCGCCGCAGCATGCCAAAGCAAGCACTTAGTCTGCTGAGCTATCTTGCAGGCCCAAGGTGACATCACTCTGAAGCTTTTGTGCTTGCACAATAGAAAAAAAGTAACAGTAGTTTAATGGAATGGGTCTAAGAGAGTATAGTGAAGTGTATAGTGTGTACCCCTAAATTAATGTCCATCCAGATCACAGAATATGACTATTTCAAAACAAGATCTTTACAGATTCTTAAAGAAAGTAAGGAGCTGAGATGATATTTATTAAGGTGGACCCTAAATCCAAAAGAGTTCTCCTTATAAGAAACAAAAAGATACACTGCTATCGATAAGGTAAAGGAGGCAGAAGTCGTTGCTCATAACAGAACGTACAAGAAAGGCATGGAATGAATTTATTTTCTGGGTCTTTAGAAGAAATGAAGTATACAAATACTTTGATTTCTGTTGTCAAATTATTAAAGAATGGTATGTTTTTTACTAAATCTCTAAGTCTGTGGGAATTTCTTATACAGTCCTAGGAAAGGGAAAGAGACGAAGATACGAATTTAGTGCTGGTGGGAAATCAGGAGTTTGATTTTTATGTACATTATTTTGAGATACTCCATGTACATCTAAGCAGCGACAAGTTGGGAAAGTGGGTTATCAGACTCTGAAGTTCATACTTGAATTCAGGCTACATTGAATTATTTGTGAAATATTAGAGAAGGGCTGACATTTACACTATCAGTAAAGGGATCCTGCTGTGGAATGAGTGTAACTGTGCACCAATTTTGTAGTACTGATGGGTTGGATAGTCCAGTATCTAAAATTTAAGGAACTAAGGAAGAATCAAAGGACAAAAAATGAAATAGAAGAGAAGTGAGGAAAGTTTCACACAGAAAATAAGTTGTCAAATGTTAGTTTAAAATGCATGATGTGAATTGGATATTGATTATATTGATGTGGTCACTGTGATACTTTCAACAGCTGTTTTAATGGAATACATACTGAAAAGACTTTAAATCCTTGGATTCCAAGAAAAAAAATAAAACAAGTGTTAATACAATGTGCAAGTTTTAAGGTCTAGCAAGTTTGGGAATCAGGCCGGATGAAGGAGCAGAGGAACTGGACAAATGAGTAAGACTGACATAGGCTGAGGTCTGGGGAGATAGCTCTGCTGTTTAACTTCATGCCTGGCAAGCCCAAGGACCCAAGCTTGATCCCTGGTATCCTATGCCATGACAGCCCTGGAGCTCCAGGCATGCATGCCAGCTGGTGCATGCCTGTAATCCCACAGCTGGAGAGGCTGAGACAGGAGGATGGCTACGAGTCTGAACTGCACAGCAAGACCCTGCATCAAATAAATAAAATTTAAAAAGAAGATTGACATAGGTTCAGTTATATAAAGATTATTTTAAACCCATAGGAATAAAAGTAAATGTCTTC
Source organism: Octodon degus (assembly GCF_000260255.1). Taxonomy (NCBI): domain Eukaryota; kingdom Metazoa; phylum Chordata; class Mammalia; order Rodentia; family Octodontidae; genus Octodon; species Octodon degus. The sequence goes on along the minus strand of NW_004524601.1, from coordinate 7,038,437 downwards.
AACATTAAGTATAAAAGCCACTTCATAATTCAGATTGAATAACAAATTTTGGAGGAAATTTTCATGTTGGCCTGAATCCAAAAGGCTTAGTTCTGAATAAGTAACTGTAAAACATTTGATTCAGCATTTTTCCATATTCATTAATAAACAAATTTTATGTGAAATAGAAAATATGGGCCAGCAAGATAGCTCAGCACACTAAAGCTCCTGCTTAGGCAAGCTTAGGCAAGTGCAGGGACGGAGATTTGATTCCTGGCACTACATGCCCTGGAAGTCTCGACCCTGGGTGGACTGAGCAGGCCAGAGTTTGAGTGTGATGATGCACACCTGTAATTCCAGTGCTGTGCAGGCTGAAAGCAGGAGGATTACCATGAGTCTCAGCTGCGTAGTGAGACCATGAAACAACCAACATGCACAGTAAATAAATAAATCAGAGCTTATACTATTGAAATGTCCTCTATTCTGGTATTAAATAACCAAAACTTCAATATCTGAAATTAGAGATATATATTACTTTGAAATAGTTACTTTGTATGATATTGAATATAATAAAACTTCAAACAAGCTGGGTGTTATTGTGTGTACCTGTAAACCCAGCACTTTGGAGGTTGAGGCAGAAGAGTCAACAATGTGTGCAGACCAGCCTGAACTACATTGTGGGATGCCCTGTCTCAAAAAAAAAATTATGATTAATTTTAACACTGAAAATCTTCAGATTCAATCACTTGAAAATAATACAGTATAGGGCCAGGGAGATGGCTCAGTGGAATAAGTGCTTCCCTGGCAAGCATAAGGGTCAGAGTTCAATCCCTGGTTCCACCAAAAAAA
>NW_004524601.1:7035679-7036299 GCF_000260255.1 Octodon degus | reverse complement strand
TGGCTGACTTTGCTTTTTTATATGATCTATATGTTTTCATTTAAATTTAAGACCATGTTTTTCATGTCTTTCAGAGTCCTTCTCTTCAAAGTTTTTCATCGCTGGTATCTGTACATTACTTTCATCGCTGGAGTCTGTTTCTGTACATTACTTTTTCTCATTAATAGGAATGATGTTTACATGTGTTTTATGCAGATAGTAATATTTCAGGGTCTGGGGAGAAAGCTTGGTGGTCTAGAGCCTGCCTGACAAGAGTAAGGATCCAGGTTCGATCCTTGGTACCAGATGCCATGCTGGCCCCGCACTGAGCTGGCCACCAAAGCTGGGAATGAGACATATGAAATGTCTGTAATCCCAGCAACAGGGAAGCTGAGGCACAAGGGTCACTAAGAGTCTGAGCTGTGTAGTGAGACCCTGTGCTAAATAAATAAGTAATAAATAAATGAATAATTTCAGAGGATCATGTGGTCAATTTAATATAGATAGATAGATATAGATAGATATAGATATAGATATAGATATAGATATAGATATAGATATAGATATAGATAATGTTGTATATATTACTTATTAGTGTGTGGGGTGGGTACTTAGGAATAAATCCAGGATATTTATGAGAT
>NW_004524601.1:7030855-7035227 GCF_000260255.1 Octodon degus | reverse complement strand
ATGGAGAGAAAACATTCTCTCGGGCTTTCACAGAGAGCAAATTGGTCAAGCAATGGCCATGACTCATCCACATGGCTGACCCTAACAAAGGATTTACAAAATGTGGTACAGAGTTTCAGGATAAATCCTGAGGGCATTTGACTGATCTTATCAGATACAAAAGTTACATTTCTTGTTATATAGGTCTTGCTCTATTTTGGTCTTAACCATCCAGCAGAAAAGTATAAAAACGAAGTATAAAAAGTAAAACCATATTAATATGCTGAGCTGTAAAATTCTCAAGTCAACAACTTCTGACATTGCCAGTCCTATGGATAACCCACTACTACTATGGACTACTGGACTATATAGGAATGTTTTGCTGAATTCATGTACCTACAATATTTAAATGACAATGGAATACCCTGCTCTGACAAAGCTAAACAAAAAAAGGGGATACAAATGAATGACCATTTTGTATCTGTATATTCAAAATAGTTAGGATAGATATATAGCTACATTCTCTTAATTCAGTGAATAGAGAGATTTGTTCTAATAGTGTTTGTGGACATGATATCATGTCTGCATCTTCTACATGAATAACCACAAAGCCAACAATATGTAATGTATTAATTTTTGAAACTGTGCTAATAATCGATTTTGGAATTGTCTCATTGCTATTTATTTCTAAATAAAATTATTGAAAATAAAATAAATTAAAATTTTTGGTGAAGGGGATGGGGAGATGGCTCAGTAGAATAAGCACTTGCCTGGCAAGCACAAGGCCCTGAATTCAATCCTTGGTTCTGCCAAAATAAATAAATAACCAACCTCTTGGTGATTCCAGAAGGGCAAAACAATTTGGAGAGTTAAAGAAATATTTTAATAACAATTTTTGGACAGAAAAGCAATCACGTTTTAGAAGAACAATAGTGCTATAGTCATTCATATTTTGATTGCCAAACTTATGTAAGACTTAAGAAGCACAGTGTTTTTTATTTGGATATCTGGCTATCCTTGAACTCATTCTTTCAGATTTTAGAACTCAATGCTGCCCTTTCATCAAGTGTCTTTCTATTAAACAGCTGCTAACCTTTCTGTTAACAGCCATCCGACCTCAACTTTCTCCCTAGAGTCAGATTATATTCATGTTAAAGAAGAAGACATGGACTAAGTGCCTACTTTGGTAAGCACAGGGACCAGGGTTCAATCCCCATCCCACATGCTGCTCTGGCTCTGACCCCAGGGCAATGCTGAGCTGGCAACTGAGTCCAGGTGTGGTAGTGCATGCCTATAATCCCAGTGTTGAGGACTGGAAATAGGAGGGTCACTACAAGTCCAATCTGCATAGTGAGATCCTGTACCACATAAATAAAATAAAAGAAGAAGAAGGAGAGGGACAAGGAGAAGGAGGAGGAGGAAGAAGAAGAAGAGAAGGAGAAGAGGAAGAGGAGGAGAAGGAGGAGGAGAAGGAGGCAGAAGAAGCAGAAGCAGAAGCAGAAGCAGAAGCAGAAGAAGAAGAAGAAGAAGAAGAAGAAGAAGAAGAAGAAGAAGAAGAAGAAGAAGAAGAAAAGAAATTTTCAGATGAACTTTGATGTAGTAGCTCTTGGCCTGTCTCAGTCCTTGTGACACAGGCAGAGGTAACGACATTGGTGTCTGATCCAAGGACAGGTGGCCCTGTTGGCTTGCATCTCCTTGGTATCTTGGTGCACAGTCTCCTTGCCCAACAGTTTTCTGCTATGAGGGCTTCAAATGCACATAGTCTTTCCCTTCTCTCCTTCCATACATATTGTTCACAAGGAGAATGCACTCTCTTGGTGTGTTTCTACCTACAGACAAAATGATGGGTTATTGCTGATAGGATGGAAGGTTTCTTTTAGTTCTAAGATGTAATTGGATAATTTCTTCATATTCATTGATTTCTGCATCCCAGGAATTCTGTTAAGTGCTTACTATAGAAGATGGGCATTATTACGTTTCCCTGACAAATCCAAATTCAGAAAAAGAAAGTGTAAATTCAAACTATTCCCAGGCTAGGTATATATGCACTAGAATGCACTGAGTCAGTATGACTTTTACCTTATTCAAATGTGTTTTAGGAAATCATATTCTTTTTGTATTTTTCAGTTTGATTGTGTATGGGGAGGTATAATAAAATGTTTCTTTAAAAGTCAGACTGGTCTATAGCTGGATCTGCTTTCTAGAAATTAGGCCTAAATAAGAGGATGACTAGAGGCTGGGGTGATAGTTCAGTGATCTAAGCAACCATCCAGCCAGCTCACGGACCCAGGTTTGATCTGTGGTACACATGCCTGACAGCACTAGGCCCCAGGCACGGAGCCAGCCACCGAGACCGGGCAGAGTTCACATGTCTGTAATCCCAGCTCTGGGGACGCTGAGACAGAAGGATCACTACAAGACCAGGCTGCATATCGAAATCCTGTACCAAATAAATAAATAAATAAATAATAAAAAAATAGGGTCTATCTAATGAAACCATGGAATAAGAGTAACTGAAAGTATAGAGGTGTTGTCAGTTGGTAATAACTCCTTTTTTGGGTGTAGAATGGAAGCCCGAATTATGAGCTTCTTTTCTGTGTGTTTGAATGCCATGAATAGTTGTACAAATTAATTCAGGATTTATTAGTCAAAAGTAGAGCTCAGGATGTACACTTGAAAAAGAACTGATGTTTTTTCCCTAGATCATATTTTTAAAAAAGGAAATGAAGTGAATCTTCATGAAAATCGAGAATAAAAATGTAAGTGAACGGAAGGGTTAGCAAGGGTTAGCAAGGACTCAAAATGACCTTAATGGAACTTGGAATTTATAGCCAGACCCAGTGTAAAGGTAAGGGGATCTTAAGAGGACACCATATAATACTGTGCTCGCACAGCATAGACAGATTTTGAGATTTAACTAACAGCAGGAAGGTAGTGCGACACACGGCAGCTCTGGCTGTCGCTGCGAGTATGGAGCAGAGGCTACAGGAAAGGACCCCACATGGAAGACAGAAAAGGTGCGGCGCAAAGTCAGCTGAGATGACGGGAGAGGGCAAACTGTGGGACAGTGTCCCAGCTTTCAAGTGAAGCCAAACTGATGCTGTCAAAGCTAAACTGTTCCTGCAGATGGAAAGGAACAGAAAGAAGATGAAACACCACACCCAGCAGTAGGCATCCTGGCCAAGCCCATGGAAGGGCTTGACTGCTATGAAATGCGAAGGTTCTTGCTTTATCTGATCTCTACCATGTGTGTACCATGATGAGCCTCACTGGATAAAAGAAATAAGAATATTGGGCCAGTGAGGTAGCTCAGCAGACTGAAGCGCCTGCTTAGGCAAGCTTAGGACAGTGCAGGGACCGTGATTGGATCCCCAGCACCATGTGCTGCGCCAGCCCCACCCCCAGGGCAAGCTGAGACCAGAGTCTGGTCCTGGTGCCTGCCTGTAATCCCAGCTCTGGGGAGGCTGAAAACTGAAGGATCATTACATGTCCAGGCTGCATAGTGAGACTCTGTAACAAACACATACATTAAAAAAAGAAAAAAAGAAATAAGAATATAGAGTATGTTTATGTATTCATATAGATGTATGTACATACTTAGTTGTAAAACAGTGTTAACCTATCATTTAATGAATTTAAAATTCATTTGGAAAATAGCTATTAACAGTTTAAGTTTTAGCCGTCTACAATTACGGATTCTACTGAAGTTCAGCGCAGGAAGCTTTGCTGTACCAGTGAACAAGTAAAACGTGTTAGAAACGCATGCTTCCTACCTATAATTGGTACAAAGGTCAAACTAGAAAAAAATTTGCATGGATGTTTTTTCATTATTATTTAAAAATTATTAATATTTACTTAGCTTCAATTATTACAGTTTTAATTATGTAATCTCATTATGAATAAATGACTTCATTTGCTCACACTTTTCAGTTTCTTGGACTCTAAAGAATTGTAGTAATTTTGACTCTAAAATCTGAATTTGTCTCAATAATTTAGAACGATACTATGCTGGCAATTTATTGCAAACCAAAGAGGCTGAGATTTAAAATGTTTTTGAGTATAGAATTTTCATTATACTCACTGACAATATTAAAATGCTTATCATTTATTTAGAACACTTTATGGGAAACACTATATTAAGAACTAAAAAGAATGTATGATTCTTTTTTAGTATTTTCTACAAATCTTCCCAAGAAGTCAGAATTCTACACCACAGCTGACTCTGTAGTCATAATTTTGCTATGGATTTTAAACATTTATTTTATAAAATGGTAACAGGATATACTTTCTACAACATGCTCTCTGTATCAGCTTTATGTCACAGAAGCCAAGTACTCAAATTCTGGAACTCAAAAAGGAGAGATGGGGCCGGGGAGATGGCTCAGTAGAATAA
>NW_004524601.1:7017799-7030060 GCF_000260255.1 Octodon degus | reverse complement strand
GTATTAATTACTTACATTTAAGATTTATACTAGGAAAATGTTACATATATCTATGTCTCAAATCTTTATAAAACATGATTAATAATTTAATTGCACTTAAAATTTCAAAAATTGTGAAGATTATCAACTTTTATTTATAGTTATCACATGATTTACTTCATACTCATGAGAAGTTGTAGAAGTTTGTATCTTAAATCAATTTACACATTTGCACACATCCTATTTGTGTGGAACCTGAGTCTTGATTTCTGGCATATAATTATTGGCTGCAGTGTGTGTGTGTGTGTGTGTGTGTGTGTGTGTGTGTGTGTTGCATACTCATCTTGAAAACATGCTGTAGCAAAGATATATTTTTTAATCAAATAGGATAGACTGTGTGACACATTGTCAATTGTTTAAAGAGATTCTAGAAAAAGGATTTTAAGTTTTATTGACGTATACTTCACTTAAAATAAAATTCTACATGGATAATGTATCTAGTTGGAGGAATTTGTAAGTTTATATGTACTAATCATATTTTACTGTGGTAAAATTTGATCACCTATAAAAGTTTCTGTCAGTGTGTGGCTCCTTGGAGTTGCTGTTGTTTCAGGTTTGGGGTGGCAAGAAATCTTATCACGAGATGCATCAGCTACATAAAGTTTGGAGTGTATGGTATCATGCTGTCATCTATAAGCTCTTGGTTTTGCAATATATCCCTGCAACTCTTTCAAACTGCATAGTAATTTTATGTCTGTGGAATAGCAACTTCCATTTTCCCCTCTCCTCAGTCTCTAAAAAACTCTCATTCTATTTTTTTTTTAATTCTATAAGTTTGACTTCCTTTGAAGACCTCAAACAAGTTAAATCAAATCTGAAAAATCCTAAGTCATTTCTCCTAGCATGATGTTTAGCCATTTCATTCACACTGTTGTTTTATGTCTGTGTAATATCTAGTTATATGGAGTTAATGTTCTTAGCATCTTAGTATTTGAAAAAAAATCTAAATACCTGGAATTCTAAGATGAGAAATAGTACCATGAATAATTGCAATACCAGTGTAATAGAAATTAATGTAATGGCATTATAAGCAGCAGATTTGGTTCACTTGGGAAAGCAAAAGACAATCTTAAAACATGGAGAAATAATTTAAATATAATTCAGATATGAGATGACTAGGGTCTCAGGCCAAGCAACAGCACTGTTCTATGGATGGTTTCATAAATAACGTAATAAAGGATTTATTGTAGGGTCTGAGACTCACACTGAAAAGAAAAACGTATGAATTTATGATAATGTTTAAAACAAGTTTTGGGCTGGGAAGATAGCTCAGTGGTCTAAGCACCTGCCTGGAAAGTGCAAGGACCCAGGTTCAATCCCCACTGTCATATGCCATGCCAGCCTGGTTGGCCAACAAAACCTGATATGATGGTGCACACTTGTAATCTCAGTGCTACAAAGGCTGTGACAGGAAAATCACTATGAGCCCAGGCTGTATAGTGAGATCCTGTGCCAAAGAAAGAAAGAAAGAATGAATGAAAGAAAGATATTCGTTGAAAGAATTTAGTAAAGAAAATGCTATCTTTAAACTGAAATTTGGGACTGGCCAAATAGCTCAGCAGATTAAATCACCTGCAGGCAAGCTCAGGAGCCAGGGGTTTGATCCCCAAGTCTGACATGTGGCCCTGCCCCCAGAGCATGCTGAGACAGCAATTGAGGCTGGGTGTGGTGGTGGGCCCCTATAATCCCAGCTCTTGGGAGGCTGTAAACAGGTGGATCACTATGAGTCCAGTCTAGTAGTGAGACCTTGAAAACCCTGCGCACCCTTCCCTAAAAATACAAAATAAGTAAAGAAAAATAAATATACAAACTGAAATTTGGATGTCTTTCCCTGAAGATTGGTAATGCTGTGAAAGCTGTATGCTATACATGCTACACATTTTAAATTTTTACATTTTTCTAAAATAAAATTCATATCCTTTTTATGCATCAGAAACAAAAAGTTTATTATTGTTTTCTGCATAAATTCACACCAATTAAATTAAGTATCATGTCTCAATATAGTGTGAAAATTTTGTCTGTACTCCTAGAAACTTCCTACCTAAAACTATCTCCAGTTAGTTGTAGCCATGTGTGTATAACTCTAACAAAAGATTAATATGACCAAAGGCTAACATTTAGTGTCACCCAGATATGGAAGTGATGGCATTTCTGGAATAACATGAAATTGTGGCCATACTTCCCACCTCCCTTGCTATAGCTACAGCTATACACTTTTTGCGAGAGAAACTGAAGGCACTGAAAGATTTGATATATGAAATTGTGAGTAATCTCGGATGTAAAATCCATATATATATATGTTAAATAAAGTAGGTCAGACACAATTGGGATCATGTGTGTACATGAGCCCATATATGTTAAGTACTTACATGAACTGGTCAAATTTTAGGGTCCCGATGCAGCATAAAAGTCACATGTGCTTCCCAACTACAATATTTTCCCCAACATTGAATATCAGTCCTTCCTAGGCATTTGAGAATAAAAAAAAAAAAATCAATATCCTTAAAGGCTATTTTGAAATAATTCAATCAGAACATTGAAATTCTCAGACATTTTTGATAATAGTTAAATTTCTTAGCATCTTGAGGCATTAACCCCTCTGGGTCTACAGTCCAATCAAGAAAGACTTACGTATCCATGTCCTTTCAACACCGTGTACTGCAAATATGGATCCAGAAGACAAAACAATTCAGAAAGCGATTGATTTCTATAATAGTTAAGTTCATTGTGTTTCATGTGAGCTAGATAATGAACAGCTTTAGTAGGTAAAGCACATGACTGTGCAACTGTTCTAGTTTGGAAATGAAACAAATGAATGGTATAACTGTCATAAGTTTTTCTTCATGTTTCATGCTACGTCATCTCTCATCTGTCATACACCACTTTAAGCTGCTGGTTGGTCTCACTTGAATATTAAAATAATAAGATAAGAGAACGGAAATCATGAAAAAGTTTGCTAGTGAAATCAGTTTGTCAGTGTGTGCTTGCTGTCATCAACTAGAACATCAACTGTGTCCTCTTTAGAAAACACATGAATTTTATTCTGATTTCAGAATGGGAAAAATCGTATTACCTGAAAAAAGCACTCTTTTATGCCAATGAGAGAGTGCACATTTCCAAGGGATGGAGCCTCATGGGATTGAACCCTGTGGCTGTGGTTATGGCTGCCCCTGGATGAGCCACTGCCATCAATGGAGGTAAGATGGTAGAACCCTTCCAAACATCCAAAGGCTAGTTGTGAACTTGCTTAATGGTTCAAAGTAACTGGGAGCCTAAGAAAGAAGGAAAGGAAGGAAGGAAGGAAGGAAGGAAGGAAGGAAGGAAGGAAGGAAGGAAATAAGGAAGGGAGGGAGGGAGGAAGGAAAGCAGAGAGAAAGAAAGAAAGAAAGAAAGAAAGAAAGAAAGAAAGAAAGAAAGAAAGAGAAAAAAGAAGAAAGCCAGAACTAATGCATAAGGCCTTTCCATAGGCTTTTCTTAAGGCATCACTGATTGGTATAGGAGAAATGAAAGAACTCTTTTGGCAAGCCAACAACATTCTGGAGCAGGATATGCAGCCTGGACTCATAATGATTTTCCTGTCATAGCCTCTGCAGCACTGGGATTACAAGTGTGCACCATCATATCAGATTTTGGTGGCCAACCAGGGAACAACAGACAGGAAAACTAAGAGACCTCACTGACTGATGTCCAAAGACTGTAGGGATTGTAGGAAGATGAGCCTCCTGGATTTGAAGCAATAAACACTTAACTTAGCACAGGAGAGTGTGGCTGGGTCTTACAATGAACAGAAAGTAGAGATTTACTGTGACAAAGATTGTGGCAGGCTCAAGTTTCTGAATTATGTTGAAGTCTAAATGTTGGATTAGATGAATTATTAAGATGCTCATAAAAAGAAAGAAAAGCCCTTTTAGAGTGCTGCTGTGTAGGAGCTATAAAAGCTGAAAACAGGGCAGGAAAATAGGGTGACCCATGGACTCTTAGGTCCCACAACTTGTTAAAGTGTGGCTGCTAATTTCACATGAAGCATTTGAACACTGGAAAGAACTAAATCTAACAGTAGTGACAATGCAGGTGACCTACAGTCTATATTGGTAGAAGATTGGTAAAAGAAGGAGTAAAAGAAGGGGTACAACTTTCAAAACACACATATCATTCCTTTTCTAATTAATGAATATGAAAATTTATGACAATAGTGACATGATAAACAGTAAAATCACAAAGTGAAGAAACAAAAAATAAAAGCATCTTGAATGAGAAAACATCATAGAACACAAGTCATATGTGTATTTCATGTTTGATGAGAAGGAACACAATACAAGATCAAAAATATACTTGGAGATATAAATGGCCACTTAGTTTTCAAAGCTGATGGAAGACATCAAGCTACAGATCCAAAAAACTCATCAACTGTCACACAGAGTGGATAAAGGAAAGCAACAATAAGAAAATCACAATCAAAATCTTGAAAACAAACAATGGAAATAAACAATTGAAAGAATCCCAAGAAAAAGTAAACATAACCAGGGGACTGAAAAGAAAAAGAAATATTAGCCTCACATTAGAAAAAGATGAAAATTAGGAGAAAAACAGAATGAGATTTTTCAAGTGCTTCTGATGGTTAAGTGTACTTGTCAGCAGCTGGCTGGGAACCCATGTAAGGGATTAGCCAAGCACACTCCCATGGCCACTCATGGCTTCTCTGGCTCATCCCTGTGCCGTGTTTCCTGGCCACCATGAACTAAGCATCTTTGCTTCATCACGGGCATCTCATATGTTTCTCTGGCCTTGGAACCACCCAGCTATGGGAGAAATTCTCACAGATCACAAAACAAATAAATCTCTTCATACTTCTGCTCTATCAAGTATTTGGTCCTACAATGGAGGATGAATACAGCCCTTACCTGACAGAAAAATGTGTGAAACTCATATAAGTGACCCTTGAAATTAAATTTTTTACAGATATTCTGAATTTGTCTCCAATACACATTTAAATGCAAAATGCTAGAAGAAAATTTTTAAGATTAGTAAGCATGAAGTATTTTAAAATATTGCATCACACAGACACAGATAGGCTATGCATTTCCATAAGGAGGGACAGTACTGACTTCTTAAAAATAAGTGAAAACATTATATTGTGGGGTATTATGGCTTTTTAAAATGTAAAACAATGAAAACAGAAAATGTTGGATGATAGTAGAAAATATGCTATTCTAAGGCTACTAATCCTATCAAAAGTAATAGAATTTGTCAGTCATACAGTTAATGTGCTGCCTCTTTTACCTATAGTAAGCAGGAGGGCACAAACATAAGCAGTCACAGAAAGCATCACTCAAAAGATAGGTTAAAAAAGAAAAGACACAAAATAGGCATCCAGAGGCAGAGTCAGTGTTCTCTACAGAGTCAGGGAAAGAAGCCTGAAAAACAAAACAATAGAAATCCCAAAAATGCAGATATGAACAAACAAAAAAATTAAACAGACACAAATGCCCTCAATGTCCACCAAAAATGTATACATTGGGCAAAGAGAAACTGGCATAAATATTTTAAAATGAAATTTATGAAAACATCATGAGTGCTCTACATACAACTTTCCTTTGGCCTCCATAATTAAGAGATGCTCAAGTGGTGGCCACCAGCTTTGCTTTATGAGTATGGTGAACTGCTGAAGTGTGTACACATTTTTGGTGGCCTCTGTATATGCCATTTACTTCAAAAAATTCATTAAAACAATAAATGGCCTGGAAAAGATAGTTGAAGTAAACTCATTGTATGTAGCAACATGAACCACGATCCACATACATGTTATTTTTAAAATGCACTATAAAAATGACACAATTTGAGTGAATAGACACAAAATGATATTCAATGTAAATGCAATACAAACCACAAGAAAGTGGTAATTTTAATATCAAACCAAATTGACTACAAGCAATAGTGGAGAAATAGAGAATATTTTGTAGCCCAAACACAATTATCAAGAACAATTTCTATATTAGGGTAAAATGCAGAATAATGGAAAAAATTAATGAAACCTAAGAAATATACATATGAAATATCACCATATAGTTGTGGTGATAACTCACTCCTATTATGGACTATTGGACTATATTGGGTTATTTTGCTGAATTCAAGTACCTACAATGTTTGGACTGGCATCAATTATGAAAAGGCCGTTTAAAGACTTCTCTAAATACAGTTTCTCTAACAGCAATGGAACACTCATCTCTGACAAAACATAACAAAACATGGTATATAAATAAGGTCCAATTTATTGTGCAAAAATATATATATATACATATATGTGTATACAAGATAGTTAGCATAGATATGCAACTACTTTCTCTTAGTTTAATGAGAAGAAAGGTTTGTACTAATAGTGTTTAGAAAAGATATCATGTCTGCATTTTGTCCTCTGAATAACTACTACGAAGCCAACAATATGCAAGGTATTAATTATTGTAACTGTCCTACTAACCTGTTTTGAAACTGTTTCATTGCTATTTTATCTTTTTTCTCAATAGAATGAATTAAAAGAAATATACATATAAGCATAATAATTAGAAATTATTTGTCAGTAATTATATCATATCACTGAAGAGTGAAATGCACATTCTGCCAACATTCACCATGTCATATCATATAATAGGCAATGCAGATTTTCTTTAAAATCTCAGACATTACAAATCAAAGAAAACCAAAACTGTAAAACATAATGTTTGTTATTGACCTGTGCAGAAACTTATAGAAAATCTGAATCTAAGTTGCAACCGATACTTACTTACTTTCAAGAGGAAAGTTTGTTCATTTGATCACTAAGTTCTAAAGTCCTGACATCCTAGAATCAACCCCAAATGAATTGACTAGTATAAGCAAAATATATCTAAATGTATTTAAGTTAAAAATTAACTTCCATGAATATCAGCACCGATATTTTCATAATTTTATTATAACCATAGTACAAAATATGGCTAGGGTACTTTTTTTGTTTAAAAAATTAAGATACCACATACAGTGTGACCAAAAAAACCTTAAGTTGCTGTATCGTTATTATTCTGGGAGCTGATGTTGCTATTCTCTTGTTAATTCTGCATACATTTATGCGATGCTGGGCTTGATAGTAATCTATTGATATAAAAAAGTAATGCTATATTTTTTTTGAAGATAAAGAGGCAGTTTATATCTTTTTATACCTATTACTACAAACAACAGTGACAAAATGGAGAGTTGATAATGGTAACATTAGCTCTTCTTTTGGAGAACAGTAAAAAAAAAAAGTACTTTTTGCTTAAATTATATGAATAAGTAATTTTGCATTTAGTTTCTAGTAAGGACCTTTATTATTTTTTGATTTGAGAACAAAAGTTAAATGTTTTTTATTATCTATATTCAAATACCAAAAATGAATAATTTACAAACCTATAGCTATTAATTCACAAGTATATAAACACTTAGGTAAGCTTATATAAACACTTCACATCTGCTCTGCGCTTCCCGCAGTGCCCATGGGAGAACCTGAGAGGCACCTCCAGTCCGTCATTTCCCTCTCCCTTCTCTTACTCAGTCATCCTTCAGAGAGAGGCTCTATTAACAGATTTTATACTTACTGTGGTTTCTTTCCTTAGTTCTCTTTTTTTAAATAAAGGGCCTTTCTACATGGCTCAGGCTGGCTTTGAACTCAGCAGGTAGTATAACCTGATCTCAAATGTACATTCTCCTGAGTTTTGGGATTGTAGGTGTGTATACACAGGCATTGTTATATTTTATTTTATTTTTATTTTCCATTTTTAAAAAAGAAATTTGTTGAAAACTATTTATTTATTTATTTATTTATCTATCTATTTTGTGTAGAGTCTTGCCACACAGCTGAGACTCAGAGTGATCCTCCTGTTTCAGCCTCCTCAGTGCTGGGATTGCAGGTATGAGACACCATACCTGGTCTGGGTGGCTGGCTCAGTGCGGAGGGGGCTGGGACTGGCACTGCAGGAAGTATCATGGATCGAACTCAAGTCCTTGAGCTTGTTGATCTGCCCCTCCAGCCATTTTATTTTATTTTAGTTTTGTAGTTTTTTGGTTTCTGGGATTGAACTCAGGCCCTTGCGTTTACCATACAGGCTGTTATACCGCTGTGCTATCTTCCTGGCTGTATATTATATTTTAATAGAGGTGTGAAAATATGTCTAAAATATGTGTTCCTTATTTTTTCAGCTTTAGTAAAATAATGTCATATCAGTTTTGCTATTTAACCCAGGGAAACCATATATGACACTATGTAGTATAAATATTCACCTTTTATATATTTGTTTCATATTATGTACATACTTGTAGATTTATTTTTGTCACACAAATACACATACGTGCCATATGTTATGCCCATGGCATTTTTCATATAACATGTAGTTTTCTACATCCATCCATGTTTTTTCATATGTCTATAATTTTTCATTTTGCAGCTGCAATTTTACTTAAATAAACTTATTCTTTGATATGAAATGTTGAAAACTTCACTCATTTCTCGTCCTTGGCTGTTACAAGTGAAGTCAGAGTATTCCTCTTGACTGTCAAGTAATGCATCTCTACAGTGTCGTGTGTGAACGTTCATTCTCTCAACATTGCTACTGAAAAGGCAGCACCAACTCTCAACAGTATAGTGTACAGCTCTACGTCTTCCACAATCTCCAAAATTTTTCTATCAGACTGTATCATATTTAATAATTTATTTCCTATAATTTATCATAGATTTACTTTCCTCTTTAGTAATGAGAACTGTTAAAAGTGTCTTGGCTACATACCTTTCTTCCATCTTAAACTGTCTTCAGGATTTTTTTTTCCTTTTAGTTTAATCTTTTTTTGTTCTGAATGACTCCTACCTATTATTGATATATTTTAACATGAAACTTTGTCAGATACTTTATATGACTTCCATCTATAATCCACAAATCATATTTACAACTTTACTTTTCATGTGTTTGTGAAGATTTTTTTCAGCTTAAACAGATTTTCTTTTGATATTACTGCCCATTTGTAGTACATAATGTTCAAGTCCCTTGTACAGAGCCCGAGCACTAACAAAACACATCTTCCCTCCTTTCTCATTACCTTTGCCCCTATCTCTTGAGCTCTTTACCATTGGATAAAGTCCCATCTCCCTACTTCTTCCCAGTATTGGTCTTTTATTTTGCTCTTTCTCTATATTTTCTTAAAGAAAATAAGCCATGCATGAGCTTGGAGATAGCTCAGTGGGAAGTCTGGAGTTTGATCCCCAGGATGCAAAATAAATAAATAAATGAATAAATAAATAACATTGCAAAGAAGTCTCTCATTCCTGCCCAATAGGAGGGACACAAAAAAGACAGTTGTCTGCCTTAATATTTACATTTTTAAAATTAATTTTATTGAGAAACAAATAGCAATGAGACAGTTTCAAAACAGATTAGTAAGACAGTAGGACTAATTAGTAATTAGTATTAATTATTGTATCATTAATTCACTGCATATTGCTGTCTTCATAGTGGTTATTCATAGTACAAGATGCAGACCTAGTATCCTGTCCAAACACTATTAGTACAAATCTTTCTTCTCATTGAATTAAGAGAAAGTAGCTATATATCTATGCTAACTATTTTGTATATACAGATACAAAATGGTCCTTTATTTGTATCGCCTTCTTTCATTTAGTTTTGTCAGAGATGGGCATTCCATTGCCATTCAAATATTGTAGGTATGTGAACTCAGAAAAATAATCCAAAATAGTCTAGAAGTTCATAATAGCAGTGGGTTATCGGTAGGACTGGCAAAGTCAGAAGTTGTTGACTTGAGCCTTTTACAGCTCAGCATATTAATATGGTTTTACTTTTTATACCTTATTTTTATACTTTTCTGCTGGATAGTTAAGACCAAGATAAAGCAAGACCTACATAACAAGAAATGTAACTTTTGTATCTGACAAGGTCAGTCAAATCTCCTCAGGATTTACCCTGAAACCCTGTACCGCAGTACCCTGATCCTTTGTCAGTGTCAGCCATCTGGATGAGTCACAGCCATAGCTTGACCAATTTGCTCTCTGTGAAAGTCTGAGAGAATATTTTCTCTCCATGTGACTCTCCTTAGGCACACTCTACATCATCGATCATTTGAAACATGTTAGGTCTGGTTCATTTGTTTGCTTTTCAATGTATGAATGAGGTATTATTTCAGCATCCTTTGGTGGTTTGCTTTTGTTTTTTAATTCATTTACTTTAGTCAAATAATTCCAAGTAGATATCACTATATGTCACTAGGTATCCAATTATTTAATTTCTCCAAATTATTTTTCCTGTAAGACTTGTTTTGCAGCATCGTAGAAAGCCTCCTCGGGTTTTCTTTTTAGCATTTTCTTTCCTGGCAACTGTATTTCCATTGAAATTGGGAAAACATTTGGCCAAGTTTTCACTCAAAGGCTTTTCTTAAGCCTGCGTAGAAATTTTTGCTCTATTTCAAAAGCTGGGCTACACACAACAACATATGCACTCTTCTCAGATTTTACACTTCCTCTGATTTTTAGGCATTTGTAAAGGTATTTAATATTTACCAGCTTTTATTATAACTCTTGTTTTATTTATTTATGTACTAGTACCTATAATTTTATGCATGTAAATATACATTTTTGAAGCTTCTCACATATTTTATGAAAAAATGAAACTGCTTTCATCTTTATAGTCCTCTTACAAAGATGCATTTTAAAATGTACATTTTGAATCTTCTATACACTATTCTTTCATTCATCTCTATGAAAATTTATTTTTATTTATTTTTCTTGTCATTATCTTTGGGCAGGACTTGAGCAGCTATAGACTATCAACTCTGAGAGTGTTTCCTGCATGCTACACCCACATGTAATGTTAATTCTTACAATAATTATGCAGGCACACATGATATTTGCTAGTAATTTCTTAGTACTTACTATTCATTTCATCTAAAGTACACCGCCTTCGAGCAATCTGTCTGTATCAATGATACTGTCATATGAATTTCTTGTACTAATAGAAAAACTTTCTAATGGTGAAGCAATCTCTTATTCCTTTGTCATCTGGATTTAATCGTAATGTATTCAATACTCTAAAATATTTTGTTGTGTTTTATTTTATTTTTTATTTTTTTGGAAGAACCAGGGATTGAACTCAGGCCCTTGTGCTTGCCAAGGAAGCACTTATTCCACTGAGCCATCTCCTTGGCCCCCCCACCTGTTTTTTTTTTTTTTTTTTTTTTTTTTTTTTTTTAAGAGAAGACCGGGGGTTGAACTCAGGCCCCTGAACTTGCCAGGGAAGTGCTTATTCTATGAGCCGCCTCCCAGCCCCTTCTAAAATATTTTGAATTAATTTTGTTTTTTGTTTAAATTATTCTGCATTCCATTTCCTGATATTTTGAAGAATGATGGCATCTGCAGATATTTTTGTGGATAAGATGATGTTAAAAGAGTCCATCACTACTGAATGATTTTATAATAAGTTTTGTTAATTCCTTCTCTTAGGACAAACCCATCCTGCCAGGGAGATAGCTCAGTGTCATAAGCGCCTGCTTGGCAAGTGAAAGGTCCTGAGTTCAATCCCTGCTACAGAAAAAAAAAAAAAAGCAGAAACAGAAAAGGATGAACCTCTTCTAGTGTGAATTGGGGAACAAGAGCCCTCCCTGCTCATGGAGTGAGATTTTGGAGTGCTGTACCTTTCCATCAATATCCAGTGATTTATTAGAATCTACAAGTCATTGCTTCAATTCCTTTAATTTTCCCCATGAGTTAATGTTACATTATGTTTCCTCTAGACACTGAAACATTTTATGTGCTTATTTATGTATTGATGAATTTTTTCTGTGAAAATATATAATTTTATTTCATAAATGATTCTATTTGTATTTCTCTTTTGCCTTCTTTTGTTTACTTTAAACTGCTAGAAGTTTATTTTTATTATTAGCATGAAGAAAATTTTATCAGTGCTTATGAGCTCTGTAGTGTCTGCTTTCACTGATTAGTGTCCTCATGAATGCTACCTCCCCTTTTGTTGCCTCTCAGCTCCAAACCCCGGGGTCATTGCCCTGTTGTGATGCTGGAATCTCTCTCTGTCTCTCTCCCTCTTTGTCTCTCTCCCTTCATCCATCTATATCTCTGTCTGGGTCTCTATCTCTCTCTGTCTCTGTCTTTGTTTGTCTCTCTGTCTCTATCTCTGTCTCTCTCTGTCTGGCTCTGTCTCT
>NW_004524601.1:7014062-7017626 GCF_000260255.1 Octodon degus | reverse complement strand
ATATCTGTCTCTCTCCTTCCTTCCCTCTCTGTCCAAAAGCCTTGAAGTGAGGACATTCTCTTGCGGATTCTGGTGTTCTCCTTTTTTCGCCCTTCACTTCACTGCTTTTCCACACTGGATGCCCAAGGGCTCTTTCCCAGGCAGGGGGAGCATAACCCATGCACACAGTTTCACTGTAAAGCCAGCCTGTGCCCAGGTGGCTTCCTGGGTAGAGTGCAGAGCCTTCCCCCCACCCAATCTACCTACCTTGCTTCCTTTCAAGATTGCTTTCACCACCAAGTCTCCCAGGAGTTCCAGTTCCAGGTCAGGGGTCAGCATGGGGCCCTGATACCATCCCTCCCAGCAGAGCCTGGACACACCTCTCCCCCTCTGTGCTATCATCCCTCTCCTCCGTTCCTCCTCTAATGGCTCCCACCAGTCTCTAGTGAAGCCTCCTTACTGAAATTGCTCCCTCTCTACAACTGTAACACATTCTCAGATTCCCATCAACTTCCCCTTAGTAATCATTTCTTCTAAATCATTATAGTACTTATTATAACACCTGCAATGTCTTTTCTGTCTTAGAACATTTCTTTCTTATCTACTTACTTCTTTCTTTCAATTTTGTGATTCTTTTGCTCCTAAATTTATGCAATTACTAACACTTAGCGTTTATTCTCTAATAAACATTTAGGTGACAACAATCCCTCTAGATATCATGCTTACAGTTATCCATATTTTCTTAAATATATTTTGTCGTTGTTTGTTTTTTGTACAAGGTCTCACCATGCAGCTTGCACTGGTAGTGATCCTTCTGCTTTCGACCTTCCCAATGCTGGCATCGCCCACGCTTGATGGCTGACTCAGCACACTTGGGGGCAGGACCTGTGCAGCCTGTGGTGGTGCAGGGAACGAGCCCTGGTCCCCGTGCTTGCAGGTGCTTAGTCTACCGGGCTATTTCGCCAGCCTGTTATCTGCACACTTTAAAAAGTCATTTTTAAACAACTATTTGTTGTCCATGTTATTCTTTTCTTCTTTGATATTCAAGTTACATGTCCATATTTTAAGGTTCTGGTGGCCTGTTTTAATTTTAGTTATACATAAAAACTCTAGAAATAACCTGATACTTGGAGAAAAACAATTCAATCAAATACTTAAAAATGACTTCAAACACAGTAACTTCCCTGTATAATGTGTATGTGGTTGTGTATGTGGATGTTTTCTTTTATTTGTTTTAAAAGAATACAAAATAGTGATAGAAAAAAAGCATTCGAAATGATATAAGATTTCACTAAAGTAATAGTTATTCAACAATGGTTTCTGTATTAAATGATGCTATCTTCAAACCAGTTGTTCAGATTACCAGATATAAATGTGCAAGACTTGTTTAATAAAAAATAAAAAAGAAGTTATAAGAAATTCAAAAGTGGAAAAAAAAAAAACAAAGTAAAAGAAAATTAAGCATTAGCTACTCCTTTCGAAAGACCAGCAGGAATCCACAATGCAATTATCAAAACCATTCTGTAAATACATTTAAGTGTATCCTTTTCCCTGCTTTCATTCGTCCTTTTCCTCATCACAGCTTTTCCTTCCCATTGAACAATTTCTTTCCCTTTCACAGTCTGTTGTACCTTTAGATTGATTACTCTTTCAGGTTCTCACACTAGTAAGATAATATGATATTTTCACATGTTGATCTGATTTATTTCACTTACCGGGGCTTGCAGGTTAGCTCAGTTGTTCAAATTGCCTGCTTGGCAGACTCAGTCAGGTGCAGGGGACCGTGGTTCAATTCCCAGCCTCACAACCTCACCAGACCACACTTAAGGCAGCCTACACTAGCCCTCCCCACAAAAACTCCCTCTCCAATTTATTTCACTTACCAACATAGTCTCTAGCTGCATCCATTTGTCTACAAAGCCTCAAATTTATCTTTTTTATAGCTGAATAATACTCCATTGCATAAAAATACTATATCTTTTAATCTGTTTTCAGTGGATGGGCATGTTGGTTGTTTCCAAGATTTGGCTATCACAAATTGTGCTGCTACAAACATGGATGCTCATATATATCTGTGGTATTATGAATTCAGTTCTTTTGGAAAAATACCTACTAGGCGAATAGCTGGTTTGAAAGGGGTCTCCATTCCTAGATTTTTCAGGATTCTCAATGTTGGTTTCCATAATGGTTGAACCAGCCTGCATTCCCACCAACTGTGGGAAAGGATTCCTTTTTCTCCACAGCCTCTCCAGCATTTGTTATTGGTTGGCTTGATGATAGCCATTCTTTCTGGTATAAGATAGAATCTCAGCATTGTTACAATTTGAATCTTATGAATGACCAACGATGAACATTTTTTGTATATTCATTTGCCATTTGTATCTCTTCATTTGTGAAGTGTATATTCATCTCAGGTGACCATTTTTGGACTGTGACTTTCAATTTTGGAGGCCTGATTTTTAAAAATTCCTTTTTATGTTCTTGATAGGAGTCCTTCTCTGAAGGACAGTTTGCTATAATTGTTTCCTACCTCGTGGGTTTTCTTTTCACTCTGTTGATGATTTCTTTGACACGCAGAACATTTTCAAAAGAAGAGATCTCAATTGTTGATTCTTTGAAGTATTTCCCAGGCAGTTTGATTTTTGTTCATGAACTCTTTACTTACCCTGATGTCCTTAAGATTTCTATCTACTTTCTGTCACAGAAGATTTAGTGTTTCATTTTTAATATTTAAATATTTGATCCATTTGGACTATAGTTTTGTGCATGGTTATAAGCAGGGATCTGTTGTAAGCCTTTGGCATGTGGACAGCCAGTGTTTCCAACACCACTGATGTGGGTTTTTTTACGTTGTAAATAAGCCTTATGCTAAGAAAGGTAGTAGTGTTCTGGTGAAATTATAGTTATGGAAGATAGTGGGAAATTTCTCTAGCAGATGATTGATGTCCCACCAAGAAGGCAAGTTGGCCCATGAGTCACGTGACTGAGATTTGCTCTCTGATGGCTGTATTTAATCTTGACTGCCATGATCAAGGGAGGGTGTGACTTAGTACTGGATGTCTCGAGTGTGTTAAGATGCTACGGACTCCTTGCACATCTCGGAACAACAGTCTTCCTCATCACTCTGCTCTCCACCCCTTCCTTGTTCCCACAACTTCCTCCTCAGTGAGAGCTGCGCTAGGTTGCTTTTCTGCCCTGGGCCTCAGCACTCACCTTGTAGGAAGGAAAAGACAGTCTGTTCGGTCTCACTGAGGGGAAGGGATGCACCATGGACAAACAGACAGAACACCCAAAAGTTTCTCCCCAGATCTCTCTGCAGCACCAAGAGTCTGTCACCTACCTCGGTCTGGAACTGGGATCCTCACCTCATTCTTTCACCTGTCAGTGTACATCAGTGAGCACTTTAGAGCCCAAGTTGTCCTGAATACAGTCTCCTTCCACTGCCTTCCTTCCAGGATCACCGTATTGTTTTTTCATTCACATATGGGTGATCATTTTTTCTTAAATACTTAGCATATTTTTAGATAGGGCTTTAAATGAAATAGGGGAAGCCAGTGTATCCTCTCTGTTCCACTTGCATATATA
>NW_004524601.1:7005229-7013962 GCF_000260255.1 Octodon degus | reverse complement strand
GTACCAGGGATTGAACTCAGGACCCTGTGCTTGTCAGGCAAGTGCTTATTCTACTAAGCTAGCTCCTTGGGCCACTGTTGTTATTCATTATGCTTTATTCAATATATTTTTGAATGAAAATATTACCTTGATCAAGAAGAGACTTAATAACAAACAAGCCTCATTTACCTTTGAATTATCTGATCAGTCTGGCCTGGAAAAAAATTGGTGTCCTTAAAAACAATACTACATTCCTCTAGACCTTGTTATGTGTTTCTCTCCTTTTATAGTATCTCAAAACCAACGTTGACCTTGAATTCATAGGGTTTTTTCTTCACCCCAACTGATCTTCACCTATACTCTGTAAGTCATGTATTTGCTTTTATCTTTATAACGGGCACATTGAATTGTAATTGCTTTATTTACAGTGAAATCTAGTATCATGTTGCATAGTCTATAAACAGAATTTTTGTACTTTCTATCTCGTCATTCTAGGGAAGGTTGAAAACATACAACATTGAGTTTAAGATCAGTTCTCTAGGATGCTAGCTACTGCAACTCCTGCCTCTTGTCTGACCCCTGTTTATTGCTTTCTGATTACCATTTAGTCAGTGTCCTGCAAGCATAATAACAGCACAATCGGAACTATATTTTCCAAATACATTGATAAGGATATCAAGTTTAAATATACTACGTACTAAGGACTCAAAATCCTTGCTAACCACATCACAGTTGTATTTGCGAATACCCCAAATCCCTTGGAATTATACTTGGCAGTAACTGAAGGTATTGTAGTAAAGAAGTCACTAGCCATCTGCCAGTACAGCTGGGTGAGGGTAACAAGTTCATAACAATGAGAAAACAAATTTGGAGCAATGGTTCAGTTTTCATTGCTAACATCAAAGGAAAGGATTTGGTTATAATGGGCAAGTTTTCAAAATGTAAACATTTTTGCACAGTACAAATATATTTCTGTTCTCTGTTTCCAGTTGATTTCAGTGTATAATGCAAAATGTTTCTACCATGCTAAAATGTCTTTCTATGCTTACCTTGCTAAAGCAGAATAATCTCATATATTTGATAAGAATTTTGGTATCAAATGATAAATAAATAGTTCTATTACACTGATCTACACATTAGTATCATGCATAAAACTACCTCCCTTCTTCTCTATTTCCTGAATAACAGAGTAGGAGTAATTACACAGTGACCTCAAGGAGACTGAGACAGAAACCATAAATGTCACTAAGTACTATGAGGTACACTGAAAACTTAGAAAATCAAGAACATGCGAGAACTTGGCCTTCATAAGTAGAGGCAGAAAGTGACAAAACCTAGTGACTAAAGGTATTTCCTGTTCACCTCTTTACAGCCTTTTTAACCTTTATTATTCTCTTTCCTCAAATAAAAAGATACAAGAGAAAGGGTAGGATTAATAATATAACCCATGGTTTTAAGATAAATAAACTGCTACAACACAAAGTACCATAAATGTATGATGGACCAAGTATACCAGTGTATATTTTCCTTCTTGTAGGTTAAAAATAATGTGTTCCTCAAGAACTCGCGATCTATTTGTTCTGCAGAACTGTTAATCATCCAAATTTGTTTCCTGGCAACGCCATATTCAGAACTGCAGGACTGAAGGTGAAAGAACACAGCCACAAGAATCGCATGTGGGTAATGCCAAGGGTGGCTCCAGGTGACACTGTGCCTCGCCCTTTACCTCCTACTCAGCCACACCGCGGTGTCCACATCAAGTCAAGGCTGTAATTCAGACATGAACCCAGGGCAGCACAGAGCACAATTTGTGGATGTTGTGCAACAACAATTCAGGGCTGTGGCACAATGACTAATGAAGTAGGCAGTCAGGCTGCAGTATGCATTGGTAAGGTATGAATGTAAGCCAGAGAAGAACTTGGCCCAATAAAAACAGAGGGAGGCCTGGGAGAGAGCTTAGCAGCATGCATTCCTGCCTGGCAAGCCACGGTCCTGAGCTGGATCCCTAGTACCAGTAATAACAGCAATAATGATGATAATCATGATGATGATGATGGTGGAATGAGGAAAAATAAGGCTGAGTGTGCAATGGACAAGATCCTTTTGTTAAATTGTGTGGATGGAGAACTAATGTCCACCTGGATTGTCCTTCTTTCACAGATAATTTTTGTTATCCTCATTATAGGAAAATAAAAACAAATGTCCAAAGACCTTCTCTGGGGAATGAGAACCCGAAATGCTGTCCCAGACATGCACTGCATGCTGAAGGTTTGAAGCTTTTGTTCTTGATGACCCTCCCTGTGTCACTTGTTCCACATAATTCAATTGAGTCACATCGTAGGCAGGGAATTGCTACCTTTAAGTAGAATATTCATATATTTGTATTTAACATATTGTTATGTTACAGTCAGGGAAACACTTTATCTTCTCATTTTCTGTAGAGTTTTTATTTTTGTTTTACTTTTTCTATATGAATTCAATCCCTGTCTGTAGGTTATTAGAATCTTCTCTAGATTTCCTTCAGCATTCACCTGTAATATCTCTGAATATTTCTTTTCATAGATGTTTTTGAGTGGTGCTGTGTATTATCCCATTATATACACAATCATTACAGTAGTTCTACAGAGTCACTATATTCCCATTTCAGTTGTAGTGCAGAATCTTGCCTGCCTTTATGTACTTTGACCATTTTCTATCGATATGTTTTTTTAAAAAATATTTTATTTATTCATTTATTTGGTATATAGTCTCACTAAGAAGCTCAGACTCCAGCGATCCTCCTGTCTCAGCCTCCCCAGTGCTGGCATTACAGATGTGCGCCACCACATCCAGTTTCTGTGGTCCCCGTGGTGCCCAGGATTGCAGGGCTGGCATAGCATGCGGTACCAGGGATCAAACTGAGGTCCTTGCACTTGCCAGACTGGTGCGTAGACCACCGAGCTATTTCCCCAGTGCCTCTACTGGTATTTTATGTCTTTCTCTGACATATATTACAGGACTCACCATGTTCAGATATCGGTGCCTGATTTGGGGAAGCATTCAGCTATTGTTTTTGGCTTGTATTTTCAGTCATGCACATTGACTTTCTCTTCAACCAGAACTGTTGTGTCATAAGTCATGGAGCTTTTGTTGTACTTCTGTGAGCTGTTCATAGTCAGTTTCTCTCTGTTGTGTGAAACGAGCATTTTCTAAGGTGTCCTCTCTAGCTCATTAATTCCTCCATCTCTTACGCTACCGCAACTATCCAAGATTGTCTTTACACTGTATTTTTGTAAGTGTCTCATTGGTTCTTCTTTACATGTTTTATTTCTTCGGTAAATGTTTCTGTTTTCATTTTTTTCAAATTTATTTAGGCACATTTGAATATCTCTGAATCTTTCCAAATGCTGAAGTCTGTCTTAACAATGACGTCTGGTAATCATCTCTGTCTAATTCACTTTAAGATGCCCTTAGCTCTGGCATGATGAGTCACTTGACTGGAGAAAACACGTGTAAGTTTCATGAAACAAAAGTACATAGAACCTGCCTAGGAGCACTATCTTGGAAGCTCAAGCCACCAACATGCTAGGGAGGTACATCTGGAGTTTCCTGTGGTCTCCTGTCTTCCAGAATTTATGCTAAAGAAGTTGATAACATGAAAAATCAATGATGACTAGCCAAAAATAAAATCAACAAAGGTCTGTTTGGCAGCCTAAGTATCAGGAGAGGGGTTGCTTGTCTGTGGTGGAAAAGTAGACACCATGCTTCTGTTCCATAAACTCCCCCCCACACACACACACAACAAAGGCCTCTACCCGTTTCTGCCAAGAAACAGCATCAGAAGAACCTGGGCTTCAGCCCTCAGAACCATAGAGATTAGCCCTTGACCTTACTCAGGCTCCCAGTCCTGAATCAAGGCATGATGTTTTCCTGGAGTCAAGGAGCACCAACTTCACACCACAGTGAAGAGATGCCATACCACTTCCAGGCCTGAAGATACTCCCCTTTTATTTAAAAGAATTCTGAATTAAAAGCCTATTGCAGAAAAAAAAAAAGCATATTGCTTAAGGAATATGCATCATCTTAAAAAATGAATTAAAAAAAAGCAAAATTGTGACCAGCCACACTAGCAAAGAAAACATAGTCATTTTTCAATAAATAAATTTATAATTGAATAAATAATTTCTTTTTTAGGTATTTAGTACAGGGTTTACAGGGTCTCACTATGTAGATCAGACTTGTCGCAATTCTCCTGTTTTCAGCCTCCCAACAGCTGGGATTACAGGTGCATGCCACCACACCCAGTCTTAAACCCCAGGGGTCTGGCCTGGCACGGCATGCAGGAAATTAAACCCTGGCTGCTGCCCTCTGCCTAGGCAGGCACTTTTAGTCCACTGAGCTGTCTGTCTGGCCCAATAAATAAACTATTTCTGTTACTCTGAATAGAAAAATGATTTTTCATTGCATGTGATGTTAAGTATCATTCTACTGCTAGCATCAATTTGCAATATATATATATATATATGTGTGTGTGTGTGTGTGTGTGTGTGTGTAAATAAATAAATATAAGCAATTCAGATATATTCAAAGAGGTATTTTCATGAAATTAAACTTTCCCTGTTATTTTTCTGACTTATCTCTCTAAGAATCAAGAGAAAAGTGTTAGAAAAGCCAGATTTTGAAGTGATTTATACATTTTCTATGATCTTATCATCACTCTCAGATATGCGATCTGCTTATCTTTCTGTAAAGATCTGAACACCTTTAAATTATAACAGTTTTAACTTTGGTTTCTTGAATTCAGAGGAATCCTTTTCAGTCTTGCAAGCATTTAGGACACTTTTAGCAAGAAAAGGATGTTTTAAAATTAAATGGTGCCTATAATCCCAAAGCTTGGGCTGCTGAAAATAAAGGATTACTGTGAGTCCAATCTGTGTAGTGAGACCCTGTAGACCCTGTACTAAATACATCAAAAAAAAATCCCTTCAAATAAAAAATAAATGATTTATTCATGTTCTAGCATAACAATTTCCTCCAAATTTAACAATATCTCTTTGTAGCATCTGTGAAAACACTCTGAAATTTCTGTAATCTATGGATAGAACATTTATTGATTTTTTCTCTATAGGGAAATAATAAGCCTATGTAAAATGTGTATATTTTACCTCTTATATGATGATTTTGCTCACTTAACTTCAGAATCATTTTATTAATTGTAAATATCATTTTCAAAATTTGAATTATATTGTTATTTAATGCTAAGATATAGAAAATGGAAATTCTACAATATTAAGATTACCATTACTTTATATACACATTTATGCTTGAATATATATGTGTGTATATATATATATGTGTGTATGAAATATATATATATATATATATATATATATTTGACAATTATGTATATATATTTGTTTTGTTTTGTTTTGTTTGTGGAATCGGGGATTGAACTCAGGCCCTTGCGCTTGCCAAAGAAGCGCATATTCCACTGAGCCATCTCCCCGGCCCCAACAATTACGTATATTTTTAAATTTCCAAAAATCACGTGTTTCTATCTAATCATTTTCTAGCATTTGAAATGCAAATGGTACTAAAATATTGCTAAATACAATATTTCTATGGCTATATATTATTTCACTTTTTTTAACGTCAAGAATGTTACATTGTGCAAAATAATTGAAACTATTAAAGAATAAGGTATTCTGTTTAAAAATTCTGATTAATTTAAGCCTGGATTGAATTTTTAAAAAGATAATGGATTAGTTTTAGAATATTGAACACAGGCTTTTATTTTTTGACACTTTTTACATGAGCAAATGTTGATGGCAGATTCTGTGAACAATATATGGTTGGTGGAGTTTAATAAGTGTTCTGAAAGAAGTATAGTGAAGAATTCATTTATATGCAAATAAAACTTTTTTTTTCCAAAGCAAAAGTCATGTTGGAGTGAGTCGGAAATTGTTCAGAAATGGTTCTAGAAGTTCAAGCATCTTCTAGAAATGGGGAGAAAATGAGCAACAGATCTGCAGAACACAAAGATAATCTTAAAAAATATAAACTTGCTTATACCGTGGTGTCACTGATGAGGGACAAACCATAGGACCGACAGATACTGTCATGGCACCTACGCATTGAGGTGACACTCTGTTGTCAGAGATACTAAAAGAATCTATCAATAAAAAATTAAAAATTGGGGGCCAGGGAGATGGCTCAGTGGAATAAGCATTTCCCTGGCAAGCGCAAGGGCCAGAGTTCAATCCCCAGTTCTGAAAAAAAAAATTAAAAAATTAAAAAAAAATCATAGGTAATAGGAAAGTCAAAAAGCTTTAAACTCATTAGCCATTGAGATACTACAAAAAAGTGTTAATTTGAGAACATGTATATTTTCATAACTAATAATGTTCATTGTTACCTACTAAACCAATAACTTATCTAACTAAAATATAAACTTCAAGACATTACACAGACATACACCTATTCCTAGCTTTTGGCTCAATTTCCCCCAAAAAATGTCCTTTGTCACATGAAATTTCTGAAGACAAGATCAATGTGTTATTCTCTTTTCTTTTTTTTTTTTTTTTTCTTTCTTTTTTGCAGAACCGGGGATTGAACTCAGGCCCTTGCACTTGCCAGGGAAGTAGTTATTCCACTGAGCCATCTCCCTGGCAATGTGTTATTCTCTATGTAAGGAATCTTTCCAATAGTTTCTCACCGTGGATTCCAGTGTTTGCTGTGTGGACTTGAGTCTGCTTGAGTACTTGCGTATATCTAAAATAATACTTAATGGCCAGCCAAATAGCTCAGCAGAATAAAGTGCCTCCTTAAGGGTTTGATCCCCTGAATGCCATGCTGACCCGTCCCCCCAAGGGTGAGATGAGACAGTGATGGAGACTGGGCGTGGTGGTGCAGGCCTGTAATCCCAGCCCTTGGGAGGCTGAAAACAGGAGGATCACTCTGAGTCTGATCTGTGCAGCGAGACTCTGTACTAAAATACATAAAAAATAATAATACTTAAGTTACAAAATGGATTGAACATAATTTTAATAAGTTAATTTTTATATCACCTAATATAAGGCGATACATTATTTTTTACTATTAGTTTATTTCTTACATAATAAATACTGATATTGTACTATAATATGTTCAGTTGCTGTCTAAATGATCTACAAATGTCAGTTTGCTTTAGCTTTGCAACCCTGGCAATGAGCCTAGTTATCTTCATTTTTAAAAAGAGGAAACTAAGGTGAACTCACAATTTCGTGTCTATTAATGAAAAAAAAAATAATCAATGTCTGAGAGTTCCTTGTTATGGTTTAAGTAGGAGATGACCCCGAAGACTCCTGCTTGAAGTCATCATCTGGTCTGAGGTACAACAATGCTAGAGATGGCGTGAGAAGGGCGGGTGGGCCGCTGGGAGCTGGCCTCATCACAGGCCTGATCCTCTGGGACATTCCGAGCTGAGCAGGTCCCTGAGAAGAGGGCGCCACTAAGAAAGGAGGGCACTTCGGCAGTACCTTGTCGCTCACCCCTTACCCTCCCTCTCAATCTTGGGGTCCAGGAGGTGAAGAACTCTTGACTCCAATGAGCCCCTTACCATGCCATACTAGGGAACAAGGAAGTGGATGAAGGTCAGAAACAATGAATCCAAAGAAAGCTTGCTCCCTTGAATGGATTTTGTCCAGGATTTGATCATAGTGGTTGAAGAAGGACTAATCCAAGGCTCTTATGAAATAACCCACTAAGTAAGAATTGGTTTTCCTGAATAAAATTCTATTTTTTTCCTAAATAAAATTCTATTAACTGTTAGAGATATGTTTTCATTAGTGTTGTTCCATAATTTTTGTTTGTTTGTTTTTTACTATTTAATGTATTTAGTACAGGGTCTATAGGGTTTCACTACACAGATCAGACTCTCAGTGGTCCTCCTGTTTACAGCCTCCCAAGCACTGGGCTTACAGGTGCATGCCACCACAACCTGTCTCAATCACCTTCTCAGCATGCCCTGGGTGCAAGGCCAGCATGGCTTGTGGTGCTAGAGGTCAAACCCAGGTTCCTGAGCTCAGCCTAAGCAGGCATGTTAGTCCACTGAGCTATCTGGTCAGCCTTGTTGTTCCATGATTTATAGATTTTTATCAAATGTTTGTGGTTTAACATATAATAATATGGTAGATAATGCTATAGACATTTTGGAGATTTCTTAGTTGGTGCAGTATCCTTAATTCAAATTTTTTCCAATTAAAATAGGATCTCAGGACAATGGGAATAGATTTTGCACTGGAAAAATGATGTCAGTGCTAACATTCACATTGTGACTAAAATCAAATGGATCAGAAATCGAGGAGAAAATATTACTGTCCATTAATACAAGATTAGTAGCTGTAATACTTTATAAGCATATCATTATTACTGAAAACTACCAAGAACTTGTGAATAATAGTGAAATCCCAGCTCTCCATCAGCAAACGCAACACACTGACTGTATTCTAATCCTTGCTACTCTCAGAATCCCAAAACCTTATGCCAGAATTTTATACAGTACTCATAATTAGAAAATGTCTCTGGTTCAGATTACTCTTCCACTATTTTTTTTTCAGTTTGGCTGGCTCACCCCTCCCTGAGGTCAGGGCTGGGTTGGCATCTGGTGCCAGAGATCAAACCATGGCTCCCTGCACCTGCCTAAGTTTGCTTAAGCAGATGCTTTAGTCCACAGAGTTATCTCGCTTGCTCTCCATTCTTCTTCTTCTTCTTCTTCTTCTTCTTCTTCTTCTTCTT
>NW_004524601.1:6995622-7005129 GCF_000260255.1 Octodon degus | reverse complement strand
TTCTTCTTCTTCTTCTTCTTCTTCTTCTTCTTCTTCTTCTTCTTCTTCTTCTTCTTCTTCTTCTTCTTCTTCTTATTATTATTATGCTCTTTCCCTTTCAAATCAATCATTCAAAGCACTGCCAAGACATTTCAAACATACAACAGGTCCCTGTTATCTAAATATTTACATTTAAGAGTTTCCTATTGGTGGCACTATATGAGCTATCCCATTCCTTAGGTGACACTTTCAGAAATTCTTGTTTTGAACTCCATAGACTACCTCTGCCTCTATGTGTGTTTCTTCTTTCTCTTGCATAATTTTGTAAAACAAATGTCCTATTAATAGGCTTTCATCCTTCATAGAATTTATTCCATCATTCAGGTGTGACTTCATATTTATTGCTGTGATTATTTGATTTTGGTCAACATTTCTCAGTGGACTACAAGAAGCCAGAGACAAAAGTTCCATCACTCCACACTAAGAAATGAGCCTTGCTTCTCCAGCATTATTTATGGAAACACTATAAAGGAATAAGATAATTCTTCAATGAATAAATATAATAGTGTCTCAATTACTTTTCTCCAGTTGCTGGAGAAAATATCAGACATCAAAAATTATGGAAATGTTTATTTATCTCATAGTTTGTGGAGGTCTCGGTCATACTTTGCTGGTTCTACAGCAGAGTGACACATGAAACAGCAGTTCATGGCAGTGGTAAACAGCAAAGAGCAAAGGGAAATGCAGGCAGCTAGCAAGCCTCTCTCCCTTCCTTACATAATGTGCAGATTACCCACCCAGGGAGGTGTAACACTCACACCCATAATCTTCACATTGGATTCTGAATTAACCACGACTCTAGAAGTCACTCCAATGACTATATGTGGCTTGAGGGGTACAACTAGACACAAACCATAATGCTTATATAAAGAATGTGATATGCAGCAGTCAGTTTCTTATTATCCATGGGATAATCCACTTTTCAACAGAAAAACTTTCTCTTGGCTTATAATCCACTAGGTTTTGGCCTAGGATTAACTGATGACATTATTTTTGAATGGTGGGAAGCTAGAACACATTGATAGGGAGTGGTTAATCTCATGATGGCAGAGAAGTGAAAGAGAAAAACAAAGGGAAAGGGAAAAGGAGAGAAGATGTCCAAATATCCCACTCTAGTGGATGCCAACCCAGAAACTGTCATGTAGGCCCTGTCCATAGTTTCTAGCTCCTTCTAACAGTGACAAACTCATGACTGAGCTACCACCATAGGGCCTTCGAGGGGCATTACATAACCCAACTGTAAACTGTATATTAAGATTAGATATTGCAAATTAGTTCATATTTTCAAGCAGAAATTACCTAAGATACTAAAACATGTTAAAGGAATGAAAGCGTTGCTTTAAATGTCAAATGAATTTATTTAAACTGGTAATAAGTTTGGAATGAGTGATTAAGTCATCTTTATTAAAGATTATATGCCCACGTGCATAGCATTTTGTTAGAAAAGAGGAGTTAAGTGAGTTTTCTTATGGAGGTGGAGGGGGCAGTGCCTAAAGAAAGAACCCTGGGACAAAACATGTTCTCTTTAGATGTAATTTACCTCCTTGTGCCATCTGCATTATTAATGTGGTGGGATTATTATACTGTCCTAATGTATCTGAATTTATATTAATGTTTTCTCCACTAAATAAATAACAGTGGCTGAGTAAGAGATGACATTTGCTTTAACTGTTCATTATGGGCTTTTTTTTCCCAAAGCAGTGGTAGTTTGCTAAATACAAAGTATTAAATGGATGGTATTTCATGAGAGGTTTTGAATCTAATTATGCCAAATGTCATCATTTTATTTATTAAAAGGATTTGAAAAATTGCTCTGCAAAGATGATGGATACTTGAACTTCTATGATATTTAAATTGTTCCATTAATTCAAAACAAATTTTGTGAAACAAATTGGGTTGACTATACAACCAGGTTAAACTGGTAATCAAGTTGAAATATTGATGGGTAATGTGGAACCCTGCAGAATGTATTTATATACATTTATGTAACTTTCAGTAAATTGTATTGTTGAAGAAGTGAGGTATGGAACAATAACAATTAAATTAGAATAGTAATGTTGCTATGTTGATGTGAATACCTATGTTTAAGCATTTAGCAAAGCATCCTTAAATTGATGTCATGATCTTTTAAGTTTTAAGATGTTTATTTTTATATGTACAGGATTTTGTACTGATTTTCAGAGAAGTTATTGCAGATATAAATTAACTTGAATATTAAAATGAATGTTAAAACTCATTTCATTGACATTCTTTTTAAAGACATTGTGTAATGCTGTTCAGTTTTTACTAAATGATTTGGTTTGACTTTCTGGAGAGTATCTCATAGAGTCTAAGTTTACATTCAAATACCATAGTTGGCTATATAAAATGTTAAGGTTTTAATATTTTCCTGTGTTACAAATCATCCTCTTTCTACTTCTGACCTAGTTTCTGATTTATTATCCTTTTAATTTGTAAAACAAATCCGTTCTTTGTATGTTGATATCTTTTGGTTTCAGGTTTAAATAATAGAATGGATTCAATTACTATTGGCAAAGTCATTTCAGGCACACTTACGGGAATATATTTCTCCAAACTTTAATGAAAATATATTCAAGAGTCAAAGTTTGCATTGGACAGAAGGGATCAATTCTAGTCATCATGAGCACAGTAAGTAACAAAGCATTATAAGGAAAGAATGGGCCCAGGAGATAGTTCAACGGCACAAGCACCTTCCCAGCAAGCGCAAGGTCCTGAGTTCAATCTCTGGTACAAAAAAAAAAAGACTACACAAAAAGAAAGAATGAAGTTTTGGTCTCACCAAAACGGAAGGATGAGATTATGAGTAGATTAATATGTCTAGTATGCTGGTCACATCATCTCAAAATATATATTGTATTGTACCTTCATATGGTATCTTATTATAAAATCAAAGTTACTATTTCATTATTTCATTTGACCACACAGTTTCTAGATATCTCCTCCAAAGAAAGACAGATGTTTTATTACAGTGATACATGCATTCCTATATCAATGGCAGCAGATCTCACACTAGCTGATCTTGGATCTTGCCTACATCACCACCCTTATGTGGATGGATAGAGTACACATGTCATATATATATATATACAGTGGGTACAATTTAGCTATAAAAAAACATTATCCTGAGCCATTTCAGGAAAATAGAAGCACATTGAGGCCCAAAGGCTAAGGGAAGTACATCAGATACAAGCTTAATTACAGGGCTGCTTGTACATGAGAAACCCAAAGTTTAAATAATTTAAAAGCAAGAGGAAAGACAGGTGCCAGGACACAGGGAGGTGAAATGTGTGGGGAAGCGACAGTTATCAGGGAGTGAGGAGAATGGAGGGAGGGGGGCAGGCCTAAGAACAAGGATCAGGATGTGACGTGTTAAGGTGCCGCTTCCTACTGCAGGTACGTTGATCATGGGTCACTAACATTCACTCATAAAATTAATCAATCTGAAAATAAAATAAAACTTAAGAAAGAATGCATGTTGCCACATGTAAAAGGATGCCTCAGGCAAGCAGAAGGGCAGTCTAAAGTGCGTGACTCACACACAGAATCTCCTGAGTCAAGGGATAAAATCTGTGACCACATAATTTCCTTATTCAGAATAGTTTGTACTTCAATATATTTTACTCATGACTTACAGTTCTCAACTTAGACATTTCCTGCTTCTTTTGTTAAATTTATTCATAGAACTTTTCAATTATTGGAAATGGCACTGCTTTTTATTTTATTCTTTTCAGATAATTTGTGTTTGTTTTGTAGTGATGCTAAAGATCTTTGTTTGTAGATTTGTTTCCTCCAACATTGCTTATTCATCCTAGATTCATTTCCCATAGATTCTTTAGGATTTTATAGGTATTTAAAAATCAAGTAATCTTCAATCAGTGACAATTTGAATTCCTGCCTTTTAATTGTGATGCCCTATTTTATTACTTAATAGCTCTGCATAAAATTTCCAGGTCCTTGTGTGATGAGAGTAGAGTAAGTGGAAATTAGTCTTGTTGCAGATCTTAGGCAGCCTTGGAATTCTCCATTCAGTGTGATGTAATTGTTGGTTTATCACGTCGACTTTTATTATGTTGAAATGCAAACCATTCACACCTAATTTTTGAGGTTTTATCAGAAAAACGTCAATAGTTTTTGAAGATTCTCTTTTCAGTCCATTGAGATACCTACATAGTGTGCTATATGTTCTCCCTTGGTTCCTGTGTTTGGGAATAATCTAAGAAATATTAATACTAGATTTTCTTTACATATTTGGTACATATTAGCATAGATGTTGCCTACTCTCGGTCTTTAATACAGTTAAGTTTTTGTCATAAATTTGTTTTGTTTTTTACCTTTGAAGAGCCACGTCTTTATTTTGTGGGCCTTTTGAATTTTTTGTTCACTATTTCATTTATTTTTTTTCCGGGTTTTGTTATTTCTTTCCATGCACTAGTTTGGTGTTTTGCTCTTTTGTCTTTTGTTCTCATTCTTTGGAATTCACTGATAGGTTGCTTATTCAAGAATTTCTGTTTTAGTTTTTCTTGAAAAATTAATTTCTTGATAAAGAATTTCTTCCTATAAAAGTTTTGGGTATATTTAATATGCATTTTATGCTTCCATTTTGTTTTCCATTTATTTATTTATTTATTTATTTATTTATTTATTTATTTATTTGTATTAAGTACAGGGTCTACAGGACCTCACTACACAGATCAGACTCATAGTGATCCTCCTGTATTCAGCCTCCCAAGCGCTGGGATTACAGGCATGTGCCCTGGGGGGTGGGTTCGGCACCATATGCCAGGGATAAAACCCTGGTTCCTGAGTCTGTGTTTTACATTTTAAAAGAAATCTTTAGTCTTTTCCTTGATCCACAAATTGTTCAAAAGCAAATTATTAAATCCTTGTGCATATGCATAATTTTAGAAGTTTGTCTTATTATTACATTGTACTTTTATTGCATGGTGGTAAGAAACATACATTTTAATGACCATAAGTAACTAAATAGTAG
This sequence comes from Octodon degus, assembly GCF_000260255.1. Taxonomy (NCBI): domain Eukaryota; kingdom Metazoa; phylum Chordata; class Mammalia; order Rodentia; family Octodontidae; genus Octodon; species Octodon degus. Next base: position 7,000,079 of record NW_004524601.1, on the reverse strand, counting down.
ATATCTTCACATGTATTTTTCTTTTTGTTTTGTGTATTTATTTTCTGTGGAGCATTAGAAAGTATCTTAAACCAAGGATTTTCTTCATAAAATTATACGTTCATTAATGACAAGCATTATGCTATTTGAAAAGCATTAATTAATGTTTGTTTATTATATTTACTTCAAGATTATTTATTCATTTGATTAAAAGGAAATAACTACAGAACGATGCAGTTTTCAGACTTGTGAAAGCCTCTAGGGAGGGCCACAGGGTGCACTTGGAAATATGAGGACATACCCTGTTAATGTGGCTCTTAAGGGACATCAACGGTTGTCATATTTACCTCTGAAAGTCTTGTCAGTCACTCTAACAGCAGACATGAGGCCAGTGAATGTAAGTCCAGCGATATCACAGGTCCTGTGTTGCATAGGAGAAGGATATGGTTTGGGTCCTGGACCGATAATGAGCCCCGATTCTTAACTGCATTTTTTTTTTGCATGAAACACAATTTTGACTCAAGACATTCTGTATAGAAACAATCACATACATAGGCAGTGGTTTTAAATAAACTATGACTGCTGCCCAGCTTGTTGAAATCTTAGGGTGCTCGAAAATAGTCTTCCAGAGCTGCTGAGATAGCTCAGCAGTCTACATTGCCTGCAAAAGCAAGTTTAGGCAAGTGCACAGGGAGCACAGTGTGTTAATTTATTCTCACGATTATATAGGTTAGTCAAACCTTGTCACAACATTTTATTTATATAAACATATCCAATGCTGCTGAATCTGGTAGGAGGTCTTACTAATTAACTAACTTATTAAGAGGCACAGACTATCATAGTGTATGTTTTGAAGAATTTGAAAAAAATGCAACCATTTTGCAAAAATCACACTTATTGAGAGAAGGTCTTATTTTGGCACATGTGCATATATTCTTTTTTTTTTTTTTTGCCAGCATGGCCTGTCCTGAAGGCATGGCTAGTGCAGCATGTGGTGCCAGGGATTGAACTGTGGTCCCCCACGCCTGCCTGAGCTTGCCTGAGCAAGAGCTTTGGACTGCTGAGATCTCTCCCTGGCCACATGTGCAAATATTCTAATGCCTACATTATTTTATGCCAAAAACTCAGAAAAAGATGATTGAAAAACATACTGCACATGACCACTAATATAACCTGAGAATTGAATTATATTTTAGGTTTTAAAAAATGAACGCTATGGTAGGAACATATTTTTAAAAAGAAATTTCATAGTGTATATTGTTTAAATTTTTCTAGGCATGGTAATGAATGATTTTAAAAAACACTAAAAGTCATTCAAGAAATAGAAGAGAGCATGCCACTGGTACATCATGTTGAGTTATTTTCATCTATTAATTCTCTATTTCCAAAAGTGCTAATGAATTCCACCCAGCACCTAGCATCTTACTCCAAAAAAATCTTAATGTGTTGATTATTTGGTGGCGATCATGATCCTGCTCAGGCATAGTGAGGATTTCACTCTAGAAAACTTCAGTGACAGGAAGGAGTATGAGCTGGAGTAATGCTTATTAACACACCCATGCTTCCCACAGAGCTCAGCTTATGCATAGGGGCCAGTTTACAAATGGTGGGCATCTGCATGTGCCTGTGTGACAGTCTCAGGAGGTGGATTCCTCATTCGGCATCACTGAGAAAAACTTTAAATTCTTGACACTTGCTTTATGACAGTTACACAAGAAGACAAACACAGGGATAAAAATATTCTGGCATCTCAGATTAAAAAATGAAGATAGTGTAAAATAGCAATGATATGTTTATATTGCCATTTTACTGCTTAACATATGTGCCTGCGGACATGCTTGGCACACGATTTATTACTCACTTTTTTGCTTCCTGGCCCTTGTGATCAATCCCAGGGGATTGCACACACTCAGCAAGGACTTCACCACTGCTCTCTGTTCCCAGCGCTCAACTCTTCCTGCTAGAAAACCTTACTGTTCTTTAGAAGCCAGGAGAGTTCTATGAAGGAGATTCTGCAAAGTCTGCACATGAGGACTTCCTTGTCTCTGGAGATTATTTCTTTCTTCTAGATTTCATGTTGGTTTAACAAGGTATAGAACCTTATTCCTGCAACTGTATGAGATTATCAACTTTCTCTGTTTAAGTGGTATAATCCGTTGTGACCCTTAGGTGCCTCAGGGCAACTGGCAAAAGGAATGCATTTGGACTGTTCCTAAATTTTCTCTTCTGATGTATATAGTTCCACAGCAGTGCCTCTATTTACATTTAATATACATCTCTTCAATGCAGGAAGGCATTCAGTGCTTTTTTTTCTTCTCTGTGAGTCTCATGGAAAGATGATTCCTGATTGCTTCTGAAATCTCTTTTCCTCTCTCTTACATAAAACACCAATACCCACCTCTGAGTATTTCACAAGAACACTCTCTTTTGGAAAGCATTTCTCCCTGACTCAAGTGCTTTGCTTCCTTTATGCATCTATGATATTACTGTGTTTATGGACTAGGAAGACGCCATCTTTGTCCTGGGACAAAGACCTTTATCCTTCAGCCCTGGCAAACTGTGCCAGGCTCCTTGTTGTGACCTTGGCCTTCCTGAGCCAGTGGTTCTTTCATTTTCCTTCACAAATTGCTCATAGCTCTGGACCAGCCTGTTCTCATTTAAGTCAGTTAACATGTGCTTTGCCTTATAGCTCTATTGAAATGCTTCCATATTTGTGAAGCACCTTTTGAAAACTCAAAGTCTGTTGCTTTGCACATGTACACGCTCATCACTAAATGTGCTGCTTAATAGAAACTCTTAAAATAGTGCTCATTTCTGTGTATTTTTTTGGTTATTTTCCTTTTTTCTTGAAGCAGGTTTACCGTATCAATATCTTGCTCAATTTTAATGAGTAGATATTGACTAATAGAATATGGGTTTAATTGAGATATTTTGCTTAACTATATGATGAACTTTAATTATTTTCTCTTCAACTATGCCTCTTCCTTTCCCTATTTCTCATCTTCAATAGTTGTCTTTCTAATTTCCTGCCATTCATTTCCTCTAAATCTTCTCTTCCTTCTTTGTCTGAATTTTGCATTTAAGTAAAAGAAAATGAAAATTTTGCATTTTCCAATCTAGCTCATTGCGCTTAACATGATGGTCTACAGTTCCATCCCTGCTCTCGCAAGCTATTTATTCTTCTTTATGATTATTATTACATTGCACATATACAGTGGGTTTTCTTACCCATTAATTAATTAATTTCTTATTATTATTATCATTTTGTATTTTGTGCAGGGTCTTACTGTACAGCTTGAGCTGGTAGTGATCCTCCTGTCTCAGCCTCCTCTGGCTGGGATTACAGGCATGCGCTACCATGCTTGATCTCACTGATGGGCTCAGCATGCCTGGGGGCAGGGGTGGGGCCAGCATGGTGTGTGGAGCCAAGGATCAAATCCAGCCCCTGCACTTGCTGCTTGCCTAAGCAGGCACCTAGTCCACTGAGCTATCTTGCTGGCTCTTCCATTAATTTCTTGATGGGTGCACAGGAATTTTCCACAGTTTAGCTGCTGTTGGAAATTGTGCTACAATAAATGGTATGTTTGTTTTACCTGAGTATTGTACTCAATGCTTTCAAGAATATATCAGAGATTGGATGAATTGCTTTGTACTCATGATTTGCACTTTCCTGATGGCACAATATACTGAACATTGTTAATATTATTATTGTCCATTTACTTTTCTTCTGAGAATTTTGTACTCAACTTTTCCATTTATGGGTTGTGTCGTTTTTTTCATTGGTGTGAACTTTTGACTTCTTTATATTTTCTATGGGTTAATTTTCCATAGGTAAAGAATTTCTTAGGTTGTCTTTTCATTATAGTGATTTTCCTTTGGAATGCCAAGGATTTTTCCCTTAATGTTCTGCTGTTTGCTGGTTCTTGCTATTATTCTCAGTGCTCCTAAAGACCTTCTCAGGGAGTCTTTTCCAGCAGCAGTGATCTCTGGTGCTTCCTTCATATTTTCCTCTAGCAGCCTCCATTGATGTTGTGTAAAGTGGAAGACAGGTATCAGGTTGCAATCTTCTACACTCATTAAACTTTTGAAGCACCATTTTGTAAAGAGGTTGCCTTTCTTCAACATGTTATTTGTCTCTGTGCCAAAAAGTCAGAGAGCTGTAAGTGCATGTGTCTGTTTCTGTGTCTCCCATATTATTGGCACCCACGTGTGTTTTTGTGTTCGTGCCACGCTGCTTTTGATATTCTGGTTTTGTAAAATATTGTTGAATTTGGCATTGTGATGTCTGGCTCTTCTCTTGGTTCGTAGGATGGTGTTGGCTCTTCGGGGTCTTACACGCTTTCCTAGGAAATTTAGGATTCTTTAAAGTTGCAAAGAATGTCATGGACATTTGGATGGGGGTTGCATTTAAGGTAGAGATCCCTTTGGGCAATATGGTGACTTGAATATCAGTTCTGCTTGTTCATGAACAAGCGTGG
>NW_004524601.1:6992400-6994970 GCF_000260255.1 Octodon degus | reverse complement strand
TTATTTATTTATTTGAAGGATCTTGCTTCTCTCCTCAGCCCTGCAGTGATCCTTCCATATCAGTCTCCCCAGAGATGGGATTACAGGCGCGCACCACCACTCCTGGTTTCAGTGAGCAGCACAGCAGCATGATATGTGGTCCGGAGAGTGAACCGAGGTCCTTGTGCTGGACAGGCAAGTGCTTAGACAGTCCAGCTATCTCCTCAGCCCCACTTTGATTATATTAATTCAATATTTGATCTCTTTATACAAGGGAAGACTGATGTATCTGACTGGTCACTAGGAAATACGAACTCAGACAAAATAGCCTGATAGTTGAGGGATTTAAATTTGTGTTATAGTGCCAATGAAGCTAAAACTTCTTAAAATGCCTCTAATTCTTGACATGTAGGAGGATCTTAATACATTTTATTTTTATTCTTTTGTTGATGAGATTTACAGACCTCTGCATTATATATGTTTTTTGAGAGTTCTTATCAAAATCTTGCAAATAAAAGTCAATAGTATTTGCTTGGATTCAAATTAATTCATTTGATGACACTATGGCAGATGCTAAATAAATGGAAGAGAGATTTTGTTGTCATCTTATTTATGCATAGATTTCTTGATGTTTTAGAAATGTTTAAAATATCACCTTATACTGAAGTGAATCATTTTAGAGGTTGCAATTTATATAATTTGAATGTATTCTAAACATTGAACTCATTTTGAAAATCATATAAATTATTGTGATTGGCAGACTGGTCTGACAGATTGACTATAAACTTTAATTGGAGTAAAAATAAAAATACATAGAGTTCCTGTAAAGGATTCAAAAATCATAACAATTCAAACAACAATTTTTGAACCATAAAATTTAAATTTGCACACAACCAAACATACGTACAAATGCATAAATGAAACTGAAAATGGCTTATTTCTGCTCCAAAGTATTTGCCTTCTAATTCTAATCAAGGTAACTCCCTTGATTAGAAAACCCTGAACTATTTAGGTGCTGGAATTGTAAGTTATCAAAATGTAAACCCTGTCCAGTTTGCAGATTGCTGAAGAAAATACAAGCTTCCCAGGAAAATCTGGTGTTTCTTACTTTTGTTGATAAAATTAATAAATATGTAAAAATTAAATTAATATTAAATTAATTAATGAATTAATATGTAAAAACCTTCAAAAGTAAAATCTTGGAGCTGGTGAGATAGCTCATTGGACTAAAGCACCTGCTTAGGCAAGCTTAGGCAAGCGCAGAGTCTGTGGCTCAATCCCCAGCACCAGATGCCACATCAGCCCTGCCCCCAGGACATTTGAGCAAGCCAGAGTCTGGGCACGGTGGTGCATGTCTGTAATCCCAGCTCTGGGGAGACTGAGAGCAGGAGGACACCAAGAGTCTGAGCTGTGTAGTGAGATCCTATAACAATCAAATACATTTTAAGAAAAACACACTAAAATCTCATGTGTTAAAATTATGTCTCAGTAAATCCTGGAACCTGAAAAAGCTAATAATATACCTTATGAACTATCACAGTGAACCCAAAGGACATACTCTTAGCATGTAATTATTAGTACCTTTGAAATTAGTTGCTTAATATCAAGAAATAGCGCCTTCCCTTAACACAAGTTGTATTTTGCTTCTTTTTAAGTGTATTTAATTTTTTCCATCATGTGTTGTACTTTTGATGTTAAGAGAATTAATAAAAAGATGGTAGTGTTTCTTCCTGAATTTTTTCCTACATTCTTACAACATAGATTATGATTTTATTCAGTCTTATTAATCTAGAACCAGATCTGAATATTAAATAGAAAGGAAAACACATAGAAAACATAGTTCATTAAAACAAAATTTTTAAAAAGGTGGAAAAAGTTGAGGTTATGTTCAACTGCTCCATTTCAGTTCTTAGTGTATTAGTTTTCTATTGGCTGTGACATATTAAATAACAAAGAATTTTTGAGAAACCAATTAATTTTCCTCATTATAGTACAGAATTCAGATTTATAAAAATATTTTCATTAATCTCAATTTTAGAAATAGATCAGAATGAGAAATAATATTGAGAACATATTTTTTCTACTTCTGAAAATGATAATAAGTTAATTAATCTTAATATGTACACATTGTGCATTAATAAAACTTATTTATCTACTGTTTGATAACAAAAGTTGCTGGATAGATTTTTATGTGCTGAGCAGACATGAACAACAAAATGTACAATATTTTGAAACATAGTCAAGAATAAATCTGATATCCTCAGAAGAGAAATCATCAAAAATTGAATTTAGATTTGATTCTATTTGAAAATTTCCCTGATTTTTACACTATGTAAAAATTCATAGCTTCCATGTAAAATATTTTCCTGAAATTAATAAAAGTATTAACCATCTATAAGTTGAGTAACACAGTGTTTTGTGCAGAAAATATATAGAACAAAGGACAACACTTTTTCAAACAAAGACTTCTTTATACGGAAACAATCACAATAGAATCAATGTCAAACTATTATTACTTAATTCAGTGTTAAAAGAAAACACTCCACTCCGTAGTGCCTCCCCCACCCCGCCCGCCGAGTTCGATTTTCTGC
>NW_004524601.1:6965189-6986067 GCF_000260255.1 Octodon degus | reverse complement strand
TAGGATCACAAGTCCGCATCTTCTACAGCAATTAACCACTAAGAAGAATATATGCAGTGTATTATTTGTTGAAACTGTCCTTCCGATTTGATTTGAAACTGTCTCATTGCTATCTCTTTGTCAATAAAACTTTGAAAAAAAATATTCAAATAATGGAACTTAACAACAAAAAAAAATAAATAAACTAAGCTAAATTATACAAAAAAAAAAAAAAAAAAAAAAAAAAAGAAAACACTAAGAAAATATTACCTGTACTGTTAAATTTACTCCGGCATTTTAATTTCCCGGCTAGATGTAGGAAAATGATGTTATGCAAAATGAGCAATTTGATGCTAGTGAGTCCCCTGTGCTCTGTGTGGAGCCTACTCAGTTACATCCTTCAGTTAGTTCATGCACATTTGGAATTACCCAGAGAAATGTATGGTCTGGACAGTTCTAGTTTGTCTCATTTTTAGCATATTATTGGCATGTTTCATTTTACAGACTAATTGGCTAATAAGTTGCATCATGAGGAAACTCCACTCATGGACCTGGATTTTGGACTGGGAAAGACATTAAAACCTTATTGGTGCTCAGCAAAAGAACTGTCATTTTAATTTGATATTTTATTAAGAAATTACTCTTTTAAAACTCCCCTGAAATGTTGGAATTTTTTACAGAATTTAATTTTAATCTGGTGTTGGACAAAAAGCCTTTGTTGTCAAAGAGAAATAAGATTAATATCTTAGTTCAGTTTTACAGTGAAAGTAAAGGTAACATATCCTTGACCTCAGACCATGAAAGACTATTTAATCTTGTTTTATGCCTGTTTGTGAGATGTAATAGTAACAATGGCACTGTGGGGATCTGCTCAACCATTAAAAGACCAGTGAGCGCAGCATCAGGAAAGATAATAAAGACAGTTTTGTGTATAAAAAAGAATTTATTGGTTTTCTAGGTTGGGATCTGGGTCAGAAATGAAAGCAGTAAAGACTAGCTGGGGGCAGTAAGTGTGATTTAGTACAATTCTGGCTGGGCACACTTAGGAGAATGCTCAAGAGCAATTACATGGGGTGTCATTTCTTATGAATCACAGCACGCAGAGTGCATTTGTTAAAGCATTGCTAAGAATTGCTTTTCTTTTCTGATAAAATGTTTCTGTTTGTCATTGTCATGAAGAGCAAGTAAATATAAAGAAGAAAATAATTTTTGAGAGCGACTTAATGTTTGAAACTCTCAACTTTTTTCGAACAAATCTTGAATTTTCTTGGATGAAGAAGCATGAAAAAATATTATTTTTCTCTTTAGAAATGACTAACACACTCTTCATCAAACGGTTGATAAGTTTTAAAAAGTATATTTGAAACATTTGAAAGCTCAATTTGGCATAGATTAATCAGCAATAATATGTAAAATCTAGTGGATTATTCATGTAAAAGACAGGGTGGACCTTACACAAATTAATACATATGTATTTGGTCTAAAATATGTTCTTCCACATTTATAATTAGAACATTAAATATATAATATTTCTGTCTTCAACAATTCACCCATTTATTTAAAGTGAAAGCTTAGTCATTCAATAGGAATATGAGTGACCATAGATGTCTTTGACATTAGCATTTAATCTTCCAATCAGAAAGACCTAGATTCATTCTTGTCTTCTTTTGATGATTTACAGTGTATTTCCGTTCTTTGTTGGATACATTTTTTAATAAAGTGAGGTTTACATCACCAACGTTAAAGAATGGTCATGTGCACAAAACAAAACAATGAACATTTTAGGCTCACAGGAGGCGAAATCAGAAAAGGCTCATGACTGACAGGAAACACAAGGTGGTACATTCTAGAAGACCAGACTGGGAGCCCGAGGGTAGAAGGGCAAGGCCAACCCAGCTCAGCTCAGCTGGCCTTGGGCAGCTCATCAGTGAACCTCAGGACTGAGCATGCAGAAGTCAGAATCAGACTTCTTTCACCCCAGACTTCAACAAAACCTTAAAATGTTGCCCTCAAATCAACTTAACATAGCAAATGTAGGCATTTTCCAATCCAACAGCCTTCTTGTCTATATAGAAGACTCTGCTGGGGGTGTCAGAGGAGCCAAGTCCGGCACCCCAGTTGTACTTCCAGCTCATGGCCCAGCCATAGTCCTGCTGCAACTTCTGCTGCAGGGTGTTGGCTGCCCCTTTGCTGAGGGCCATTCTGGGCCTTGTGGTCATGCTAGGGGAGTGGCTGACCAAAGGGGACAGATTCTTAAAGCCACTCATAAGTTTGAGACACTCTCCAACACCACTCTGAGCTCTCTAGGTTCACAGATGTCTTTGAAATGCGGTAAATAGTAATCATAAGGAAAACTTATGGTGATTTGCAAACTATGGATGAATTTGTTAAGAACAAAACAATTATAAATGAATCATAAATATACAGCAAATATCAGCGATACAACAAATGGTATTCTCCTATTATTTTGTTTTGAATATTTTTCATACAATAAATGAAAGAAGTATACCACAAATACATATTGAGTTATAAAGTCATGTTTTTATTGCTACAATTATATAACAGCAACCAAAATGATGCATGAGGAGAAACTTTAACCGAAAACTGTCATAAGTCTTAAAATGTTTTAGTATATTTACCAACAAAATACATGTGCTCCCAACTAACTAGCAGTCATTAAAAATAGTTTCTAAAATTCATTAACAATCTTTCCTGAAATGCAGTTAATTTTCAGAAGTTTCTTCAGTGTGCCTTCCACATGGATTGACTATAAGGGCTGTTGATTAGGAATTCTATTATCATAAGCCTTTTCCCAGCTTCCTCAGCAGACATGAATGTGCCCACAGCTCCAGGGCTGGAACTCCAGAGCCAGAGGTCCAGCAGGGTACAGTTTTCACAGAACTGTCTTCTCTTCTGCCAGCCACGCTTCCCTGTACCCTCACATCGGACATAGAAAGTAGGAGACCTGGTGTTTCGTTAGCTAAGTGTCTACCTTCTGTCATGGCACTGTTCATTCATGAAGCTAGGTGGATCACTACAAGTCTGATCTAGAAGTGAGGCCCTGAACATCCCATAGACCCATCCCTAAAAATAAAAAAAAGACAAGAAATAAAATAAGAAAAGAAAACACAGTGACATGGACATTTCCAAATAGCAAACATAATTAAAATGCACAGTGCAAAACTAAAAATTAGAGAAATATCTGTTGATACAAAGTCACTGGAATTTGTCTAGGCAAAGGGGAAATCAACTGAGTATGTCTGCTCCACCTTCTTCAACCAGGAAAATTATAATGAGCTGAATCACATAATATAAATGTAGTTCTTTTACAACATTGATAATATCCCACAGTGACATGACTGTGATGTTAAGTGGAAAAAGTACAAAATAATTTAATGTATTTTATATTCCCTCTTTAAGTGTTATTCTTAGTCATTAACAATAAACTATCTAACTCTAAATGTTCTGTTTTTAATTTTTCATCATGATTGATATATTCACATCTGTTAGTTTACATTCCTTACCACTTTGCAGACCACCTGGGGCCACTTCTTAGCTCCCCTCTGATTCCTACCTTCCTTGGACTATGCCTGGAAACAGAGAGGCATGAGTCTCCATCACAAAAAAATGGAATGCTGTGGTTGAGCACTTGGTGAGTAACTAAATGGTGGTAGTTGTCCCACGTGCCAGTCAGATTCTACATGACATCAATGAATCTGCCACTGATAAACACAGCCAATAAATATGGAATCAGCTGGGTGCAGGTGTGCACGCCTGTGAGCCCAGCACTTGGGAGGCTGAAGCCGGAAGAGCTTCGAGAGTCTTGACCAACTGAGGTACAAAGTGAACCGAAGGCCATTCTGAGCTGCATAGGGAGACCCTGTATTCTAAAGGAACACAATGATTAAATCCATATGTACAAACATACAAATAACTCTATGTGAGCTTCATTTTCTTGAGAGAGGGTCCATGTATTTCTGCTGCTGATTTCTCTTGCAGGGATCTAATTCTAATGTACCATCAGCTGTGATACCCCAGCACTCTCTTATCTGTCTGAGGTCCCAGAACCTTATCATTCACGTACTCCATTTATTTAGGAAGCCAAAAGGATTTTCTCTCTTCTCCACCCAAAGGCAATTTCACTAGTTCATCTCTGGAGCCTAATTAGTCCAGGAGGCTTTGCTTATTACACAGGGTGCTCCCAGGGACCGAGGAGCATTAGGAGTGTTAAAACGAGAGCGACTGCAAGGGGCGAATGTGTATAGAACTGGGTGTTGTTTTAGGTGAGAGGGAGGAAAGTGCCCCTCTCCCAATTAAAACATGGGATATGTGCAGGTCTTATCCTGCAGCAAGGGCAAACAAAATCTTCTCAAATCATAAATACTAAGGAGGAAATGAAGAAGATTTCAGTTTGTGTAGACAGAGTGAAGTCTGAACTGTTGAATTGTTTCCCACAAAAATTTACAGGCAGAAGACCAAATGTGCCATGTGGATCCTGTGTAAAGGTAGAATTTCTGTCTACACTGTTGATGGAATGTAAAATATTATCACTGCTGTGTAATTCAGTCTGCAGATACCCCCCCCCCAAAATCTAGAAATTCCACTTGACCCAGCTATTGCATTCCGAGGTATTTTCCCAAAAGACACAAAATCACTACATTATAGTAACATGCGCATTTTTGTGTTTATAGAAGCATGATTTATAACAGCTAAATCGTGGAAGCAGCCTATATCTTCCTGGAGGGATTCATGGATACAAAATATGTGGCATTTATTTTCCATAGAGCACCACTCTGACCTATCGAAGAATAAACTCAAGGCATTTGTAGGAAAATGGATACACTTTAAAACCATAATATTAGATAAAATAAATGAGATGCATAAGCTTAAATATTGCATTGTTCCTCTTATGTGAGAAATCCAAATAAATTATACAGCAAAATAAAATAGAAGAGGAAACAGGGAGCTAAATCTTTCGTGTAAGGGAAGAGGACCCAGTGATGGAGGGAGGGAGAGGGAAGAGAGGCGGACGGGGAATGGAAAGGTGAAGACGTGCTCTGTCCCTGAACCAGCTCCAGCTGTGAGCAAGGTCATCACACACTGCAGACCTTTGCTGGTAAAATCATGACTGCAAAAGTAAATGCAACAAAACGTTAAGGAAGGATTTTCAGGCAGTGGTTAACTTTCAGGGAGCTCATGCACGTGGGTTCCTTATCTGATCATTACAAACCTCATAAGGAAGGGGAGAGGGAAAGTTCCCCAGACACTCCGTGTACCCACAGAGGAGGTTGTGGGAATTCCCCCAAGAACACAGAGAGCCCGTGAGAACCCCTTCGGCGGGAGAACTGAATGAAGATATTAGGCAGATGTTCATACAATCGCATTTGTCTTGATCCTTTGTAAAAAATTTAAAAAAATTTTTTTTACAGTGCTACTTGGGTTGACCAAATAGTTCAGTGGACTAAGGTGCCTGTTTAGGCAGATGCAGTGGCCAGGGTTCGATCCCCGATGTGCCATGCTGGCCCCAACCCTGAGGCCCACTGAGAAGGCAACTGAGACAGCATGGTGGCACACGCCTGTAAGTCCAGCTCTTGGGCAGCTGAAAGCAGGAGAATCACTACAAGTCTGATCTATGTAGTGGGACCCTGTAGACCCAGTACACCCCGTACTGAGAAAAAAATCAACACAGTGTTACTTAAATAATCATAAATACTATATCAAGATGTTATAAGATATCTAATGAAGGTTTGACTTTGGAACAAATAAGGTACTCTGGATCAACTGGATAACAAAGCCCGTTTAAGCAGAGAAATGTAAGTGACAGCAGGTATCATAATGAAATGCAGAGCCACTTGCTAAATGTTAGCAGCAAAGAACAGCAAAAGAAATAATACAAGTGACTGAAAGTAGGAAAGGGGGAGCAAGACTTATATGGTCATTCGTGGCAAGACCAGGATTATACATTTTAAAATATACATAATTAACATGATGCAATGTGATGGATGATAGATGGAATGCTATTAACATATTTAAATGTTCTATAAATATGTTGTATATATTTGCATTTTATTTTCTTATTTATTTATTTATTTATTATTTATTTATTTACTTCAGCAGCAGGAATTGAACTCAGGTCCTGACACTTGCCAGGCAGGCACTGTACCACTGAACTATATCCCCAGCAATATTTGCATTTTTAATCATGAAATAACTTCCAAAGTCATTTCATTACAGAAATTCTAACCCTGCTAACAATTTCAAAGTGCAGTTGGTTCACATCTCAGAAATTCTGCACTGGGCAAATAGGCCAAGAGTTAGATGCTGCTATTATCAGGGAGGTAGAGTATTGCTTACATCCATGTCCACTGTTAAGATGAGAGAAAACAGAATCTAGATGCGAGTGGTAGAGTTAATGGGCACCGTAAGGCTATTTGAAAAGAACATAAATCAATAGGATGTGCTAAGCACAAATATTTTTTAAAGAATGTCTTAGCGATGGGAGTTTGAAATGCACATACACAGAAAACTAATCAAACCTCCGGCAGAATTCCAACCCAAGTGATGGATTCTAAAGTGATAGAATCCTAACAGATTACTGAATATATATCCACAATTTATACTTACGCTAGTTTTATTTTCTTTCATAAAATGATGAGTTATACTATAATAAGTCACTTCAACTCTGTGGCAGAGATATATGCCTGTTCAAGAATTTATTTTTTTATTCCAATGTGAATATGACTCTTAGTTTTAGAATTTGCAGCTGGCTGTATCTTGATATTATATAACGAGAGAGAACCCCATAAATTATGCAGTTCAGAGGATAATGTTAGAATATGCAGTATAGCTTTGTGCTGCTTAACTGTAAAGTTGAAAAAAGTAACACATTCTTTTGCTGATGTATTTCATCAAATTTTTTTATATTATAAAAATATAAAGCAAAGTTCCCAAGCTACTTTTTCAGGCATTGGTATCTACTACGTATCATGCTCAATATTGCTACATGCTGACTGCGACTTTTATCGCAATTGAAATGATCAATTTCTTTTTATTCAGTTAACAGTGTTAGTATTTAATTACTTGTTGAATACAGTTAAGAACAGAAGTTTGAAAATCACCTTACAAATAATGGATCCAGAATTAGAAAATCCCTTCTGTGTGCAATTACATTTACACCCACATGTTCAGGGCTTTCTTCTTCTAATTCGGCATATGGGGTTAGCCTAGAACTTAAATCACTGTGCTGTGCGGTTTTTGTTCCTCGTCCTGAGAGTGGAGCTGGCAGCCCTGGTTCTCTATGGTGGTAGACCGAAGTCATCGGTAGGTCCTGATCTTCATCTCTAAATGCTGACCCCCTGGCTCTGCTGTCCTCTTCCAAGATCAGCAGTGTTTATAGATTTAGATTTCCCAGCGCTATTTGGAGGAATGATGATAGAGTTAAAATTGCACTGATTCTTAAAAGAGCAGCTGATGTGCAGGGGCAGGTAACCAGAATAAGCCAAGCAGGGGCGGCAGCAGGAGGAAGAGACAAGGCAGAGCTACTTGTTGTAAACTCAGAAGACCCCAGGATATTCTCTGGCCTGGCATGAGGTGAATGTGACGTTGAAGATGCAGCAAACAGTGTCTTCTTTTATTCTATGAGGACTAGGGAAGGAGCACCAGAAGCACAAGAAGTTGAATTTATTTCTGTTAAGGTAGAAGCTGTCTCTGTCTCGAGCATGCTACTTTTAATGTTTTTTTCTATGGAAGCAGTTCCAAGGGCATTAGTTCCATAATACGAACAAATAATTTTAAAAAGTGAGGAAATAAAATATAATGATGGGAGAAAGAAAGGATAGAAAGCATTTTCAAATGACTATTAATGAAAATGCATAAATTTTATGCTCTCAATTTTAAACATATTGCACCTTGGTCCGTATCTACCACAAGAGCACCTCACACTCCCTTTTGTGTTTTAGGGTGCAGTGCCCCCCAAATGCCATCTTCTCTCCACTTAGTTGTTTCACACTTAACCACTCAACCAGTCTTCAGCAGGAAAACACAAAAACCCACGGAAACCACAGACATGTACCTCCTCTACTGTACAAATTTTACTTTCATATTGAAAACACATGCCTGCATCACCACACAAGTAGATGCGATGTGTCTTTCTGCAAAATTGATTCTTCATCTTAATCGAATGTCTCTGCTTATTCTGGAACTGCCCTCACACTGATCATTGCTTTGTGTTACGCTAATGTGGCCTTAATGGCAGTCCTCCTGTCCTATATGGTTTCACACATTTTTCCATTCATGGTACGTGTGTCTCCCCCAAAGTGTTTATTTTCTGGGGTCATCTTTCCCTCACTTCTGTGTCTCTGGGACAGGCTGGAATCCAAGATCTTGTGCCCATTTTTCGGTGGAAACATCCCATCTAGTCATCATTTGATTATCCTTCCCACTAAAGATAGAATGTTAATATGCCAGTTGACCTTCTCATGTGGCCTTTTTAGCTGAATTTCCTATTCTATTTTAATAGTAATAGTATTGGAGTTGTTTTCTAAAGCTTATAATGTACCTCCTTAAATTGTAATCTCTTAAAACAATATATTACTCTGTATACACTAGAATGCCCTCACAATGACATGTCTTATTATAAAACCTAACAACTGGTTTCTGTGTTTATTTTTAAGCAATGACTAAAATAACATAAAGAAATGAACTCTTAGATAATGAAGCTGTTATGAATTTCTGCTCATAGTTGAGTGTACCTTTATGGTATTTAGCTCAGAGTTCCTTTGCTCTACATTTTCTCAAAATAACTCTGCACAGAATATGAATTTTAAGTTCTTTGTTTTGCCCCATTGTTCTCTATGAAGTAGAAAGAAAAAGCACTTTCTCCTGTAGCCCACCTGGAGGTGAGATTCCCATGCAACTTGTTTTTAAACTACAGTAATTTGATTTTTAAATTTTTCTTCAAGCAAGGATCCAGAAATAGAGCAAGTCCTATGGTAATAACTTGATACAATTGCTGGGAATTTTTCACACTTGTCCAGTCTCGCAGATGTCTGGCTCATGAACTGGCTCTGTCAGTGCTCTGTGGCTGGTGTGGTCCGGCTACGTCTGCTTTTACGAAGCAGGTTCTAAAAGTAATGCTGCACTATGGTATTTCTCCAGCATACCTCCAATCCCCAGGAGTTTAGCTCCTAGTTATGTATCATATTTCCAATTCCTTTTCATCTTTAGCAGCTGGTGTGTTCTTGCCCTCTATTCCTTATTATAGGTATAGATTTCAAGTAGTATGCTCTCTAACATATTAATTTTCTTTATTTGAAACAAAAGAAGAGACTGACCCAGTCATATTGGTCAGAAATCAGTGGTATTTCTAATTGAAACTTTACTGATGTCAAAAGCATTTATTGAATTTTCAAAGATTTTAAGTATTTGTTTTAGATAGGTCCACATGGAAGTTGCAACATGTACGTCTTACAACTCCTGATTTCTTTTAATTCTTTTAATTGTTGAGCAACAATGCGGTAACTAAGTTGCACTATTTCCACAGCGAAGTTGTAAATTTTATAATATTTAAACATCTAGTGAGTATTACTGATTATAGGTATCCTTGCATTGTTCTTAAATTACTGTTATCTACAATATATTTTAAATAACTTTATTGAGAAACAAATATCAATGAGACAGTTGCACAACCGATTACTGGCACATTTACAGTAATAACACATTGTATATTGTTGTCTTAATGATTATTCATTATCATGTGGGGCCAGGGAGATTGCTCAGTAGAATAAGTGCTTGTCTGGCAAGCACAAGGGTCTAAGTTCAATCCCCAGTTCTGCCAAAAAAAAAAAAAAAAAAAAAAGAGGCTGTTATCTACAATATTAAAACATCAATTACTTGATAAAACACTTTAGTATACTCTTCTCTTACAAACTTGTAAAAGTTGTCATTGTCATAATAACAATAATGTGTATTATCCATGAATTTTGGGGTGACGTGTGGCTTTAGGCCCCAGTACCCAGGGGTTTAATCCTGCCCCTGGCCCTGAGCTGTCTATCCATTTTCTCAGCTCACTTTTTTCCCCACCTCATAGTTAAGCAAACACTTCCAAAGGTTGGGGATGCTGTGAAGGGAAAACAGAGGAGAGCAGAGGGAAGGGAAGGAGGGCAGGGAGCAGAACGGATGACAATGTCACGATGGTGCCTTGTTGGCATCAAGAATCCACGGTGCGCGATCATGAGGTGCTGCAAGCATGTGCTAAGAAATATTTTTAATAATAAGAGTCTCCTGAATGTCCAGTGTGTGAGAAAAGTAATCTTACTTCCTTAATAATGCTAGAAAGATCCCTGTGGCTGATTTCAAATGAGACACCAAAAATCTGTCCCATTAGACATTGTGAGGAGTTGTTCTGGGGCAGTTATGATCTGGGGTCTGTTCTAATTAGAACATTTTAAATGAGTTGAAAAAGGTTAATTCAATAAAGAAAAGATATGACATTGCATAAAAATGTAATTAGATGCCGTGCTGACAAAATACATCAAATAATAAGTTTAGTAATAAGTCTATTCGCTAGTTTTAATAGATTTCATCTAAGGTGATAAAATATCAGCTCTATTAATTGCTCTGCATCTGTATTAAATACTTACATCTGCAAGGTGAAACAGATTGATGGAAAGTCTGTCATCTACCCCAAAAGTTAAAGACCTTGCTGAATTATTGTAAGGCAATACATAATCTCACCTTGTCTACACCTTTACCCTTGTCTGCTTAACCCACTGAGAAATCTTTACTATTTTGATAGTTTATCTTCATCTTGCAGTCCTATTCTGTTCATCTTTAAAACTTTAGTTCCCTCTCATTGGTCTAAAAACTAGATGCCACAGGCAGTATTTTCAAGCAATAGATCTAACAAATAGGTGACTTAATGATAGAAATTCTTACATTTACACTTCTGAATTTACTAGCGTTGTTATCAATGCCTATCTCATGTGCTGTAAAACAAAATTGATTTATATCTGGTTTCAGAAAACATCCTCAGAAATTTTAGGATTTTTAAATTTGTTATCTAGAAAGGTACTGGAAAGGAAAAGGCAGAAAAAGAAAAATCAGTCCATAGGGTGTTTCACACATCTAGAACATCGGGTTATAAAGGTTTGAACACGTAAGAAAACGATTGATTCTGACAATAAGTATTTTCAGGGTCTGGAAATTTCAAGGAGGTGCAAATAAAGAACAAAACTTCAAGGGTTGGCCAGATAGCTCAGTGCATTAAAGCACCTTCTTAGGCTGATGCAGGAGCCAGGGTTTCATCCCCAGCTCCACATGCCATGCTGGTCCTGCCCCCAGGATGTGCTGAGAGGGCGACTGAGACTGGGCGTGGAGACGCAAGCCTGTAATCCCAGCACTTAGGAGGCTGAAAATGGGAGAATCACTACGAGTCCGATCAGTGTGTGTAGTGAGACCATGCAAACCCTGTAGTAAATACAAAAACAAAACAAAACAAACCCTTCAAAACCTAAAAGTTATTGTGTCTGTCTATAAATTCAGCATTCATTCTGCAGGTATGTACTTCAAACTTATGCATTCTAAAATTACATTATCAATAATGTAGCACCCAACAGAGGAGCATAAGTTAAAAGTATCAGTGAAAATATAGCAACTTAGAGCACTTTCTAGTAAGATATACTTTTTCTTAAGCATAAATCTTCATTAACACTTTATAAAGCAGATGTCTGCACATGCAAATGGAAGAAACATTTCTAGCATATAGCTCCAAACTCATGCTTTCATAATTATAGGGAGCTTCCAGTTAATCCAAGCAATTGAGGGAAAAAGTCAAGCATACTTGACTTTTTGAGTCATATGCCATAAAAACTCTACATGCACCCTTCGAAAAGTCAAGTATGTGCTTGCTTCTTCTAGGAAAGAGGTCAAATATTTATGATTGAGAGGTTAACAAGCTAAGAAAGTGATACACTGTCCAAAAATGCAGCCTAGGATTCACCTACACTTCAGTTATTAGGTAAACACTCCACATTTAGAAGTAGATTGAGAGCAAAGAAGACAACAAACCCAAGAGAAAAATAAAACCACCATCATGACATTTAGAATAAAAGTGAAACTCAGATGCAGCTCATCTAAGGCTTGGAAAATTGCATGAATTTAAAGAATGTCTAAAGGTCTAAAATGAGACAAAAAATGATATGACCTGAAAAATGAGTCTTTACCCTATCTGGAAAACTGAAAAAAAAAGGTGTTAATTAGGAGAAAACTTGTAATCTTTTAAGTGTTGTTTGCTTTGTGCTGTTCCATAAACCAATATTATAATTCAGAGATGAAGAGTAAGTTACTGCTACCTGTACAAAGCTCACATTGCCTCCTCAGATTAGAGTCCAACACATCTTAAAGTTCACTACATTATTTTTATTTTGATATAATCTTGTATTTTCTGAAAGTTTTTACTGTATTAATGACAATAGCATCATTCTACTACTGTGAAAAATAGATGGCATTGATGTCAGCATTCCCTCGTCCTCTGCTTGGCACACACTTAAGTAAACTAAATTCTTGGAATGAGGATTTACAACTGTCTCCATCGCACCCTCCACTCCCAGGGTGGGGAAGGTTTGCTCTAAGCTTAGGTTCTCATTGAGGTGATAGGATTTGTGAAGCGACCAACTGGTCACATGGCTGCACTGTGCAAATGAGGACTAGGACCCCCCAGTTGAGCTTCCATTACATCAGCAGCTGGCGCTTTGGTCTGGCTCATGTTTAAAAACTTAACATTTACTAAATTTAATTATGAGAGTTTAGCATGTGAATCAAATATAAAATCATTTCACTTGATCTACTTTTTTTTTTTTTTTGTGCTGGTGATCAAACTCCCAACCTTGTACTTGCTAGGCAGGCACTTATGCCACTGAGCTATAACCCCAGCCCCCAAATTCCTTGAGAATAGATTTTGGAATACTTCAGAAGTATGGTGGCTAAGTCAACATAGAATCCAAAAATTTTAGTTACGGACTCTGGTGAAATTTTGGCCATATATTGTTAAGCATCTACTGTATGTTAGTTACCATTCTAGAGACTATGAATAAAGCAGTAAATACACTTTCCTTTCATTAAGCTAAACAGGTTAAAATGGAATAAGCACATGGAATCTTTTTTTCATATGAGTTATTGTCATAGGAAAAATTAAAGTTGAATAGTAGGATAGTCATTACTAAGGTGGCAGTTATACAAGATTCCTTGAGTTCTTTCTTTCTTTCTTTCTTTCTTTCTTTCTTTCTTTCTTTCTTTCTTTCTTTCTTTCTTTCTTTCTTTCTTCTTTCTTTCTTTCCTTTCTTTTTCTTTTGTTTTGTTTTGTTTTCAGAACTAGGCATTGAATTCAGGTCCTTGCGCTTGCCAGGCTTATTCTACTGAGCCATCTCCCCAATCCTCATTGAGTTTAAATTCTCATTTTTTATATCAAGCCCATGGTGGTCTTTCTGAATATTAAACAAATTCAAAACATTAAAGGGACAGCATGCTGTAACTTAAGCAATACTTCATTTCTGCTGTGGAGGATTTTTCATCACATCAGTACCAGAAAGTGTCAAAATACTCACCAGAGGAATTAATCGTATCAATCACTGTGTTTCACAGAGCCAAGAGCATTCAGAGAAAGAAAAGACTCAGGGTAAGCTCTTCTTGGGTTGCTCAAAATGATCTGATTTGCAGTAATCAATGATGCATTGAAATATATTCATGTGATAGATTTTATTATTAATTGAATAAAACCAAAGACTGGAAACCAGAATGAATGCTACAATGATCCTATATCTTTATAAACTAAAAGTGTTGTATATGTAATTTTCCTCCATAAGGCACAATTTTGTTATGAATAGTCTTTATTTATTGCACTAGAGTAGGCAGTAGTTTTCACTAAGTTATACTCCTAACACTGTAAGTCCCAATCTACTTACTAGTAAAAGCATAGTTACTGTTTCTGGTTTAAATGTACTTTAGGCAGAGTGCGGTGGCCATGGTTTGATCCCCAGCCTGCCATGCTGGCCCCGTCCATGGGGTGTGTAGAGAAGGCGATTGAGTACCACGTACTGGGTGTGGTAGTACGTGTCTGCAATCTCAGTGCTTGGGAGGCTGAAAACAGAAGGATCACTACAAGTCCTATCTGTGTAGTGAGACCATGTAGACCCTGAACCAAATACATACCTATATAGAGATATAGATATAGATATGGATATGGATATGGATATGGATATGGATATAGATATAGATATAGATATAGATGAAAAAATAAATGTAATTTAGGTCTGAGGAGATAGGTTGGCATTGTAGGTGCCTGCCTGGCAAGCGCAAGGACCCAGGTTTGATTCCCAGTACCACCCTATGCAAGCCCTTAAACAAGGTGTGGTAGTGATCCTCCTCTCTCAGCCTTTCTAGAGCTGGGATTACAGGCATGTGCCACCATGGCCAGACTCGGTCGCTGGCTCAATTCAGCACACCTAGGGGCAGGGCCAGTGCAGCATGCGGGACTGGGGATCGAACCCTGGTCCCTGCCTTGAGTCTTGTTTTGTTTGAGGAGAAAATGGTGTATCAGTGAAAGCACATATCTATATTGATGGCAATTGCAGAAACATCTCAATTAAAATTAATAAAGAAATGAGCATTCTGCATGTATCCATTCCAATCCCAGTTTGTCATAATCAGAAATGATGGCTATTTTATGTTGTGAGGTCACAGAGCACAATGAAAACAGAGGTCAGCGAAGCACCATCAACAATTCATTTTTAGATCAAGGTCTTAACACTAGGGAATGATCCAAGAAGCATTTTATTTTCAAATGAATTCCTTCCACTTGGAGCCAAAGGTCAGCATGCTAGCATTAGTTAAAGAGGTCTCAGCTGTGTCAAAGTCAAATAACATCCAAAAGTCACCCACAGCAGTGTGTCACTAATCCATAGATGTGCTCCCAGGGGCACCGGGCCAAGGAAGGCAATAGAGATTTGTTCAAACTGCCAGCAATAAATGTTGTGATCAGTGAGCATCTTGGGGCTCAGGATAAGAAGCCTTTTGTCCACTTCTGAGAAGAAAAAAATCCTATTTAAACTCTTGCTATGGAAGCAAGCCCCTGGGATTGATCACCCCGCGCATCGCAGCCTGGCCAATTATTGTGATGTGTGGCATCGAGCTACGTGATAATAATCATATATAGCTATTATCACGATATAATAATCATCCTAAGATACAGAATGCCTTTCAGGTGGAACTTCTATGGTGAAAAGCCCTTTTTTTGCAAGGTGTTTCCATTCTGTTGAAAATATCAATACAGCAAGGCGAGTCGGTTCTCTCAGAGAAATATTGATTTCTGTCTTCCTTCCTTACCAACGGCCGCAGCAGCCTTCATTTCTCGGAATATTTTATTATATTACAATTGGCAGATTCTGTTAGCATTGGATTTTTATTGTTTCATTTTTCTTTCTTTTTAAAAAGTCATCTATGTTATTTTTGGTGACAGAAAGAGAAAAACGAGGCTTAAATGAATGCACCATTTTTATACCAACATCTCCCTTATGAAATATGGTTTATCTAATTTTCATGTCACCATCAGTGACTTTGCAAGGATTCGTTGAAAACAAACTGCTTTCATATTCCTTTCTTTTCAGTAAGTCAAAGTACGAAATTATGCACATTACTGCTATGGTTAATTGGAACCAAGAGCTTTTCAAAACTTGTCATGCGAATGAGTTTGAAATCCTATTCTGGCATGAGTTACGCTGTGCTCTTTGTAAACAAGTGTTCTGAGTATATTTTAAGCTAATCATTGTTGGATAAATTGGCCAGTGTACTCTAGTCTGTGAATGGGCATTGCCTTGATGTATTAGTTTCCTTCTTATCAATTTTGCATTCAAATCTGAATTAATAGTTCCTATTTGGAGATTATGTCAGAAAGACTTCTCACTAAAAATGTACTTTTTACTAAGCATTGGTAATAATGCTTAATAACTGTTTTGGTTTGGAGATTTTGCAAGTGAAACAATATAGTATGGGGCAAATTTTATGATATTATTTTATAAGGAATCACGCAAAGAGTCATATATAAGAAGTGCAGGAAATCTGTCCACACACTAAACACTGAACAATCCTGCTTAAGGCCTGGATCCTAGTATCCGGCATGAGTCCAGCTGAAAACCTAGAGCTCATAACAATGCCGCCCACAAGTCTGACTGGAGTCCTAGAGCCCACGACAAAGTCTCATGCAGGCCTGCTTCATGAATCGGCACTGGACAGGCCACAAGTTCAGTGGTGGAAGCTAGAAAGTCTGTGTCGGTAGAACGAAGATTCTGTGCTGAACTGGAGCCGGGAAGCAACACCAAGCATAAACGCCAGAGCTCTCCCAAAGGTACCACAGCCATCCTCAGCAGCAGTGAGGTCCTGAGCACCTCCAGTGGTGAGGAATTCTGAGTTCCCATGAAGAAAGCAAACATGACCAGCTTCTCCAGGAGACTGAGCTGTGTACCATCTGCCCCTCCAGAACCAGAAAGTGATGCTCAGGATGAGGACCAGAGCTCCCCTAAATGAGCCATAGTCACTGTCAGTGCCAAGGAAGTCCCAAGCTCCTCCTCCCACAAGATCATCCGAGTTCACCAGGAAAGCTACGGCAAGGGCCTCCAGCAGAACAGCCCAAAACCAGCAGCTTCCAACAGCTCCAACGGTTCTCCACACAGCAAGCCAAACAGAGTACTGACAGCTTCTCCTGTTCTTCCTCTTTGCTGCTGGCAGCAGTCCTCCGGTGGGCGGGCACACCCAACACCATGCTAGTTCCATTCCGCCAGGTGCAGCATGTTGCCCACCAGTTAGCTGTGTGTTATAATAACTGAGCATTATTTCAACACTAAATAATGCTTGGTTTGTAAGGCTTCATGCCAGATGCCTGTTAGAAAAATGACACAACCAGTATTTCATTATACTTACCTTGCTTGTTAAGCAACTATTTTTGGGCAGTTGGGATAAGGCTTTTTCTTGACTGGTGAGGGCTGGGGTAACAGCAAATATTCACATTTTTATGTTAGTTCAGATTACAAACCAATGAGTCCAGTGAAAGCAATCATAATGTCTAAGAAGGAGCTTAAAGTGTTACACAGAGAGAGGGATTGAACTCAGTGGTGCAGCGAATGCCTGGGAAACATGCCGTGCTGAGTTCGATTCCCTGGGCAAAAAGAAATACATAAGAGGAGTTAAAGGTTCGACCAATATGGAAAGATATAAACCAATATGTTTGGAATATAGATATAGATATAGATATAGATATGGATATAATTTGGATTCACAATTTTGTTGATAATTTTTATTGAATTTGTGTCAGATTATCAGTTTTCAACATATGTCATATAAAAATTAGCCAGATTAAGATTCACATGATCGGGAGGCTGGCCAGATAGCTCAGTGGATTAAAGAGCCTGCTTAAGCAGATGCAGGGACAGGGGCATGCCAGGCACTCTGAGATGGCGATTAAGACAGGCTGTGGTGGCTCATGCCTATAACCCCAGTGCTTCGGAGGCTGCAAACAGGAGAATCCCTAGGAGTCTCATCTGTGTAGTTTGACCCTGTAGACCCTGTACTAAATACAAATAAATACATAAATCGATTCACATGATCACATAATTTAAGTCTTTACATGGTCTTAGAGTTCAAACTGTGTTTATGGATGAGTCTGAGAAGGATTGCTTTGTTTGTTTGTTTGTTTGCTTGCTTGCTTGCTTGCTTGGTTTTTTTGGTGGCTCAGGCTGCCTGGAGAGCAGGTCTGGTAAGGCAGGCGGAGCTGGGGATTGAGCTGCAGTATCCTGCGCCTGACTGTGTTTGCATCAGCGACCGGTTAAACAACTGAGCCAACCGGCAGACCCCCCGATGAATCTCATTGAGCATAACTATGTCTATAAAGACTCAGATAGAAATGCACTGAGAGGGTAAAAAATTAAAAAAATTAATTTTGTGTGCTGTGCTGGCCCCACCCCTGGGGCATGGTGAGATGGTGGTTGAGACTGGGCATGGTGGCACACATCTGTAGTCCCAGTTCTTGGGGGGCTGAAGTTAGGAGAATAAGTACAAGTCTGATCTCTGTAGTGACCTTGCAAACTCTGTATTAAATATTTACCAAAAAACCCTTAATTTTGTGCCTGAATTAACCTGAATAAAAGAGAATAACATAGAAAAAAGGAAAAAATAATGATAAATTATTCTACAACACTTTGCCTTGTATAAATATGTATTTCTATAAACATACATTTTTCAAGCAGATTAGTATTTCAAAATATTACAATGCTAATCAAAACTGAGAACATTTGCTTATGAATATTTTTATAATTATTATTTGATTTCATTAAATATTACCAAATATATAGTCTGGAAAACGTCTACATGATGATCACTTTATTAAGCATTATATAATATCAAAAGAGAATTATTATTGGAAAATGTGTGTGTGTGTGTGTGTGTGTGTGTGTGTGTGTGTGCAGGGTCTCACTATGCAGCTGGGACTCATGGTGATCCTCTTGATTGCCTCTCTAGTGCTGGGATTCCACATGTTCGCCACCACTTCTGGTTTCCATCTCTGGCTCTGTGGGCAGGGGTTGGGGCCAGCTCAGCATGCTGTGCTAAGGATCGAACTCTGGCCCCTGTGTTTACCTAAGGAAGCACTTAGTCCACTGAGCTATGCTAACAGCCCTACGTTTCTTTTTTAAAAGCATTTTTTTAAATTTATCTGGTACAGGGTTTCCCTATGTAGCTCAGACGTGTAGTGATCCTCCTGTCTCAGCCTCCCCAGTGCAGGGATTACAGGAGTGCCCCACCATGCCTGGTTTTGGTGACCAGCATGACACGCGGTACTACAGATCAAATGCAGGTCCCTGGGCTTGCCAGGCAGGTGCTTAGACCACCGACCTATCTCCCCAGCCCAAATTGCATTCATATCTTAGTTGGTCCTTATCATAAATATGTTCCTATTGTGTATTCATTAGCAAGGCAAATAAAGCTATCAGTGATACTCGAATTAATTATTAATTTTCTGCAGCATCATTTTTCTCCTCAGAGTTATGCATCAAGTTATGTTCTTGATCAATTTTATTAAATCTGAGCATTTCAGAGTTCCTTAAGTAAAATAATCTCTGTGTTTCAGAGCTAATGATAGTTGACCTATGCAAAAATTCCAAAATAAAATCTCAAACATCGGTGCCAACTAAAAGAAAAGAGATACACGATACATGTTTATGCCTTTCTATTGATATTAAATCATATAGACATATGTGGTATGACAGAAGATAATATGAAGAGATTATAAATACATGTTTAGTTATGTACTCATACATTTAAAAAACTGTAGCTATTGAAGAACTCTTTCTTGGCAGGGAAAGACATTTTGATACAAACAAATATTTCTACTGTAATTAAATCATAGCTGACAATTTTAGAGTTCTGTTCCCATGGCAATGGTAGCTACTCAACCCGGTGAAGTGTGTTTTGTTGTTTGTACTTCTCTAAACCTTAAGACATGAGGAATCATTGAGGGATATTTGTGCTCTCATTCTAAGAGTTTGGAATAGTAAGTAAATACTATTCCAAAGGTTTTCAATGTCATCTAGTTACTGAAATGTTTAGATTTCAGAGAAATTTTATTGAAAGAAAACAAACATAAAAAATTGAATATAGGGAAATGAAATAGAAAATATTTTGTCTCATACTTACATTTTACTTATGTTCTTTCTAGGTACTTTAGATTTTAACTTGCTAATGTTTTCACTCTAAGTCACATGCATTTGAAAGTGTCAGTGTAAGAAACTTAGAGTACAATAAGTCAATTGTTTTATTAAAGTGTCTAAACGAACAAAACACTTAGAGCAAAGCACATTCAGTAGAACTTGGTTGACAGAAATTTTTAAAAATCTCATTTCAGAAAATAACTGTATCTATAAAAGCACATTTGTACTATCCAAAAAAAAAATCACTTTTTGTAAACATTATAACTCAAATTCAAATGAAATGTCCATCCATGGAAGTATTTTTGATTATGCTTCAAAATCTAATTGTCCTTCAGCAAATCATAAAAACATAACCAGGTGCCCCAAACGGGAATCCTAATCCAGAGCCCGTCAGTCCTTTGCTTGGTCATTAGACTTTCTTTCTCATGTCCGCTTTTGCTTCTCTCATGATATGGTTGTGAATCACCATGATGAAGAAACCAGCAATGACATATAACAAGGAACAAAGAACCATTCCATTTTTAAAATAAAAGCACACAACTGTCTTTCCTCTGAGCCAATAAAATGAGTATGGCCACCACAGTGGAGAAATCCTAGTTATGTGTGAAAGGCACTTTTACTGGGAAGCTTTGAGGAGAAAGATGAGAAGATTGAATTTCATTTTGAAGATTTACTTCGGCACTGGAAAGTTAGCCATTATCTGTCACACTGAAATGCAAACTCTATGCTACACACACACACACACACACACCCCAATGTACTCATGCAGGAGAGAATTCATGAGATATAATTTCCATCACTTTGCTTCTAGCATGATACCTGTTGCTGTCAGAATACTATCAGCAGCGACCAAGTCACGTTCTTCCTACCACTCTGGGCATAGGTGAGGCATAGGATTCACCTTCCCATTCCACAAGGAAAGCAATCGTGTGTTAGAAAGCAAGCCATGATGCCAAACAAGATAGGAACAGGGTCAGTAGCAGCTATAGATGGAAAGCCATCCCTGAGCCCTGGGCCGACGGTGGCCACAGGCAGTTGGCCTGAGTTCTGAGTCAGTGTCACTGGATAGAAGTAAGTAACTGTTGGAAGCATCTAGAGAAGCAGGACTCTGTGTGTGTGTGTGTGTGTGTGTGTGTGTGTGTGTGTGTGTG
>NW_004524601.1:6956325-6964949 GCF_000260255.1 Octodon degus | reverse complement strand
TCACTTACTTCTTACAGTTAACCTGAGAGTTGTACAGTTTGTTTCTTAAGCTTGAGGATGTGGAAAATGAAGTGAAACAAGTATATATATTTTGTATTAAGCAGGATGTTCACAAATACTTCTTAAATTCTTCTTGTTATTGCCTTTACCATTGTTAAAAGTAAGTGACTGAAACTATGGCTCCCACTGGCAAAAGATGCAGAAGAAATGATATGACTGCTACATGAAAGGCAGGTGAAAAAACACCCTGTCCCAGAGTAGCTTAGGCACACAGTTACAGTCAGGCACCCAGAGCAGGCGCAGGACTGTCCCAAGGACTGCACTGCAAGGGAGATATGAAATATTTCCTGGTTTTTTTTTTTCTTTTTACCCTTCATTGCACACACAACCACTGGCTAGGTTGATCCCAGCATGCTTTTAATAACCCTGTCACCAAAGCTGAATTAATGAAAGAAAGCTAGGAAACCCGTGCGTGAGCCCAGCTCTGGTACCTGAACAAGAGGGAAATGAGTAGACGAAGCATTTGCATGAGCCGCATGTGCCTGTGTGAGCCGAAATTCTATAGGGTTTCTCCGTAAGTTCTGCTCATGAACAAAAAAATTCAGCAGTGTCTTTTGTGAGTAAGAGTGAAGGACTGATTTCCTACTGGAATTCATTTATTGTTCACGATGAAGAATAAATCTCAATTCATACTTGAATCTTCTGGTGAGTGAATCTACACATGATTTTCTTAAATAGTAAAACTAATAAGAGAACAAATCACTGTTAGAAAAGGTTTCATTTTCAGAAACTTCTTGATGAGAAAATTAACCTTAGTACTTTGTTAGGAAGGCATGCTGATGGAACCCTTAATCACTGACTATGTATTTAATTATAAAAACTTAGCCTTCAAAATGACATTGAAAATGAATAACACTTAAGAGTTGTAATCTAATCACCACATTTTCAATGTCATTCCATCTCTATAACCTCTACATTAGAAATCTTCATGTAACACATAAATAGGGTTACAGCTCAACCTTCTCTTTTCGGTATACTTCATCAATAAGTTTTATATGATAAGGTTGTTTAAAGTTTCCAGAACCAGCTTCTCTCGAGAACATGCTTCCCCTAATTTCTGAAATTTTAGCTGAATTTTTATAGTACTGTGCACATATTGAGGATTAAAGGCTTTTAAAATAAGTGTTATCAAATGCTGTGTGATTGAGAGAAAGAAGGGTTTAAAAAATCATATTCTAGGGCTGGCGAGATAGCTCAGCAGACTAAGCACCTGCTTAGGCAAGCACAGAGACCAGAGTTCAATTCTTGGTCCCACATGCTGTGCCAGCCCCACTCCGGGGCACTCTGAGCCTCGACAGAGTCCCAGTGTGGTGGCACACAGCTATAATCCCAGCGCTGGGGAGGCTGAAGGCAGGAGGATCACTACGAGTCTGACCTGGATAGTGAGACCCTGCAACAACCAAATACACAAATGAAAAAAAAATTGTATTCTACACTGTCTGGATTCATTGTTACTGGTTCTAGTTTCAAAAGTGGGATATGCTCCATATCACAATCACTGCTTTATAAGTAGAGATTTTAAAAGCACAGTCTAGTAGGCCTATATCACTGACGTTGTATCCAGAATGAGCAGAATGTGGGTAAATAGGATGGTTCTACTATTTGCTGTGGATTGAAATGTATCCTTCCAAAAAGGTATCTTAAGTTCTGATGCACATCATCTAAGACTGCACCTCCTCTGCAAATAGGATCCTTGAAGATGGATTTAGATAAACGGAAAGGGCATGGACACTGATCCTACATGGATGTTGCCTTGAGAGGAGTGTGATCCAATGAAAATGCAGACAGGCTAGGGAGATAGCTCAGCAGAATAAGTGCCTGCAGGGCAAGTGCGGAGACCCTGGCACATACTGAGCCAGCCCCAGAACTTAGGGAAGCTGAGACGGGAGGATCACTAGGAGTCCAAGCTGTAGTGAGACACTGTACCAAATAAATAAATACAGATTTTTTTAAAGAAGAAAGAAAATGCAGACTGACAGGGTGAACCCTGTGAAACAATAGACAGACATGGGGTTCGTGTGAAGCAGGGATGTCGACAATTGCTAACATCCATCCAGGGGTAAAGGAACCACCACAGCAAAATGGGATTCCCTACAGGTTTCTCAGGCAGCAGGACCCTGCCAGCGCTGTGATTTAGAACTTCTAGCCTCCTCAAGCAGGGAACAATGCATTTGTGTTTGTTAAATCCTCTAACTCATGGTACTTTTAAAAGGAAAACATAGGGAATGAATAACCCATCACAGTCCCCACAGATGCAGTATATGGGACATAAGGGATGCAGGAATTGACTCTTACAAAGTGCTCATGACGAACTGCTGAAGGTGCTTGTAAGATTTCACATACCATTACTCACATCTATGAAGCAGTGGGCACAAAGGCAGACTAGGTTCCCTGAAAAGTTATTGAATATCTCTCCATTGATGTTGCTTTTTCTTTTCTACTGTGTAAATCTCTATTGAACATTTAGTGTGTGCTGGGGTCCTTTTCTAGGGCCTGGGGATATACTGATGAACGAAGAAAAGAACTCTGTGCTGGTGGGGCTTACACTCTCGATTGGGATGGGATTGGCGCTACTTTTACATGAATCCAAACATACCTACTTTAAACTTCCTAATGAGACTTGTATGACTATTCAATGTGTGGCCCTTTTGTTCTTTTATAAAGGCATAATGATAATTATGGTGAGTGCTTAAGTTGAAAGAATTATTACCCCAAAAGGCACATTGCTACGAATTCCCCACATAGTGCTCCCCTTTGCTTTGCATGCGCTTCTGTCCCTTTCTGAAGCTGCTCTGGAAGCCCTTTGTCATCAGCAGCCTTAGTTACACTGCCCTGGCTGCTTTGTCTTGAACATATTTAAAACATTTTCCTTTCACGATCCTTTATACTTGGGGAACAGAGGGAGGTCACACAGTGCTGGAGCTGGCAAATAAGGAGGACAAGGGTAATATTTTTACTAGGACTACCTTTGTGGTGGGAGGATTTTTATTAGACCTGGTAAAGACAAGAGAAGGGACTTCCAGAGCTGCTTCAGAAGGTGGGGAGGTCAGTGGGACAAGGGCTTTTGAAGTATATAGGAGTGTTTTGAGCGGATTAATGAGCATGTTTTTATGGTTGAAGCTTTCAGTTCATTTGATCATTCGGTGTATATTTTGTTTACACCTTGTATTCTCTCTTTTAAATATATCCCTGTCGCTCTCTGGTAAATATACCACAGCATTTCAACTTCCAGTAGAGGATCATTTACTTTATCCGGATCTATGCATCTAACACTGCTCTGATTAAATTTCTTTGCTTCAGGGAGCACTTGCTTAACCAAATCACCCCTGCTAACAAATCCAGATTGTACCCTTGTTTTATTTCGCTTTTCACTCTGTTTTTTCTCTGAATATTCCTCACCAGATCTTTTCCAGCACACATGCTATCCAGTAGAGAGGGCTTTCAGTCTTGCTTCATTCGTGCATGAGGCTCAGATCCGTCAAAGTCCTGAACACAGAGGAGGATTTCAGTAAAAATATTTGTCAGATTAACAAAAGCCGTAGCTGTCGAGAGAAATGTCTTCTGATGTATTTAGATGACTGCTTAAATCTTTGGTTATGTTAAGACAAGAGGAATCTATACGTATGAAAACATCACATCTGGCCTTTTATTATATATTTTTATATATTAAGGTTTAATGGCAATGGAATACCCATCTCTGACAAAGCTAACCAAATAAAGGGGATATAAATGAAGGACCATTTTTTATCTGTATATACAAAATAGTTAGGATAGATACACAGCTACTTTCTCTTAATTCAATTAAGAAAGATTTCTAGTAATAGTGTTTGGACAGGATATCATGTCTGCATCTTGTACTATGAATAACTACTACAAAGACAACAATATGAAATGTATTAATTATTGAAAATGTTCTTCCAATGGGTTTTGTAACTGTCTCATTGCTATTTGTTTCTCAATAAAATTGATAAAAAAATAAAGTTTAAGCTTGCCCGAAGGACTTAAATGAGTCATAATCATTTTAAAATTTTGTAAAAATATAAATAATAATCATGTAAAATTTATACTTCATTTAAATTATTAGAATTAATAAGGTGTATGAAATTGGACAATTGTACATCTCATTAACTTACATAGAAAAATTATTTATTACACTATGTGCCACTCACTAGTCCCAACATTGACAAATTTGCAAACTAGTCTTTTAGAAGTAAAAGCAAATTCACCATGAAACTGTAGGCATGCTCACATTCCTGAGACTCTGTATGCTTTTGAGACTTCTGCAACAAAATATTATTCATTTTATAAAGCTCAGCCAGATGTTTCTTAGAACAACTGTAACCTCATGTATAGTTCATAATTTCCTTGAGCAATTTTCCAATTTGTTTTCCTTTTTATTTGGAGGATCAATATTTTTTGTGGGTCATCATTCTATCTTCTTCATGTGCAAACTTTACTTGGGACAAACTATTCATTCATTTATTTTAAACCATGCTATTACTGATATTGTAATATAGAATGTTACACATCAAGTAAATTTTGTAGGATTATAATAACATCAAAAATTTCCCCTCACTCAATTTAGAAAACAAAACTACCCTCACAAGCAAAGTAAATTCACAAATTTAAAAGAAACACACATATCACCCTTTCATTTGTCATTTATAAATGAGTTAATCATTATCTATTTTAGAAGCATACTGTAAACAAAATCTAAAATTTAACTATCAAATATGTTTGAATATTTAAGGGCAAATTTTACTATTTAAGAAAATGATCATTTATGTAATGTTTCTGCAGAACCCTGTAATATATCAAAATCTTTCTGTTCAAGGTAAAAAATATATTTAATTTTTACATATATTAAATTTTGAATTTTTAACTACTGCAACATGTTTTCTCTGTAGAAGAGGATCTGTACTCACCTGAAAAACAAGTATTGCACATTCCTTTAGAGTAGGTTCTGGGTCTGGATGAAATACAGGCATGTAAGATGTAGAAAAAATTAAAAGTGCACAAATAACTTCATTTATGTAATATATAGACTAACATTCTATAAGCATAGAATTGCATATATGAAGGTAGGACAATTGCCTGGAAGTGAGCTCAGTGGTACAAGCAGACGCCTGGCAAATGCAAGAAAAACCAAACCATACCAAACCAAACCAAAAAAAGGAAAGAAAAGCAATACAACAGAAAATTTTTCTTTCTATTATAATAACTGAACCAAGTTCATCAGTGTTGTTAAAGTTGTAAAATTCTGTCGACATTGAAAGACTCCATGCATTCAGACTTTCGTGTCCCAAGGGGGGAAAAATACAATGTTAAACTCAAAATTTGCCAAATATATATGCACAAGTTATTCATTTTGCATGTTTCTTTTTGTATCTCTTTGAAATCACCAGAAATACATGCTAAGCAGCGAATTCTAGAAGAAATCATCTCAAACATTCAACTTTAAACTCATAGAAGAGACCAATACCAAATAATGAAAATTATTTTTGAATACATTCCTTAATTTTCCTGATAAAAATTGCCTTAAAGAACCTGCGAACTAAAAGCTCCCTATGGTAAATTTCAACTCAAACTATCAAATTCCAGATCTCCATACACTATTATTTTGCTTTTTGCATCTCCTGCTTATGACAAGTCTATATAAATAACTCCTATATCATCTGCAAAGCATAACATAAATACAATGGACTGCCGGGATTCTTCCATTCTTACTGGAAATGGAATCCATCTTCCTGTCCAACATGCTATATAGTATGTTGGTTTATGATAAGCATATGTTTTAAAAAGAAACTAAATCATTTCTATGGGCGTTGTCCTCATGTTTATTTAAGAGGGCAAATTGCTGAGAAGAGCCCGTGTGCGGTAACATCGTGCGGTTACACAACTGAAATTGAGGGACGCTTCCCTTCGCTTGACAGCAAATCATTGTAATATGCATTACTGCAGGATTCTCCCTCGTGTGTCTTATTATCAGGAGATTTGGGCAGTGAGTGTAGTGGGTTAGTGAGCTACACTCTCACATTAAGAGATCAGGGGTCTAACTATTTGTACAATTTCTGTGTAAAAAGAAGAGAGAATTGTTCCTTG
Source organism: Octodon degus (assembly GCF_000260255.1). Classification (NCBI taxonomy): domain Eukaryota; kingdom Metazoa; phylum Chordata; class Mammalia; order Rodentia; family Octodontidae; genus Octodon; species Octodon degus. The sequence continues at coordinate 6,958,787 of NW_004524601.1, read as the reverse complement.
CTGTGAGGTTGCCTTTGTATCCCCAGCTGGCTGCAAGGAGAGCCTAGGGGCCTGTGCTGCCATGATCTCCGAAGAAGCTGCTAGTGAACCTTAGGAATGTGAAAGCTTTAGCCACATTCAGCATTTTGGATCCTGTCTTTATGCTTTCTAGATAAATGAAGATTAAAGCTCAAGGAAAATGCTGTCTTTCAAAAAGGAATTCCACCTAAATACATGGATGAGAAATACCGTTTTTCTATAAGACTTCATTTAGGCTTACAGGAAATGGTGAGAAAGTATTTGAGAACTTGCTTAACAAAAGTATGTCAGTGGTGTTTTCTTATATTTAGTGATCATAAGATATGAATAGGTTTTAATGACTAATAGACACAATACATAAATATCCTCAAAACTATCAAAATGTTCTTTTGTTTGACTCTATTATTATTTTTCTAAAAGAATTTTATTTGGCAGATATTTCCAAAGTCAGAAGATTACTTGTACACAGGTTGGGTAATATTAAGACAAGGAGAATATGCAGACGATTTTTTTTTGGCGGAACCGGAGATTGAACTCAGGCCCTTGTGCTTGCCAGGGAAGTGCTTATTCCACTGAGCCATCTCCCCGGTCCCAAATTTCTTAAATCCATATTCATGTGATAATTTTCAAAGATACACAAAATGGAGATTAAAAGTACTGAAAGACTCTAATGAATCCTCTAACTCCATATAATCCCTTTATTTCATTTTTTCCACCATAAAAGATACTTCTTATATTTCAGCAATTGAAATTCATGGTACTTAATTGGTGGGAGAAATTGGATGGTAAGAGAAATAAATTAAAAAGAGAAGAAAGCAGTCAGTTCATGGGAGCACGTGACAGCGTGCTCTTAATTTTGTTATTTGAATATAGGTGATTAAAATTAACATGCAAATATTTAGCATGTGGTAATTTGTGAAATGTTTGAGGGAGAAAGGCCAAGAAACACCAACTTTTTAAAACAAGTCACAATGAAATTTAAAATACGGACCACTAAAAGCTGAAGAAGCACTTTACGATGAAACATGACAGAGGTTAAAAAAACCAAAAAGACCTCTAATAACTGATGAAAACTGTCCTTAAAAGAATGGCAAATCATCCTGGGATGAATAGTTATGGAAGGGGCTTTGGAAATGCTACAGACTCGGCCCTGCAGCCTGGGGTGTGTTTCAGCTGAAGGTAACAGATGCGTAGGATCAGCTTGAGGTCAGCCATGTGGCCTACCCAACTGACGTGTCTGCTAAGAGTGACGCACTCTAAACGTCTCACTTCCAGAACCCTAATGTTAAAAGTTTGTGCTGCTGTATAAGCACTCCTAAGTTGTTAGTGTGTTGCAGAAACAAGGTCCGTGCAGGAACTGCAGCTGATTGTTCACTGTGCCCCATTCCTCATGCCTGTAATCTTTTTGTTATAAATGTGAATTGAGAACTTTAAAGGAAAAAGTTGATGATGAAAATGGTTTATCTTAATGCAAAATGCTATTTAGGAAAACAGTGCTTTGTTTCATCAGTATTTATCTACTGCTCATGATAACATGATTGCTGTATACTACAAAACAAAAGAAAAATTTGAGAAAGTCAAGAAAACAATAGTTAGGACGGGGAGATAGTGCAGTAGAATAAGTGCTTGTCTGGCAAGTGCAAGGTCCTGAGTTCAGTCCTCAGAACTGAAAAAAAAAAAAAAAAAAAAAGTTGATCTGTCATTTCATAAAATTATTTAAAATGAATAAGTAAGTCAGCACTGAAGTTTTTCATTATGTGATATTTAATTCTGATGACTTTATGCTGTGGCATTTCTCACCCGTTGCCTATGTATACACATATGCACACTTTTAGTTCTATTACTACATTTCTCCTAGAATAAGCACTTCCCTGGCAAGTCTTTGGGTCTGAGTTCAATCCCCGGTTCTGCCCAAAAAAATGATATTCCTTCCACTATCTCCTACTTCATTATATTAATAATCCTATACTACACTTGGGAGAATCGTATTTGTTTCTGTTTTCTTATGAATTAAGTAAGTTTTACATTGGATTCTGCAGATAATATAACTGCAGTTGAATGCTGATTAAGTGGATTAGTCAAATAAACAGATTCCAAGGAAATTATTACATTGTTGCAGATGAAAAAACATCTACAAAAAATTCAGAAGTTTATGTAGGACTTCTACAGAGCATCTAAGTTATACTTTCAATAGAAGTAAAATAAAATCACTTTTTTAAAAAGCTGAAGTAAAATGACTTTCAATAATAGAAGAATATAACTCCCACCTATTTATCTCTGTGCTATTTATTTATAACGAGGTTGCATGAATCCCCAAGATTTCCCTGCCCTGGAGGGGCATCTTTTGATCACTTAGCTACACATCTAGCTGTAGTAGTACATATAGAATATATTGCTAATATGTAATATATCAGTGGAATATATAATATATTAATATAATATAT
>NW_004524601.1:6953921-6955440 GCF_000260255.1 Octodon degus | reverse complement strand
TCTAGTCTGTCACTTTCATGCTGTTCATCTTGGAGGTCTGGCACCTGTCATCAAAGGGGACAAGTATCTTCATCCTACTTTGGGCATTTGTAAGAGATAATGTAAATTTTAGGGTTTCTCACAAGACAGGAAAACTTCCATCCTAGAAGCCTTCATCCCATCTCTCCTGGCTAGGATTCGTCCTGTCTTGGTCATGAAGGCTAGGTTGTGCAGTGACTGCTCAGGATGTCCAGTCTGCTCCTCAGCTTGTTCACACTTGGGCATGCTGCAAATCCAGTTGGAATGAATTTGCTCTTAGGAACAGGTGTCCCCTTGGGTGGGTAGAACTATGATGTGGGGTGGGCTGGGGGACACTTGTCAGCTTGCCTGAGCTAAGTACTCAGAAATTTTGTTAAGCAGTTAAAATCAGCCAAATAAGCAGCATTTACAAGACGAGATTATCAAATATACACGGTCAGGAGTTTGAGTTTGAGCTTGAGTTTGGTTGAATTTTTCTTTGTTTCTTGTTTGTTTTCCAGCTTCATCTCTCAGTTCATCACTGATTAGGTGAAACCAGTTGTAAATAAGTTCCACCAAAAAAAAAAAAAAAAGAAGAAGAAAGAAAGAAAAGAAAAGAAAAAGAAAAAGAAAAAGAAAAAGAAACATAGGGTGGGGCAACCTGGGCCACACAGGGAGATGCTGTCTCAGAAAATGAAAAAGAAAGGTACCGTAATAAATTTGTGTAGGAGAATATTACCCTGTGATAAAAAGAACCATCAACAAATTTGGTGAGATGGATAAGTCTTGAAATAAATAAGCAGTGTGAAAGAAACATACGATCCCCCAGTGTGATTTCCATTTACATCAAATTCTAGAAAATATAAACTTTTTCTCTGTAGTGGTGGGATAAATAGGGATGAAGCTGCAGCTCTATAGGGTGTTTGCCTGAAATGCGTGATTCCCTGAGATGAGCACTGGAAAAGAAAACAAGACTTAGCTTGAAATATCACATATTCAAAGAGAGGGCATCTTAAGAGTGATGTGCACATTGATTATCTTTTGATGAAGTTTTAATGCGTACTGTATATTAAGACTCATCAATTATTCTCTTGAAAAAGAAGAACTTGTAATATAACAAGTATAATCTGGTAACATATTATAGAAATAATCCCCTAAACTGTCTCATTGCTATCTGTTTATCAATTAAATTTTGAAAAAAAAAAGAAATAATCCCTGAAAGGATAGTCTTGACAAGTATAATCTGATAAAGTTGTTTAAATGTATTTAAATAGAAAAAAGCCATCATTACAAAAAATAAAGTCAAGGCACAAGCTGGCAGAAAATAATAACTAATCATAACCCTCATAAAGAATGTGTGTCCAGAAATAAAAATATATTTTCAGTTCAGTAACAGTACAAGCAATCTTATTGTACAGTGACAGAAGATTTTACTGTGAAATACCAATGAAGTTATATGCATGGCTATAAGCACAGGAAATATTCTCAACATCATTAGTCATTAGGAGACTCCAAAGTAAAT
>NW_004524601.1:6951548-6952822 GCF_000260255.1 Octodon degus | reverse complement strand
ATGATGCAAAGATGAAGAGTATGAGACAAACAGGCATCAGTGAGAAAGATAGAGTTAATACAAATGATATAAAAAGAATATGGGCAGAAATAATAGCAGAAAACTTCCCAAATCTGAGGAAACAACCTGACATTCAGGTAACTGAAGCATATGGAATGTCAAATAACTTCAACCCAATTAAAAACACGCCAAGACATATAATAATCAAGAACCCAGAAATCCAGCACAAGAATAATGTATTGAAAGCCACTAGAGAAAAGAAGCAGATCACATTCAAAGGAAAACCCACCAGAAAAATGGCAGATTTCTCTTCACAGGTCAAGAGGTCAAGAAGAGCATGGCACAGAGTATTTATGTTCTCTATGAAAACAAATACCAGCTCAGACTATTATACACTGCAAAACTCTCTTTCAAGTTTGATGGAGAAGTGAAATACTTCCATGACAAAGAACAACTAAAGAATTTCATGATGACAAAGCCAACCCTACACAGGCTACTGAAAGATGCTCTCGAGAGGGACCAAAAGGATAAGAATTCCACCATCAAGAACAGAAAGAACCCACTAAATAAGACAAACAATTAAACACAGGACAAAAATGAGTAAACCACTGTAGGTAAATAACATGTCCATTGTAACTTAACACATCTCAATTATAACCATCAATGTAAATGGACTCAATTCACCAATTAAGAGAAATAGACTGGCACAGTGGATTAGGAAACAAAATCTAACAATATGCTGTATACAAGAAACACATTTAACTCATAAAGAAATTCATAGGCTGAAAGTCAAAGGATAGAAAACAACACTACACACCGCAGCAGATCAGAAAAAAGCAGGGGTAGCAATCCTGTTTTCAGGCAGTGTCAACTTCAAACCAAGAATGATCAAATGAAATAAAGAAGGCCACTATATACTGGTTAGGGCAAAAATTCAAGAGGAAGAGGTAACAATCATAAATATCTATGTAGCAAACACAGGAGCACCCAGCTATGTAAGACAAAACTTAATCCACATGAAAAATCTAATATCTAATAACACAATGTTAACAGGAGACCTTAACACCCCTTCTCCCAAAAAGATATGTCAAGCAGACAAAAAATTAACAAAGAAGTAGCAGAACTGAACCAGAGCTTAGAACAAATGGATTTGGTGCACATATACAGAGTATTCCACCCAGTGACAGCTGAATATATATTCTTTTCAGCTGCACATGGGTCATTTTCTAGAATAGACCACATACTACTCTGTGAGTCAAGCTTAAGGATATTTA
>NW_004524601.1:6947906-6948928 GCF_000260255.1 Octodon degus | reverse complement strand
ATCTTTGACAAAGGGTCCAAATACACTTAATGGAAGAAAGATAGCCTCTTTAACAAATGGTGCTGGAAAAACTGGTTCTCTAGATGCTGAAAACTAAAACTTGACCCAGGTCTATCACCATGCACTAAGCTAAAGTCAAATGGATTAAAGATTTAAACATTAAAGCAGAAACAATAAATCTCCTGGAAGAGAAAGTAGGAGGAACTCTTGAAGACATAGGGGTAAGCAAAGAGTTCATGTACAAAAATCAAATTGCATTGGTAATACTTGAAAAAATTAACAACTGGGACCAACACTTATGGAGAAGTTTTTGCACATAAAAGGAAATTACCAACAAAGTGAAAATACAATCCACATATTTGAAAAAAATCCTAACTAATAAGCACTCAGACAAAGGTCTGCTGTCTAAAATTTAGAAGGAAGTAAAAAAACATTAGATCCCAAAATTTAAAGACCCAGTTCAGAAATGGGCATCCGAGATGAACACACACTTCTCGGAGGATGAAATTAAAGAAGCGAATAAATATATGAAAAAATGCTCCACGTCACTAGCTATCCATGAAATGCTAATTAAAACAACACTGAGATAGCATCTCACCCCAGAAAGAATGGCTATCATAAAGAAATCAACCAAGAACAAATGTTGGAGAGGCTGTGGGGAAAAGGAAACCCTTGTTCACTTCTGGTGGAAATGTAGACTGGTACAACCATTATGGAAATTAGTGTGGAGACTCCTTAAGAAAGGAGGACTGGAAATCCTATTCAAGGCAGCTATCCCCCTACTGAGAATTTTCCCTGAGGAACTAAAAATGTCATATCATAGTGATATATGTGGGGGCCAGGGAGATGTCTTAGTGGAATAAGCGCTTCCCTGGCAAGTGGCAAGGGCCTGAGTTTAATCCCTGGTTCCGGAAAACAACAACAACAAATTAAAAACATAGTGATATATGCATGGCTATGTTTATAGTAGAACAATTCATGATAGCCAAATCCTGGAAAAGACAAGATGCCCATCACATTAG
>NW_004524601.1:6928479-6947186 GCF_000260255.1 Octodon degus | reverse complement strand
ATTATTGTTTAGCATATCAGTACTTGATGGAAAATACCTGTTCCATGTTAGGCCTAAGATGTTTGATATTCAGACAGTGAAGTCAAACACAACTGTATAAGATGTAGGGTAATAATAAGCATCTCTTCTGGAAGGTTAACAACCTAAGTTTGCACAACAAAAATTAGAGAAATAGAAATGCTGCAAGTACAGCTATCATTTTGACCATCGCCTTTCAAGGTCAGTGAGGATTCAGGACATAGGTGAACCTACACTGTACCATCATGTAACTCAGTTGCTTCCCAAATTTTCTGATCAAGATTATGGGGCCACAGAGCAATGTGATCAATGACATAGAGTGTGCCTAAGGAGATTCACCTGCAGAGAAAACATTCTCTCAGGCTTTCACAGAGAGAAAATTGGTCAAGCAATGGCCGTGACTCATCCACATGGCTGACACTGACAAGGGATTGGTAAGCTGCGATACAGAGTTTCAGGATAAATCCTGAGGGTACTTTACTGTCTTATCAGATACAAAAGTTACATTTCTTGTTATATAGGTCTTGCTTTATCTTGGTCTTAACCATCCTGTAGAAAAGTATAAAAATGAGGTATGTAAAGTAAAGCCATATTAATATGCTGAGCTGGGGAAGGCTCAAGTCAACAACTTCTGTGGATAACCCACTACTATTGTTGACTGCTGGACTGTGTTGGATCGCTTTGCTGAATTCATGCACCTGCAGTATTTAGATGCCAATGGAATATCCATTTCTGACAGGACTAAACAAAAAAAGGGGGTACAAAGAAGGACCACTTTGTGTTTGTATATGCAGAATAGTTAGGATAGATATACAGCTACTTTCGCTTATTTCAAAGACAGGAAAGATTTGTACTAATAGTGTTTGGAGAGGATATCAGTCTGCATCTTGTACTATGGACAACCACTAAGAAGATAACAATGTACAATGTATTAATTATTGAAACTGTCCTATTGATCAGTTTTGAAAATATCTCATTAATTTTTCAATAAAAAAATAAAAAAGACTAATTAATTTATGAGGACAGATAAAACCTAAGTATTACATACTTGTTGATTCAAAGAAAAACAAAACCATAGTGTAACAGATTTGGAGGTAGTAAGTCTAAAATCAAAGGGCTATAATTACTGGATCTTTCTAATAACTGAGACAGAGAAACCTACTCGGGGTGATTTCTCCATTTTCACATAACCGTAGTACGTTTCCTGTGAGTCTGCATCTCATATTCAAATCTACCTGATGTATTAGGTTGACAACCATAGTGGACTAGGAAATACCATAATGCTCACAGTTTAATGTGTCCGTTTCTCTAAAGACCTCCTCTCTAAATGCTATCATGTTCTGAGGACCTGGGTTTCAGGGTTCCAGCATATCATTTTATTTGTTTGTTTTACAGAGAGTGGAGTCGTAATTCAGCCCTTAATGCCAGTAGTGACAAACGTTGGCATGGATGTGAGCAATCTTACACATATTGGTCGTAATGTCAATAGTATATAGTCACTTAGAAAAATACTTCATAAATTTCTCAACAGGGCCAATAGAATGTAACACTACTACCTTGTAGTTTCAATCCTAGGAAACTATTGACCCAAGTTAAGTGTGCACCTATATCCATAGGATGAGATTGTATGAAAATAATTTTCAGCAGCATTATTTAAATTGCACATATATTTTTGTAGTAGACCAAATTGTACACTGCTCAAATGCCCAGCTCGGGCTATTATTCTGTAACACACAATACCATTCATCAATTGAAATGTACCCACAGGACAGGTGAGAACCTCAGACACAGACGCATTTGGGTGCTGAAATCACTTTCAGGGTGAAAATCTGGATTGTGTCTGCTAGAACATGGGTAGGTCACTGCAGGAGTGAAGTGTGCGTGCTCACAATTAGTGGTAACTATTTTCAGAAAGGAGATTTTCCCGTGGCAAATCTTGGATGCCACAATAAGTAATTTGAGACTTTTCCTCTACCACTTAAATCATTGAGGTATTTTTATAAGTAAAAAAAAATAAAAGACTAAGGATGGAGGCCTAAGGAAATAAATTTAGGAGAATTATTTAGGTAAAAGGGCACCCCACAAATCTGTTATGAATTTAGTAAAGCCAAATAACTGAAGGAAGATTAGTTATTCAGTTCCATCCATTCCACGCAAAAGACACTGAAAATAATCCCTTCTGCAAGCTTGGCAGGGCACAAGGCATGCTTCCCTCAGGAATAACGGGATGTGAGGGCATATTTCAGTTTTGGAAATACATTCATCTGTACATGATGCAAATAGAATTTTTAACAATGTTGCACTTTGCAGTACCATCAACACAAAGAATATGGCTGACACTCTGTTCCACACCCAGTGTCTAAAACCTAATGACAGGTTAATGGTCACCAGTGATGCTATTTTAATTTGGTATGGACATTCACTACGGATGGAAAAGTGCCATCCACCCTTAGTTTACTTTTCCCAGAGAAATAAAATTACACTGGAAGCTTCTTGTTCTTGGCACTTGTACTTAGAAGGTATCGTTATCGTCGCTCCAAAAGGCTTTCTGTGGATTGAAAAAGACCCTCATAGTGTCCTCAAATTTTAGTTATATGATATGATGACTAACTTCCTTTCTACTCTGAAACTGAAGGAAAGTCTGTTGTCTGTTCATATCACTTGCATTCTCTATTTTCTCCCAAACCAAAAGAGTGACTTGGGTGAATCAGTTGCCACAAAACTTGATTCAGCAGCCTTCTGCTAATCGTGGGGTTCACAGGGTCAGGTGCGGTGTAAGGACCACACCTATGTCAGTGATCTCAACCAATTATAGAGAAGGTGAACATTTCCTGTGCTATAGTCAACTGTTGCAGTAGGTGTCATAGTGTCATAACCCAACACGTTGTCCACTTGAGGAGATGCTAGCGCCTCAAGCTGATGGTGCCTCCTGTCATATGAGAAATCATAGCACATATAGTTATATATAGCATATAATACTTGACCATGATAATAAATGATTATGTTACTGGTTTATGCACTTACTCTATAAAATTTTCACCTTTGTTTAGAGCATACATCTGCGTATAAATATTTCAATAAAACATTCTGTTGTGTTGCATCAGTAGCAGCCTGAGACATCTTCAGTCTCTTGACTACCTCAAGGGCTGAGAGTGAAGGATTGATCTGTACCATGCCAGTTGCGAAAGTCCTCAAGAAAGAGGACCAGTGGTGCAGCCCTCAGAACAGGGCCCCCGCACTAAGCAAATGATGGCTGGGCTCAGGCCTTTTACGGTAGTGATAATGAGAAACTGTTACAAACCTTGATCTCCCGATGGTATCGAACCACAATCCTAAGAATCCAATAATCACAGCTTGAAAATAATTCTGAATCACTAGAGGGTTCTAATGTTTTGTTCACAGTGATCATCTTACCTCCCCCCTGGACAGACATTCTGAACCAGATTGCAATCCTTTCTTTGACTCTTGATATTCAGAACAATCACTAACACAGCACGAACAGAAATACATAGGTATGACATCTAATTGATTTAGCTCTTTGAGGTTTGCATAATACAGAACTAGAAAAATACTAATGTCTAGAGGCTGAAAGTACAGCTCCTAGAATACTTCCCACAGTCAACATCTGCAGAGAAGCTGAATGTATTCATACAGAGAGATAGAGACAATTACCCGAGGTTTTACCTTTTAAAATTTTCTTCCCAGTACGAGTTCCCCATATATTGCCTGTCTTTACACATTATCCTGCCATTCCAGCAATATCTTTTTGTGCAAATGCTTCATAATTTGCTTACAGAAAATGCACAGGTGCATAACTACAGAATAAGTATGCAAAGTTTTAGTTTTACTGGATCATTCATTTTTTCCCACAAGTGTTGATCTGATTTATTTTCCCAATATCAGGAAACCAGTGATTATTTTTCTTTTCTTTTTTTTTTTTTTTTTGGCAGAACTGGGGATTGGACTCAGGCTCTTGCACTTGCCAGGCAAGCATTTATCTTACTGAGCTATCTCCCCAGCCCCTCATTTTTTATATGCTTTTCAACCATTATATAACTATCAAGAGGTATCTATCTTTCTTATTCATTGAAATTTATCTTCTATAATTTATCTTTCATTATCTTATATTTTAAGTAATTTGTTTTCTTTTTCACTGGTCATGCAGGGTTTTATTTTTGTTACTAATACCAACTCTTCCCAGAGACTGGCACTATAATAATTTCTCAACATGTCTTTCACTTTCTTCAGAATACAGACATCTTTACTTTTCTCATAAAATGTTTTCAAGAGTCATTAATGATTTTTGTTCTTTAAAAATGTTCTCAGAGTCTAAAGTGATAACAGCATCTTATTTTTTCTGATGCTTTTATAAAAGATTATATTTACATATATATAGTACACTTAATCCATAGAAGTTTTGTTTTTCTAAATTATTTCGGAGATCAAAGTGCTTTTTTCTCCAGAAAATAAGAATTATTAAAAATTATTAAAAATATTTTTTAATTCTATTTTATGGGAAAAAGGTAAAACTAATTTCATAACAAAATAGTAGGATAAAAACGATAGTTAATACATTTCATCTTGTTGCCTTTAACGTTGGTGCTCAGGGTCAAGGTCAGGGCATGAAGGCCCCTCCAGTCGCTATTAGGACAAACTTCCTTTTCTAATAACAGAGAGCCACCATCCGTGTAACTGATTTGCATTTCCCCTCTCCCCCTCTCCACCTCTTTTCCTTCCCCTTTCACCCATCCTCATCTCTTTTTTCTTTTGAACAATTGCTTCCCATCTCACAACGTCTGTTGTGCATTTTATTTATTTTTTGTTCATACTACTTGTGATTTATTAGAGTCAAAGCAATAACATAAGCAGTAATGGCAGTTAAGATTTGCACAGTAAATTTGTATGCAACTAAGAGATTTTCTAAGGATCTGAATTTTATGAACCAAATTCTGAGTGGTGCTAAGAGATGACACTAGGTTAACAAAACCTTATCTAAGAATATTGCTGTACACGTCTGACTTGTACGAGTAAGTATTATCTTTCAAGCTCTTGGATATGTAGTACTAATAAATATATTCTTTGTTTCTATGACAAAAAGCAGAAGAGGAGTTGATATATTTGTTGTGCATTTTAGACGTTACTTACCCTTTCAGTTTCTCACACTAAGGAGACAATACAAGCTACTAGGCCATAAAAGAGGATGAATTGAAGCTTTTCTAGGTAAATGGCTGCAACTTGAAATAATGCTGAAAATTGTTCTCTTTAAATTACGGTAATAATGTAACTTTCCCACTTATAAGTTACAGTAGTTTATTTGACATTTGCCTTCTATTTCTCCATGCTTTTTTGTCTGTCTGCTCTATTCCATCTCTCATATACTCCAAGGCAATACAAAATCATCACTTAACTTTTCTCTCATTTACATGAATTATTAATATGGAATAATTTTCTTTTCTTACATCATGAGCCCATATGATAAGAATGCTAAGCACTTGCAATGCTTACCATTGGTAAGATGGGAGAATCTGAAAGAAGGAAAGAAAAGAGAAAAGAAGTGTAGAAACATAGAAGTAAGGAAAGGGAGTAGTAAGACACGGATGAAGTTTTGGTTTTCATTCATTCAATTATTTTGTAAATGTCAATATAATTAAACAAAATTGGGCCAGCAAGATAGCTCAGAGGACAAAGCACCTGCTTAGGCAAGCACAAGGATTGTGATTCAGTTGCAGACACCACATGCTGGGCCAGCACGGCCCCCACAGTGGGCTGAGCTAGCGGGAGTCCAGGTATGGTAGTGCATGCCTGTAATCCCAGTGCTGGGGAGGCTGAGAGCAGGAGGATCACCATGAGTCCGAGCTGCGCAGTGAGACCCTGCAGAAACCAAATACATAAAAACTAAGGAGATGGCTCAGTAGAATAAGTGCTTGCCTGGCGGAATCCCAGGGTCCACAAAAATAAATAAATAACTGAGTTTAGGAGCCACCAAAAGTGAAACATCAAAAAAGAACAAAACAAACAAAACCCACCTAAATAAATCTTTTCAAGCAGCACCTGTTATTCCCTGAGATAGTAATACTTCGTATGAGTATGTCAGCATCTACTTATCCTGCAACATTCCTTTTATACCTATAGGACTGAAATGAGGGACTCATTTTACTTTCAGAAGGTGCTTTGCTTTTTTCCTTTTTGCCTTACTAGGGGACTGAACTAGGGACTTGCGCTTGCCAAGCAGGTGCTTACGCTGCTGCGCTGCCTCACTGGCCTCTGTGTTTACAGAGCGAACTGTGTGCTTTGCCATGCGCTGAATGCGCAGTGAACCTGACGCCAGCATTGCGCGGTACGTAGTCCACTGAAGGACATCGTGCGCACGTTCCGGGATGCTTAACAAGATCTGAGAAGATGCTGAATGCAAAGTGGACGGCACAGGCTGACACACACAAAACAAGTATATCCTCGCAAGGGTAACATGGCTTGAATAAAATGACGTGTGCTGCCTTCTCCAAAACGTGTGTGTTTGAATGCCAGACTTCATTCAGCTATTCTCTGTTATTCACTGAAATGAAAATAAATATGATTAATTTTTTTTTATTTTTCATGTACATTACCACAGAAGAAAAGGCGATTAAAGATGGTGAAAATCTAAAGTAAATACTTTTCATGTAACTGTATTGTTCAGGAGCTTATTTAGATGAGTCTGTCCCAATTTTCTGGGCTAGTGACATATATTTGAAAGAGTGAAGTAGGTTTGCAAGTCTGTGCCTGTAACACATCACAGAGCCATGTCAACACACCAATCAACTCCATTCATAAAGACGTCAACTACAAAACAGTTTTCACAACGAGAAACACTGCTGTACTGTTTAATAAGCGATTCTTCAGAAAATGACAGACTTCTCAGGCATTCTGCATGGCTTATTCCCACTCTGTCCCACCAGGTTGCTTTGATAAGAGGAGGGGCATGTAAGGAAAAGCATTTTCAATTCAGCAATTAGGTTTTGCCAACTTATTTTTTATGTATTCATTTACTACAGCTTTATAATGCTATTATTTAGGGTTATTCAATTTAAATTGATATCACAGTTGTCAATTTTGCTGCTTTTTAGTATTTTGTTATAAAACAGAATTACTCTTTTATAATATCTGAGAGCCTTAGGTTGCTGATAGTGTAATTTCCTCAGTAAATAATTGCTAAGGGCAAGCACGCCGTCAAGCCCAGGCATGCTGTACACACAGGCAGTCCTAGCAGAGGGCTTTCGTCATGTCTAAGCCCAGCCAGGATGAGACTCCAAGACACTGGCTGTCTCGCACAAACAGAGACCCAGGGAAGGCCAATACATTCATGGGCTCTTATTTTAATTGTTTCAATACAGTCTAGCAATTGAACGTGTAAAATCGTTAAGTGATTGTTAAGTAATTTCACTTAACACTTAATTTGACTTAATTAAACATTTATTTATGTAGTCTCTTTGAGACAAGGTCTCACTTTTGGATTCAAGCTATCAATGAACTCCCTTTGTAGCCCAGGCGGGCCCAGAACAGGGGAAACCGTGTGATATTGTAGTGATGGACAGGTGGTGCTGCGTTTACTAATGTGCAGAGAATCTTCAAGTGCACAGAGCAAGGGACCTTGTGTCTAGGTTTAAAGAATCAAGCCATAAGGGCATCCCAGAAAGCAGGCTAGGACTCAAAAAATTAACTTAACCCAGTAATAAAAGGATGTAGAGTGAGATGCCCTGATGGGATATGGCAGGAGAAGTGTGAAAACTGTGCATGCAAAAGCGTAAAGATTGAGGGAGCTGTGCCAAGCACGGCACTGTGGCTAGAAAAGCCACTCCCGAAGGATGCCAGAGGTAACTGTTCAGAAAGCCCGCTCTCTGTCTCTGTCTCTCTGTCTCTCTCTCTCTGTCTCTCTGTCTCCCTCTCTGTGTCTCCCTCTCTCTGTTTCCCTCTGTCTCTGTCTCTGTCTCTGTCTCTGTCTCTGTCTCTCTCTTTCTCTCTGTCTCTCTCTGTCTCTGCCTCTCTCTATGTCTCTCTCCTCTCATGCCTCCATTCATCTTCTGTCAAGTAAATGGAACTGGAACCAGAAAAAAATGAAAATGATAATTAAATAGCAAATGGAAAAAAACCAGCAAACTCCATCATCGATCACTCTTCTCTGTGGCCCCATAATCTCCTTGATCAGAAAATTTGGGACACAACTGAGTTATGGGATGTTACAGTACAGGTTCTCCTATATCCTGAGTCCTCACTGACCTTGAAAGGCTAGGACCAAAATGTTGGCTGTCTTTTCAGCCCTTCTCTTTCTCTAATTTTTGGTCTGCAAACTGAGGTTATTAACCCTCCAGAAGAGAAGCTTAATGATATTATTAACCTATAGCATAGGCAGTTGAGCTTAACCTCACTATCTGTCTGAATGTCAAACATCTTAGACATGACATGAAACAGGTATTTCCATCAAGTATTGATATATTAAACTTTAAGTCCCTACAAAATAACAAAGAAAAAATTAAAAAAGAATTTAAAAATAGGAATAAAAATTACATATTTTTACACAGAAATTTAGAAATCTAACCATATACAGCATTGCAGCATGACAGTCCTATGACTTTTTTTTCCCCCTAAGGAGAGTCACATGGAGAGAAAACATTCCCTCAGGCTTTCTCAGAGAACAAATTGATCAAGCAATGGGCTTGACTCATCCACATGGCTGACACTGACAAAAGATCTACAAACTGCTGTACGGGGTTTCAGGTTAAGTCCTTAGGGGATTTGACAGACTTTATCAGATGCAAAACTTACATTTTTTGTTATATAGGTCTTGCTTTATCTTGATCTTAAGCATCCAGTAGAAAAGTATAAAAATGAAGTATAAAAAGTAAAGCCATATTAATATGCTGAGCTGTAAAGAACTCAAGTCAACAACTTCTGACACTGCCAGTCTTGAGGATAACCCAATGCTATTATAGACTACCGGACTCTATTGCATCACTCTGCTGAATTCATGCACCTACAATGTATGAATGGCAATGGAATACACATCTCTGACAAAAGTAGACAAAAATGGGGATATAAATGGACCATTTTGTAGCGGGGAAAAAATATATATATATATATCTGTCTGTACACAATAGCATAAATATATATCTACTTTCTTAGTTCAGTGAGAAGAAGGTTTTGAACTAGTAGTGTTTAGACAAGATATCATATCTGCATCCTGTACTAGGAATAACTACTACAAAGACAACTATATGCAATGTATTAATTATTATAACTGTACTACTAACATGTTTTGAAACTGTCTCATTGCTACTTCTTTTTCAATAAAATTATTAAAATAAAAAAACAAAGTAATATTAGTTTAAAAAGCCCAATATAAACTACATCTCTGGATCTGTAGAGTTCCAGCCCCAGGTCATCAGAGTGTAGTTTCACCTACATATAGCTACATGTGTGTATGCACAGAAGGATGTAGGTGTATACATGGCTGAGGATGTATACCTGACTCCTGGCCCTGTAGTTGAGAACACCAAAGACTGACAGAAAGAGGATCACTCTGTAGGGGTTTCTGATGGCATTTGAAAGAAAAGAATCTAAACTTGCTGGAGAAATGGTTAATTTCAGGTTTAGATAGGGGGTCCTCAGGTGAGCCGATGGTACCTAACATTGGGCACTTGTCAAATAGAAAAGCCTATGGATTGGAGAAAGCCTATCCTAGCTACTGGAGACTTGTCACACGGAAAAGCTAACTGATAAAATCTCTGGTAGACACAGGTGAAATGATTTCAATGAACAACCCCAATAATATAAGTAAGACAGGGCCAGCATGATAGCGCAACAGACTAAAGCACTTGCTTAGGCAGAGCACAGCAGCTGGGTTCGATCGCTGGCATGTAGTGCTGGTACTGCCCCCGGGGTGTGCTGAGACAGTGATTGAGACTAGGGGTGGTAGCACATGCCTGTAATCTGAGCACTTGGAAGACTGAAAACAGGAGAATCACTACGAATCTGACCTATGTAGTGACACCTTGTAGACCCAGTACCAGATACATAAAAAAGAAGTAAGAAGGCAACAAAATAATCTTTAAAAGAAAATTATGGATTATAACCATACAATAAATATCCCTGAGTTCATGGAAATTGAAGTGAACTGTTGAATCAAAGAGAGGAGGAACAGTAAACTAATGTGCATCAAATTCAAGTAACTTGTATGGCAGAAAAGGTAACTTCAAAGTGAAGGAACGGTACACACACTTGCCGGCCAGCTGATGAAGGTTAACCTGAGAGATGACACACCACGTTGGTGCTGTGTGTGCTTGACGTGCAGCGATGGCACTTTCCTGAAAAGTCCTTTACCATGACCTAGTCATGAAGAAAATAATAGACACTCCGAATCAATGAGTAGTCCCCAAAATGGCTGAGCAGTGTTTCTCAGGACTGTCAGGGTCACCACAAACAGGCATGTTTGGGACCCTGTCACACATAGTGTATGCTAGGTAGAAATGACAGGTAAATGGAATGTGGTTTCCTGTAAGGGACTCTGGGAAAGAAAAAAGGTTGCGCAGTTAAAAAAAAAAAACTTTACTGTAGATGCCAGTGTAAATGTGCTAGCTCTGACAAAGGTACCATACCAAAATAAAATGTTAATAAATGGGGACCAGGAGGGGAGTGAGTTTCCCCAATGGGGTACTCTTTGTAATACTTACATAAATCTAAAATTCTTAGGTAAAATATGTTTGGAAGATCTTGAAGACAAACAAGAGGTACATAAGTACAAAGAATGAATTCTTTTGCAGTACAGCAAACCAAAATGCAACTAAGCTACAACCTCAAACAAATCACAAGTGGTACTAGCCTGAGGCAAATTTAAAAAACAACTCAGAAATAAAAATTACCTTTAGAGTTTATGTAGTCACACATTATATTAAACTCTATATTTTGGGGGCTTTTTTTCTGGTAATACGAAAAAGAAATATTAAAGTATTGGTTTTGCTTAAGCACTGAACATATTTATTATCTGAATACTTCAGCGAAAGCCAAGGTAGGTTGTGGAGCACTGTTTACTAGAAGGGTGTTTTTAGATTAGGAAGGGTGAAGAAATCAATACAAAGCATCTTATGTGGCATAGCATTTACTGGAATGTCTTAGCGTTTCCTTACATAATAATGATTTCCCTACAATAGAAAATATGTTTAAAGTAACAGTAAAGTTGACATCAACAGCGAGAGAGATTAATTGATATTGAGTGCAAAATGATTATTGTAGTCTTCCAAGTGCATAGATCTGGAAGCCTTTACTATTCTAACCTTCTGTCTTCCAAATAAACCGCAAATGCACAGAGCAGAATAAGCAAAAATCAATTGAATAATTCATAAAATATTCTAACCACAGTTCTCGTGGTTACATTAATTGATTTCTTTTAAACATGGCAAAAAGACAAGCTTAGGGCACTCAACCCAAAGGCTGGGCAGCCTTTTCAAGTCAATGTGATAAATGACTTCAGGTTGTCAGTATGTAGATTTCACAGATTAGGATTCACACGCTGGAGAGGAAGATGCCTCGAAGCCAGTTGTAGCTCCGCCACAAATTTCAGTCATTATTCAGGGTACACCTGTCTTTAACTCTTTCTTTCCTCAACACCTCACTGGCCCTCCACGCAGAGTTGTTCTTTATGTTCAGAGGATGCTGCTATTTCACAGGACACACTCAGAGGTTCACGAACTACAGAAGATACTTTGATTTGGTTTCAATATTTGATAACAAAACATACAGCCCTGCAATACAGTTCTCACAGGTAACACTGCTCCATAATTCCCACATATAAGTGACTAAATTGTTGTCCTTGTTTAACATTTCCTTCATAGCAATGTTCAATTCAGGACAATTAAAACTGCATGTATGCAAATTTAAGCACACACACTAGCAGTAGGGTATGTAACTTGTACTAGCCACTTTCCACTGCTCACGCAGAGGAAGTGAAAGGTTTGCTGTGAGCTTCTGTAGTTTTAGTTCTGGTGTCTCAGGTCAGTTGCCATGAGTTTGTAGTGAGACAGCTCTGAGGACAAGGAGCGAAGGGTGGGTCAGACTGCACACCCCGGGGTGGCCAGAGAGCTGAGATGGGGAGCAGAACCAGCCTCCTGCCATGCTCGGGTCCTGGAGTCCTCCTGCAGAGCACTGTCCAGAGAGCGTCCAGCAGCGCCCACCCATGCCAACCTGGGTGTGCACACTCTAACGGTGGGGCTCTGGGGTGGGGGATTGAGGGAACCGAAGATGCAAATGATGATAGCCATCAGGCTAAATAAAATACATTATATAGGAATACAGAAAAGTGATATTAAGCCAGCCAGATAGCTCAGCAGACTAAAATGCCTGCTTAGGCAGGCACAGGGACCGGGGTTCGATCTCTGGTGTACCCTGTGGGCTCAGCATCGGGGAGCGCTGAGACAGTGATTGAGACAGGGGAGGGTGATTGAGATTACAGGTGGTGTGTGCCTGTAATCCCAGAGCTTGAAAACTGAAAACAGGAGGATCACTATGAGTCTGATCTGTGTAGTGAGACCCTGTAAACCTTATATTAAATACATTTTTTAAAAAATATGTTAAAGAGCCATAGAGTTATTGAGATATAGTTTAAAATGCATTAAACGTAGACATTCCACAAGCAAAACACTCACGCATCCTGTTGCACATTCATATTGTGAAGACCTGTCCATCTGTAGATGTGTTGATTCCTAAGTGCGTCACAAAAATCTCAATGAAAAGTTTTCTTCACGTGGTTTGTCATATGCTCTTGGAATTGCCAATTAAAATAATTGCTGAATTCTTGGTAATTTTAACGCTAATAATTGTAACATCTAGAAATAAATCGATAACAATTACATACCTTTCCACTTTATTTGATTTATTTAGTTTTATTTTGTGTGCTACCAGGGATCGAACTCAGGATCTTGTGCTTGCTGAGCTATCTCCCCAGCAACTTTCCACTTTTAATCCTCTTGTGTATGTTAATGAAAATGCCTCAATTTCAACTGATAAAGTAAATCAAAGTTGCCAAATATCATCTTATTTGAAACATTTTTAGGTGCAATTGATGATAAGCATTTAATAGACAGTTCTACAAGAACTACCTTGTGAAAATGTTAGGTAAAAATGTAAGGGGCATATATTTATTCAAAATCATGTTATAAAGAAAATATACAAAATAATGAGAAATATTTGACTGACAGTATTTACTCCTAAAATAGACCAGACTTTAAAAATATAAACCACAATCCATAATTGGTCATTGATTTGAAAATCAATAGGATGTTTTGTTTTGTTTTGTTTTTTCTGTATTTAGTACAGTGTCTACAGGGTCTCACTATGTAAGTGATTCTCTGGTTTTCAGCCTCCCAAGTGCTGGAATTACAGGCTTGCACCACCATGCCCAGTCTCCATTGTTGTCTCAGCATGCCCTAATGGCGGGACCCACATTTAAATCTGGGGATCAAGCCCTGGGCACTGGCTCTGCCTAAGCACGTGCTTTAGTTCGCTGAGCTGTCAGGCCAGCCCCTGATAAGATGAATTTTAATATTATAAGACTTT
Source organism: Octodon degus (assembly GCF_000260255.1). Taxonomy (NCBI): domain Eukaryota; kingdom Metazoa; phylum Chordata; class Mammalia; order Rodentia; family Octodontidae; genus Octodon; species Octodon degus. Next base: position 6,933,587 of record NW_004524601.1, on the reverse strand, counting down.
CATGTAAAGAGAACAAATATTTTTTGTGAAACTGTTTCAATTTTATGTTAGTATTTTTGAAGATGTAAAATTACTTATATTTTATGATTGAAAATATTTTGAAAAAATCTAACTTATGACATTGCATTTCACTGACTACAAATATTTCCCTGTCTTTGGAAAGTGGGGCTTAGCTTCCAACATGGATTGAGGCTATCAAAAGTCCCTTACACACCCAGTTTAGGCTATCAAAAGTCCCTTACACACCAAGTTTAGGCTATCAAAAGTCCCTTACACACCAAGTTCAGCTAAAGAGAACTTCCCTGTATTCATGTGCCATAACATGTGTCTGTTATCTATATTTAACTTACTGTATATTAAACATTTTTGTTTTTCTCTTCTTCAGAAGCCTGAATCTACTCGATGAAATTTTATCATATTCATCTTTACTACTAAAGCAACTAATCTGTGTCTGATACAATCTGTTGCATTTAATTGAATTGAATTAAGCTGCCCCAAAATAAAGCTGGAAGACAAACAGCTATGGCAAATAAGGGGCTTTAAATTATGTATTCAGATCTGACTGTTTGCACCTTTTCGTCACAATAGACCTTTTCTGCAGAAGCAAATGTGATGCGCTATGAAACAGATAGGAGGGCAGAGCCTTTTTTTTTTTTTTTTTTTTTAGTGAAGCCAAGTAGAGGCGGCCAAAAGCAAGGATCAGCCCCGAAAGTGTGGGGCTGTGAAGTTGCCTCACAAATTATCAAAGCGCTTGGATAAAACTATGAGAGCGGTAGCCTGAGCTTCCCCAAATATGGACCTGAGAGACGGCAGGAAAGCGTGCCTCGGTGCGCGCCAGCAGCTCCCTTCTTGTACACCAAAGCAGTCACGAAAGACAGCGCAGGTACCCGTGCTCGCGATGGATCAGAGTAGCGCAGGCCACAGACACCTCTGAATTTCAAACTCCCAAATCAAATAAACTCTTTTGGAACCTCTGGTTAAAGAACTTCTCCTCCAATGTTTTATTTTAATTAGTTTTTATTAAAAATGTAAGAGAATGATTGAGTTGGGGTGAAAAAGAATCAGAAAGGAGGAGCCTTCAGCACTATGTGCTGAGAAGTGACTCCTGAGAAGCGAGTCCCATATAGACACCGGCTCGGGGAGACTGAACAGAAACTGAGACACCCGATGTTGCCTTCGAAGTGTTTAAGGGGTTGGTGTGAGGGAAAAGAAAGCCTAAACACTTGTGGACGAAAATCGAGTTACCCAAGTATAAGGGTTATTGAGCAGCCAGGGAACCACAAAGTAGGAAAGATACCACTCAACGGGAGCAACAGGATCTTCAGAACATTATGCAAGAAACAACAAGCTCCTGGCTTTTTTGAGCCATAGTATACATCTATGTTGATTTGCTACACCACCGCATGATCATCCCAGACAACAGAAATACCGTGAGAAAAAAACCGAAACTTCAAGAATTACTTGCTTTCAAACTCTGAGCTGTGCTCTCTCAACTTGGTTCAACACTTTGGCAATTCAGGTTGACTACTTACTTGGGTTAATTACACAAGGCAGAATTAACATGTTTCATGTGCAAATTAACATTGTAACATCCTCAGACACCGAGCAATAATTCTGGGGTTGATGTAAGGGTTTTAGAATAAGCCTTTGGAGCTCAAATAAAGCTGTATAGACAGTAACAAAACATGTCCACACTTTCTAATAATCTATAAGAAACACCTCGCTAGAAAACACAATTTTAAAGTTTTTCTTCTTCTTTCTGTCACAAAAGTCCTCTTTTTAACATGTGGCACTCCTAACAAACCCAAAACATATTTCTATGCCTCAGAATCTTAAATTTGAAGTATTTCACACAAATATCAAATCTGGGCATGCAAACCAAGTCTGCTTTTGCCTTGTCACATAAGTCTGTTGTCATTTCAGGATGCACAATGTATTCCAAGGAATCCCTTATTCTGTTAAGTAACAGAAACTCATATGCTCACTTATAAAAGCTGCTTGTGTTGAACCCCTTACCTGAACATTTGCCTACTCAATTCTCACCAGTGAAAATTCTAAAGATCTTGAAATATTATTTTCTTCATGTAATCAATCCCATTTTATCTATAAGCCAGTGGAGAGCTATAATCATTCTGTTCATAAAGAGTGCAATCAAATTCTTTAATTTATTATTAAGTACTTTCAAGGAAAAAAGCATGCCCTATGTCGAGAGCAATAATTTAATCACTACATTTAAAGATCAGCAAATGCAATTTGATTGTTCAAACATGATAGTTTGGATGGTGACAGTTCAAGTATAAAGAAAAACAACAACTAAGTAATAGTGGCGCAAAACTTCAACACGAAAAGAAACCAAAAGGTGGATTTATTTCATGTTTTTAACCTTGTCAAATAATAGATAATTCGGACTTGAGATGTATTAATTAGACCCAACCAGATAATTCAGTGGACTAAAGTGCCGACTTAAGCAGAGGCAGCGGCCGGGTATGATTGCCAGTGTGCAGGGCCCACCCTGCTCCAGGGGAGTGTTGAGACAGTGATTAAGACTGGGTGTGGTGGAGCGCACCTGTAATCCCAGAGCCTGGGAGGTTGAAAGCAGGAGAATCAGTGCAGGAGAATCACTACAAGTCCAATCTGTGTGCTGAGACCTTGTAGTAAAAAAAAAAAAAAAAAAAAGAAAGAAAAAGAGATTTTAATCAAAAAGATTTCTATAATGTGAGAAAAATGACTGTTGTAACATGAGAGATGATAATTCTTTGACAGCAAGGATGTTTGTCTACAGGTCTCTTAAGAGTGTGAAGGGTCAGGGAGAGTGAAGGAGACTTTCTTTTCTTTCCTTCCTTTCTTTCTTTCTTTCTTTCTTTCTTTCTTTCTTTCTTTCTTTCTTTCTTTCTTTCTTTCTTTCTTTCTTTTTTTTTTCTGTATTTTAGGGAAGTGCCTACAGGGTGTCCAAGGTCTCACTACTAGATAAGCCTCCCAGTGATCCGCCTGTTTACAGCCGCCCAAGAGCTGGGATTACAGGTGCTTGCCACCATGTCCAGTCTCAATTGCTGTCTCAGCGCTCCCTGGGGCAGGGGCTGGCAGGGCAGGCCGGGGGATCAAACCCCCAGCCCCTGTGCCTGCTTGCAGGTGTTTTAATCTGCTGAGCTATTTGGCCGGCCCTGGGAAACTTTCTTTTAATTAGAGCTGTGAAGAGGCTGGGAAGAACTAGGTAGTGAAGATTGTACCTAGTGCTACTGTGGGCACCTGGCCAAGGATGTCTTTCTAGGAGCTCCATTATGTAGTAACTTCAACCTGGAGAACTGGTTTGGTGACAATGGCCACAAATTAGGAGAGGAATCTCAAAGTTTGCATAAGTAAAGTTTTCAGCTGCTCCTTCCAGGATGCTCAGTGGGTATAAATAATACAATGAGTCATTCATGAAGAAAAGGAGGGATCTGGAGGTCTACTGCTGGCCTTTGCCACCTCAGTAAGGAAAGCATATGAGAAGGGGAAGAGGAAGGGTCCACTGCAGTGAGGCAGCTGATGGTGGGGAGAATTCTTTACTTTAAATGCATTTCATTGGGTATGTTCGAGGTCTACAGCACAGCATTGGGAGATACATGTAGTGAAGCAGTTGCAGTATGAAGGGCACTAACATATGCATTCTCTTACACCAGAGTGTGCGTTTCTGTGCGTCACTTTGTGTGAAAGATTGCTGAAACTCTATTTTATTAATAAAAGTTCCTGACCTACATTTATTAACAGTGCTTTCTGTGTTGTATGTTAGATGTGTAGGCTTGTTTATTCCATGTAGCTAACACACTGAGTCCTTCCCCCACTTCATGTTGATCTCCTGTTCACCACCACTGGCAACCACTACTTAATCTTTTGTGTTTTTATTTCCCCATCGTCCTATATTTGATTGTTTGTTTTCCTTTGAGATACCATATAAAAGTGATCTTAGTGGTTTCCTTGACATGTCTAGCTTACATTAAATAGTGGAAGTCCTTAAGAAATATTTATGAGGAAGTTGGCTCATTCTAAATTTTTAAAATTAAATAATACGTAATTGTATGGAAGTGGGTCATTGTGTAATATATATATGTCTATATATTATATATGTAATACATCCATAAATAATATATAGGTTGATCCTTTTGTGCGCCCTTGTTTTGTTTCCATATCTTTACCATCATGAATCTTGGCCATTGCTCTTTTATTTTTAGTGGCAAAACCAGGGATTGAACTCAGGCCCTTGCACTTGCTTCTACTGAGCCATCTCCCTGGCCCCAAAGGCAGACCTGGGACTCATACCTATGACCTCTTGCTGTAGAGCCTAATGAGTAAACTGCTATGCTATCTCTCCAGCTGGCCATTGCTCTTTTAAAGGATCAAGTATCAGATAACATGCAGCATTTCCTATCATCTCATTCTTAAGTATGACTCACTAAGCCATCATATTAGTGAAGCTTCCTACCTATGCAAATTCATTATAGCTTCACAATGTAACTCTATCATAAGATACCCACATGAAAATGCTCTCTGGCTTTAAAGGACTACAGATGCACACACTGCATTTGGCTAACTTCATCTTCATGCATCCGGCTTCTCCAGAACCAAGAAGGAATAAAGACCGTGAGCTTCTAAGGATCAGAGAGAATGAAATAGGACTTTAGGCTGTCTGAGAGAATTATTTCTCCCACTCTGTGATTCAGAAGGACTCTGAGATTTATGCTTCTCTAAATGTAGCAGCTTCTTCCATGGTGCAATGAACTAGAATAAAATAACAATGAATCCTGCCTTCCTGTTGCACGCTTTAAAAATTACCTTTAATCATCAAGATTCTTGTTTTTCATCTGAAACTGCAACTTTTAAGAAAATTTTCTTTCTTTAATGAAAATAACTATTATAGTTTTAGGTTCAACATAATGGTTGATAATTTATCAAAGGTGTAACAAGATAAACTGAAGAATAACTTTTTGATTAATCATATATACATGAGAATGTATTATTTAATTTAATTACAAAACATCTAGTTTTTTAATTTTATTGATAAACAGCAACGAGACAGTTTCAAAACAAATTGGAAGTACAGTTTCAACAAATAACACACTGCATATATTCTT
>NW_004524601.1:6912501-6919773 GCF_000260255.1 Octodon degus | reverse complement strand
GCTGCTGCCCTTGAGGGTGAACCTGTTGTGCCCCTGTGGCGAGATTTTCTGCTCTTGGACTAGCTGGTTGGATCTATCCTCTACACTCTCTGCAGGGATTGCAGCTGCGAGATTACACCCCAGGAGTGTATGCCAGGCCTGAGCTATGCCTGGAGGGGGCAAGGTGAAGTAGGGGGAAGAGGAAGCTCTCCCACACACTCACTGGACCTGGATTAGGACTGGGTCTGGGGGTTCCCATAACTCGGCAGAAATTCCTACTCCACTGGCGGGGTGGGGGAGTTACTGTGGTGTGGTGCAGGGCGGCCCAAGGGGGTGGGAGAGGGTCCGGCCCATGCTGCGCCTGGGCTGGGACTGATCCCACTGGCACAGGTTAGCAGAAAGGTCTCCACCCACTCACCGGACCTGGGCTAGGACTAAAACATCTAGTTTTTATCAGAATCTACTCACCTTTTTTTCTGTAATAAATAGGCAACAAGGCAAAATATATAATAAATATTGTAGATTGTTGAAATTAGGTGGAAGAGACCAATTGTACAGAGCAGGAGACCATCAAGTAACTGACCCACTTTTCTGATCAGACACCATCTCAACCAGGCCTTGCACATCCTCAGAGCAAGGATCAGGAGACTGGTCCAGTTGAGGAGAGAGGCCTTGAAGTTCATGGATCTTTCTAGAGGAGGAATTCAAGCAGAAAAATCACACAATTAACATAAAAAAGGTTACCTCCAAATATCTTGTTAGCTCTGCTCAGGGTCTTCTTGCATGTTAAGTGGGATCTTGAACTGGTCATGGTCAAAATAGAGTGTTCAGGAAAGATGAAAGCCAAGTGGAGCAGTCCTGGAGCTCACAATGAGAAGTGGGCAGTAGAAGATGTCCACACTCTGAGCAATCCCAGCAGAGGATCGGGGCTGCAAACTGGCTAATTAAGAAGCCAGAGTGGTAGAAGGGCCCCTCAGTAAAAGGGGCCCTCCAGAGAAATATACGTCTACAACTTCATATCCCAAACATGTGCAGACTACCTTAATGGGCAAGAGCATGTGATTAACCTAGGAGTTTAGGAGGGGGAGGAGCTGACACTCAATTTTCTTAATAGGTGCTAGATACAGCCACACAAATCCTTGTCTTCTGGCTAGATTGAGGAATTGGAGCCAGCAACTTGCTCCTGAGAGCTACACATTCTCCAGCGAGGGACCCTCTGTCCTCACATACACGTCTTTGAAACAGAGAGACAGAATCCATTCTGATACCAAGTGCAGCAGACAATATGGATAGAGATACAGTGCCATGACAGTCAAGGAGTGGTCTGGTGTTAGTCAGGCTTCTGGTTATTGGAAAATAAGCCCTGACACCTACATCTTGAAGTAGGAAAAGTCATGACTCACAGGACCAGCATAGAGTTTGCAAGATACAAGACCGAAACATTATGGTATAAGGGAGTTTTTAGTTTCTCATGGAGGAAATGTATAGAACAGGGCCAAGAAAAAAAGGGTGAAAGAGCTTAGGTATAGCCCACAGCCATGAGCCTATGACCACCCAGGCAGATCACATCCTGCCACATCAGTGCCCTGGCAGATCCCACATTCTATCAAGTTGACAGTTCCCCAAAGAGCCGAATCCCTTCCTCAGCTTCATGCTAAAACACATCTCCTTCAAGCATACTCAATCTTCAAATAGAGGCAATAGAAAGTTCATAATGTCAAATATAATGACCTGTACAAAAACAGAAATTCAAAAATCTCTTAAAGTCTAAACAGTTCTGACATTTTTCATGAGTCTAAATTTCTTACGAGACTTCAGACAAATTCTTAGCTGTGAAACACTATAAACGTGAGAACCAAGTTACAGTGCTATCTCAATGCAGATGCTTAATGCGTCCCATAATTCCTGGAAGATTACCACATCTTTGTTCATGCAGGAGGATGGTTGTTGTCTTGGACACTTCCCAATGTGGAGTTTGGGAATAGAACCAAACTTTTGTTTAACTTTTCCGTTCACAAACTAAGTTGCTCTCAAACAGAAGCATTTGTGAACTGAAGGATTACTGTAAATTATTACAAGTTCTGTGGCACAGGCTGGGCATTCCCTTTCCAAAGGCAATTAGAAGGACAGAAAATAAATGGATCGAAGCCAAAGCTCAGCAGAACAAACATTCCTTCACATGGCTGCGTGTCCAGTGTCCCCAGCACACAGTGGTGAGGTGTGGGACTTAAAGGGCCTTGGTCTTCTTTGTTTCACCTTTGACTCTGTTCCTCCACCTCAGAGCAAGACCCTCTCTTGTGGGCTGAGCACAAGGAAAGAATCTGAAAGACCAAAGTCTTAGAAATCTTCTTCTCATCAGGGATATGATTTTCAAATAAAAGATTATGTGATTTTAAGCACAAAATTTTCTTTTCAATGAACTAATAAAAATTAATAGTATAACTATTTTACCTATTTTATATATATATATATATATATATATATATTCTATATATACTCTTTCTTTCCTTTTATCTTCCTTCTTTTTTCTTTTTTCCATCCCAGTTTTGCTTTCCTTTTTGCTTACATCCTTTGATCAATTTTTCATGCCTATATCTTGTAATCTGAGCACCTATTTTGAGAATAACAATACCCAGTGTATTAACCATTGTTACTCTCCTACTATCTTGAAAATTTGAAACTTTGTGTCATTGTTTTCATTATCTTTTCTCTTTAAAATAAAATAAAGTAGAGCAAAATTCATGCTATTATGCCTTCGGAAGCCCTTGTGGAGCAGGCATCCCAGAGAATCTCATCTCAAATAAGAAGTTTAAACATTTGCACCTATAAATAATGGATGGGTAAGGTCTTGCTGATGCATTTGAGATCCTGATGGAATCCTTCTCCTTGGCCTGGTACACAGGACTTGGTTTATTTTTAATAGTGCAGAGCTCTTTGAGCACAACTCTACTCCAGGCCCCAGCTGTGCATGTGCTGACTGCTAGGGTAAAATCTCTTTTACTCCTAATTTTCACTATAAATCTGGCAAAAGCAGCCATCCACACCAATACCTATGAACCTTATAATCAAATTGTGAAAGTTCTCTTGAAAAAAATTTTGATGCATAATTTCAAAATAAACATAATCTCCCCAGGGCAGGCTGAGCTGGCCACAAAAAAATATATATACATATATGTTTTTATATGTGTGTGTGGTGTGTATGTGTGTGTGTCCTGTTTGAAATGCATTTATCCCACATAATCAGCATTTCTGCATTAATATCTACTGAATTAAACCTGGGAAACCCCTTTAGTTTTGCTTTCAGAGAAATACACAAATTGAAGGGCAAACTAGTGGGATATACTTTTATAATCATTTATTTAAAACTTACTAACTGAATCTGTGAACCCATACAAGCTCCAAACTTTTGTATTTGTTTCTCCTCAGAACATGTGGGATATGTTTGATATTTTAAATGTGGAAGAGGGGCCGGGGAGATAGCTCAGTAGAATAAGTGCTTGCCTGGCAAGCACAGAGTCCTGAGTTCATATCCCTGGTACCACAAGAAAAACAAAAGAAACAAACAAACAAACAAACAAACAAAAAAAAACAAAACAAAACAAAAAACCAACCCTGGGAGAGTGAGTGGAGGAGGCTATAGGTAACTTGAATATGGTGCAGACATTGAAGGGTCTCTTTCCAATCTTATTTCTTTGTGTTTCCTTGTTGCAAGAATCGTTATTTTTCTGGGCATTTTAACTGGTATGAACCTCACAAAGCAGCTCAGTTAGATACCCAGCCGGTTGTCTTCCTAGCATGGCAGGAATCGTGCACTGTCTAACTCCCCTTCCACCGCTTCTGCAGAGGCACGCCAGGCTTGCTGTGAATTCCTGGGGCTGCAGAGGTGGAAGCTGGGTCAAGGACTGCGGAGAGAGCTGAGGGGAGCCCCGAAGTCAGGTACTGTTCGCACGTGTGAGGCGAGACACAGAGAACACGCTGCGGTGCCGCAGGGAGGGCAGGGTGCCCAGAGAGACAGCCCAGCAGGTCCCTGGGCAGCGGAGTGCATATGACATTAACCCCCGAGTGTCCAAACGAAGGAGCTGCGTTCATGGGGCGGTTCTTCTCCCACCAGGGAGAGGCTCCACCTGACCTCAGCTTTCTGCTCCTGTCCCCGTTTCTTCTCTCTCCGCCGTCCTTCTCAGGAATCTCAAGAGCTGCCCCCGGTGCCTGTCTCAGCACAGCAGCCACTGTGGCCTTCTAGCCCTGGAAAGGAGGGGCGACTAAGCACCTGGACTTGTAATTTAATTGGATTTCAATCATCTTACGCTAAAAATTGTACAATTTTATGTTAATAGTAACCATACTTTTAAATACAGAATTATATATTGCTTTCCGTAAAGGACAGTACCGTAGTGTGATGTTTGTTTTTAAATTTCTGTCTCCTGAGACTTTTTAAAATAAATATTCAACTTTACTATTAATATAGATAGATAGATAGATAGATAGATAGATAGATAGATATAGATCCGTAGCCAGATTTGTCAGATGGCTAGCAGAATTTGGCCCTTTTATCTACTTACCTCAAATCCAAGCAAGTTTCTGTTAAGCTTTGGAAGAGTACTTTTTACTAGATTTTGCCCTTTAAAAAATAAGTATACGTACTGCTTGTCATGTCATATCAAATACTGCTATACTGTCTCTCAAGTAAATGTTTGTTTAAAATAAAGGGTAATATATGAAAACAAGAGACAAGAAAAGATATGTCACATGACTGTCCTGCTACAATGCTGTATATGGTTAGATTTCTAAATTTCTGTGTAAAAAAAGTAATTGTTTATTCCAATTTTTAAAAAATACTTTTATTTATTTTCTATTTTTTTCCCTCACATTCTGTATGGATTTAAAGTTTAACATATTGCTACTTGATGGAAAATACCAGTTCCATGCTGTGTCTAAGATGTTAGATATTCAGATAGAGAGGTTAAGCTCAACTGCCTAGGTTATATGGTAAAAATATCATTAAGCTTCTCTTCTGAAAGAGTAACAACTGAAGTTTGTAGATGAAAAATTAGAGAAAAAGAAGGGCTATAAGGACTGCCAACATTTTGGGCCTAGCCTTTCAAGGTCAGTGAGGACTCAGGACATAAGAGAACATGTAGTGTAACATCCTGTAACTCAGTTGTGTTCCAAGTTTTCTGATCAAGGAGATTATGAGGCCACAGAGGAGAGTGATCGACGATGTAGAGTGTGCCTAAGTAGAGTCACATGGAGAGAAAACATTCTTTCAGGCTTTCACAGAGAGCAAATTGGTCGAACAATTGCCATGGCTCATCCACATGGCTGACACTGACAAAGGAACTACAAACAGGGTTTCAGGCTAAATCCTGATGGGATTTGATTGACCTTGGCAGATACAGAAGTTACATTTCTTATTATACAGGTCTTGCTTTATCTTGGTTTAAGCATCCAGCAGAAATGTAAATAATGAGGTATGAAAAATAATGTGCCTAGCCATAAAAGGTTCAAGTCAACAACTTCTGACATTGCCCGTCCTATACATAGCCCACTACTATTATGGACTACTGGATTGTATTGGATTATTTTGCTGAATTCATGTTCCTGCAATATTTAAATGGCAATGGAATACCCATCTCTGACAAAATTAAACAAAAGAAGGGGATACAAATGAAGGACCATTTTTTATCTGTATATACAAAATAGTTGAGATAGATATACAGCTACTTTCTCTTAATTCAATGAGAAGAAAAATTGTATTAATAGTGTTTGGATAGGATATCATGTCTGCATCTTGTACTATGAATAACTACTATGAAGACAACGGTATGCAATGTATTAATTATTGAAATTGTCCTACTAATCAGTTTTGAAACTATCTCATTGCTATTTGTTTTTCAATCAAATTAATAATAAAATAAAAAAATAAGAAATGAGTCAAGAAGTTTAGACATAAAACTGCATTTATTTGATATAAATAATAAAACACCAAAAATTTCTTATATACACAGATTCAGATATTCTTTTTTAAATCTTTTTCATTCAATTTGTCATTTAAATATGTATTTATTACTATTATTATTATTATTATTATTATTATTTTTATTGGTACAGAGTCTCTCTATGCAAATCAGACTTGTAGTGATCCTCCTGTCTCAGCCTCACCAGAGCTGGATAACAGGCATGTTCCAATGCAACCAGTTTTAGTGGCCAGCTCAACACAGGCCAGCATGGCACATGGTGCCAAGGGCAGAACCTGAGTCCTTGTGCTTGCCAGGAAGGTGCTTAGATCATTGAGCTATCTCCCAAGGTCAAATGCAGAGATTCTTTACAAAATCTTTTGAGAACAAACCCAGTTCCAAAGCACAAAATATATAAAATATTGACAGATAAATCCAAAAGAAGGATCTCTAGGTCTTATTTCCTAAAAAATGTAACTAATGCTTAAAAGATGAATGACCAAAATAAACCAAAAGATCCATATGCCAACTGGTTTAGAAAATTCAATAGTTTGAAAACTTTTCATTTTTGCAAATTTTATCATTAAAGTCAAGTTAATGACAATCAAAACCCCAGTCAGAGTCTTGTATAACTTTAAATTCACTTTAAGATGTACCTTAAGATGAAAAAAAAAAGAAAGAAAAATGAAAAATAGATGTACAATAACAAAAGCAACTTTTATTATTTTTTATTCATTCATTTGGTACAGGGTCTCACTATGCAGCTGGGACTCACAGTAACCCTCCATTTTTCAACCTCCCCAGTGCTGGGATTAGAAGCCAGCACCACCACCTCAGGTCTCCATGGCTGAGCCAGCGTGTCTGGGGGCAGTGGCAGCCCAGCCTGTGGTGTCAGGGATTGAGCCCTGGCCTGGCCCCTGTGCTTGCCTAACCAGGTGCTTAGTCTACTGAGCTATCATGCCAGGCCAAAATGCAACTTCTAAAAAGAAATTTTAATGGTCTCCTGTTCATTGTCTAATCCTAGAAGACCAAATCTAAAATTACAATACTCAAAATAATATGCTATTTGTATAAATCTCAAATATTTGACAAATGTAAGTAAGAGTTAAGAAATGAGCATACATATACATTTATGTTCAGTTGAATTTCAAAATGCCCATAGACAAATTGATGGTGCAAAGATACAATTTTTGAAAACATGTATTAAACATGTTGATCATCTACACTGAATAAAATCTAGGAGCTACACTTTGTACTATATTTAAAGTTTTCTAAAGTTCAAAGATATCATAAAATCTAAATTTTTGATACTTTGAATAATATTGTGTCTTTGATTCAT
>NW_004524601.1:6908764-6910066 GCF_000260255.1 Octodon degus | reverse complement strand
CTTAGACATCAAGTGGAGCCAGAAGGATCCTTTTCCCAAGCACGTGGCCACCAAATAGGAATGATTGGTGACAAGGTAGAAGGCTAAAAACGGTCATCTTGTGCATCTGACAAAGAATAAAGGATCAAAATTGAAGGCAAGTTATAAAGAGTATGATGGAATTCTTAAGAACCAAAAGTAACTGGAAGCACAAAACTTCCAGTTAATGCTGCCCAGAGTCATGATGGGCCAAGAACATTGTGGCTTCCTGAGCCAAAAAATGCCACATACCAAAATCTTAAACGGAAAACATTTTTTTCCAGTCTCCATCTCCATCATAAAATAGTTTTATTTTCGAATGAATTATTTTTTGGGGGAATTGGGGAGATATAGGACATGGTTGAGAATGGTAGTTATATTACTAGTATTTTTGCTATGATAAAATTTGCCTTTAAACCTGGAAAAAGCCCATGAGATGCCAAGAGGGAATAACAAATAAATTTCCAAGAAATACAATTTCCTTCAGAGAAGTTTTAAAATCAAAAGGCTAATTTGCACGAAAAGCTGCAGAGAAAGTAGTTGAAAAGTCCATTCATAAAACTCTTACTCCGCTTACGTGGGCTTAATATATATGTTTTTAACAATTATGCTTGGATTGTTCATGAAACTTTCTTTCTTTTTATATTTTTTAGGGAAGGGTTTACAGGATGTTCAGGGTCTCATTACTAGATCGGACTCGTAGTGATCTGCCTGTTTACAGATTCCCAACAGCTGGGATTACAGATGTGTGCCCCACCATACTCAGTCTCAATTGCCATCTTATCACACTTCAGGGGCGGGGCTGGCATGGCAGGCCTGGGAATCAAACCCTCAGCCCCTGTGCCGGCTTATGGGCATTTTAATCCACTGAGCTATTTGGCCAGCCCTTGTTCATGAAAATTTCTTAGGACATTAAACAAAGCTAACCATCATCTCAAGTTATTTCTCTATTAACTATTTTTACAGCACACACATGTTAGTCAAGTATCCAAAAAAAAAAAAAATCACAAAAGAAAAAAAACTAAAGATGTTAAATACACGAATTTTTGTTTGTTTACTACTATGCTTGATATACATGAAATAGTGAATACCAAGCAATTCATTTTTAGTGCATTTTTACTTTTACATTTGTTCTTAGGTTGCCTAAAACATTTAAATACAAATAAGACGTGTAGCAAAAATTATGACAGCAAGCAAGTAACTTTACAAATACTGGAATGTGAACTATTTCCACCCTTATGCAGAGTAAATGCGCAACGACTTGGTCTGAAGGAACACCCGTGA
>NW_004524601.1:6903669-6907474 GCF_000260255.1 Octodon degus | reverse complement strand
TGGGTGGCAGCAGACCGACGGGCGCAGTGGGCTCTTGACAGGCACAGTATATATTTGGGCGATGATCTGACACAAAAACCTGGCTTCCAGACGTCGCTGGGAACACGTTTTATATTCTCCTTCTCATAGGACTGATTTTCACTTTCTGGAGGTTCACGCTGATGTTTAATGGAACTTCCTCCTTGGGTAGGATTTTCTGAACCTGGAGACCTCAGTCTGAGATTGCAAACAGAAAGTTATGAAATTATGAACACTGACTAGTGTCCTGCTTGTTTGAAGATAAGTAATTCTAGCTGACACTAAGAGGACATGAGTTTAGCCTCCCAAGTTTGTCTGATATACCAGAAATCTGGGGAACTAACCTTAGTAAAAGTTTTTTTTTCTAGCTTAATTCCTTTATAGTTTCTGAAAATGTGAATTCTGAGTTGATTTTCAATCATCTCTGAAGGTCCCTCCAAATAATTTTAAAATCTCAGAAAGAAAGGGGTATTTGTGCACATCCAGCTTTAAGATGTATTCTGTGTCCTTCTCAACCTAACGTCCCTCAATAACTGTGCACAGTATGATTGGAACTCCAATATATGGAGCCGCTGACTTCTGGGGGTCTGCAGCAGCAGTGGTAACTTCTTGGGATCCTAGGTTGCACTCGCAAATTGGATAATTTTTCAAATCGGAATCATGGCTATGGATGGTCAAGTACCAAAAGCAACTATTATTCTATTGAGAACTGGTATAATTCATCATTGAAGAAATAAACATATGAAATAGAGGCCTACCTCTACTGTGCTAATACCAGTGTCTTCTGCTGACGTGAGATACTCAACACTGTTATAGTTGCAGAAGTGAATAGAATTGGTAAAGTCTATGTTGGGAACATTTTGACTTATGAGACAACTTATTCAGGAACAAAAATGATAAAAACAGCAAGAAGGAAAAAGCTTCATAAATTGATGTATGATCAGAAAAAAATAATTCTCTCTCCTGAAGGAAACCTCTGAAATTCACTGGAACATCAACTTGGGCTAAAGATTGATTGATCTCATAATGAAATAATACCTGTGGAGGAATGAAAGGAACATACAAATACTGAGCTCGTCTAACCCTGAATGTTGTATGTGGAGAGAGAGAAGGAAAGATTCAACTTGTGAAGTTTAATGCAGCTTTAAAACCTCAGGTCATTCTACTTGGAAAGAACAGGATAAAAGAGTTTGCAAACCTATAGCTGTACTTACTGATCAAAATTTAATGTGCATAGAAATCATCTGGACCCTTTCAAATGTAATTTTTATTCAGAGCCTGATATTCTGTATTTCTAATAAGCTCTCAGAGGAAGAGCTGCTACTGATTCCAAGTCACCAGAAGAAAGGGATCAGAGAATATAGTGTTAACAACTATGACTCAAGGGGTTAAGGCTTCAAACGTGAGATATAGTCCTGCTTTCAGGAGGACTACATGCATAACGGTAGAGTAGACATTAGTAAACCTCAGAGAGCAAATGTTTTGAATTCATTCTCCAGTGTAAGTGCTAATTCTAGGGGTTTCCTCTTCTGAAATAGCAGGGCTTAATAAAAAATATATAGTAAAGTTAACAGGTGCTCATGGCCATTGGTAAAACAATTTCTGTTGTTCATAGGTCTTAAAAAGAATTCTGAGCCATCAGGAACTGCACAAAGAAGTGCTAAGTATGGTCAGTAACATAGCAGGAGGGAAGAGCGATCCAGGAAATGGTTCTGCAGTAGGAAGAGCAGGGCAGAGTGGAGGTGAGTGGTGGCCACTGGAGGAACTGCACCAGGCTCTGGGTTCAGGGCCTACACCTCAGCGAGCTCCTTGAGCCTGGGGTCATTAGGGCAATGAGGAGGCAGGTGAGAGTGAAAGGCTAGCCATGAAGGTGGTTAGGCTTGTGTTTGAAAAGGTGAGACAGCTGGGCAAGTTCCCTCAAGATAAAAGACAAAATCTTGTCCCAAATTTCATGATAATGCACAGAGATGGAACTGGGAAGTTATTCAGTTCTGGTTGCAGGCAGAGCCGGCTGAAGAAGTAGATCATTGGGACCTGGACTTAAATCCCACCAGGAACCAACTGCAGGGTCAATACACCCTATTTCCATAGTTTGGGGACTGTTCCACCTAGCCAATTCAGAGACAATGACTGCTTCCTTTCTGCATTTTTCTGCTATTCAAAGCTTTTCATACTCAACCTCATTGTTCTGGAGCCAGTGTCATTCTTGGTCCTTCCCTTCCTGAAAGGTTACAAAAAAGGCTCTTAACTTCCATTTTGTAATTTCCCAACTTCTTCTCCCCTGTGGTACTGATTATTGTGGAAATTGTCTCAGGACCTAGTTGCTTTATTTTCTTGCTAGTATCTAGAATGGCTCAAAAAAGCCTATTTATTTGAGAGATGGTTTCTGTTTGAACAATCTAAAGGGTCTGACTCACTGGGGAAGGCAAAAGCCCTTCAGAGTTAGAAAGGCCTCAGAAATGACAGCATCAGGACAGAAAATATAAAAGATATGGTTAATACAGAGTGAGCATTAAAGAAAGTGGGATCAAGAAAGAAGGCCTGATGTGATCTAATTTGGGGAAATCAGAAATGTCAGGAAGATTTTTCTAAATGAATGAACATTGAAATGCATTGAGAAGTGGGCAGTATGCTCCCAAGCTCTCAGGGGATTTACGCATGATGCACAGAGATCAGCTAATTGAGGACCAGAATGTTTATTTGAGGCAGAACAGCAATCTAAAGAATTACAGTGTGAGAGAATAGGTATTTATAGGAATACTAAACATGACCCCACAGTCTGTCTTTAGAATTTGGACCCTCAGAATAAAATGTCAGAACAAGCATGGGTCATATATCTGCCTTCCGACTTTCCAGTCTTGCCTCCACATTTGTAACCAAAGATTTGTCTGGAGTAGCCCTGTCTTATCGACTCCTAGTGATTCTCCTGTCTCAGCCTCTCCAGCATTGGAATTACTAGCATGCACCACTACGTCTAGTGTCAGTGGCCAGCACAGCATGCGGTACCAAGAATTGAGCCTGGGTCCTTGGGCTTGCCAGGGTGGTGCTAAGACTGCTGAGCTATCTCCCCAGCCCTGGAGTAGCCCTGTTGTGTGGATAGTTACCGCATCAGTAACGTGAGAGATGAAACTACACTCAGCCCACCTGAGGTCATTCTGCCATAACTCATTCAAAGACTGACCTAGTGCACAGAAGGTAGCAGCTCTCATGACACAGGAATGCTGTGATCCAACATCTCGCAATCCCTTCTTCTACCTAGGATGGTAATATAGGAAAACATCACTCATGGAAGCAGAGCTAAGCTGAGTAGTTCTCCATCTCAAATTGAAAAATAAAAATGTATCAATTTTTTGTGAAAAGCCAATGAATAATTTTACATTATCATGGACTTTTATTCCCACTTGTCAGGATTTAGTTCTCATGATGAATTTGCTGCTAGGTTTATGACTAAGTCAACTGCATGCTTTCAGACAGGGTGCATGTACTATGCCTGAGGAATCAATTATCCCTGAGAATTCAGGGCCAGCAGGAAACACAGAAATCTTCACTTTAAACACTTGACTGAGGCAGAACAACAGCAGGTGGCCTTACCAGGAGGCCAGGGCCTGAAAGTGGGCTGGGTCAATAGAAAGAGACCTACCGGTGATTTGGAGACCACTGCCATTTTTCTTGCAGTGTTTATTCCATTTGTAGGATGGATTTCTCCGTCCCTCTCTCCCCATCTGTCTCTCTCCCCTGTCTGTCTGTCTCTCTGTCTCTCTCTGTCTGTCTCTTTCTCTGTGTCTGT
>NW_004524601.1:6900859-6903564 GCF_000260255.1 Octodon degus | reverse complement strand
TCTCTCTCTCTCTTTCCCTCCCCCACTTCTTCTTCTCTCTTTTCCTCCCTGACTGTATCTTCAAAGCACTTTTTTTTTCTCTGAGGGCTTCCCTTTGTACTTCTCTTCTTGCTATTCTTTTTCTTATTTGTACACTAAAAGTAAACAGAAATCTTACAGGAGCACATTTGTTCTGGGTCGAATAAGAACCCGAAAAACCCTGCTGCACGCTATCCCATCTGATAACCCATGCATTATCCAGTTTTCCCCACAACCAGGGTAAAATTCCTGAGTCCCGCCGCTTCCAGGAATGAAGAGGACTGTGCACACACAGCTGGGGTTCAGTCTTGTGTCGGCTACTCCAAGACACTTCAGTTTCTCACCCTGTGAGGAACCTCCAGCCCTGCCTCTCTTCCTAGGGACAAGGTCAGCTGCTGAACTCATCCACAGGTGAATCCACTGACAGATAGAGTGTGTCTCCGTGACCGGACCACCTTCTGACACATGGAACTTCTTGGGGAACACTGTAGATGTAAACCATAAACATCTCTTCAACAGAAAAGCTCAAATTCATTCATCAATATTTGGTGATGACTAGAAGAGCACTGGGTCCAGTGATAATATTTTATATTCTCTATTACCTTAAAGAATGAATATTTTTTCAAGTTATTCCAAAGATTACTCTATTTTCTTTTTATTTTCTGTAAGGTCAGAGATTATTAACTATGCTCCTTTATTCAAGGGAAAATAAGTCTGTATCTAAGATGGGATCAGATGTTACTTACCGCAAGTAAAAAAAAAATATTTTTTTTTCAGGTTTGAAACATCTAATTACCATAAATGATTTATCTCCTTATCACACATCTAGAGGAATTAAAATAACTGATTTTTCCATGTTTTGAGATATCATAATGTAGTATATTCTGAAATTTAATAAAAATGTTTGGTTGGTTTTACTATAGAATCTTAATTATACTGAACAGAATTAATGTCTTTCTTATAATCAGTACAATAGATTCATAGGTAGGGATATAGCTCTGCCGCAGAGACCTGCCTGGACAGTGTGAGGTCCTGAGGGTTTTTTTTTCTCTTTTATTAATTTTATTGATAAACAAATTGCAATGAGACAGTTTCAAAACAGATTAGTAGGAAGGACAGTTTCAATAATTAATGCATTGCATATTGTTGTCTTCATAGTGGTTGTTCATAGTACAAGATGCAGACATGATATCCTGTCTACAAACACTATTAGTACAAATATTTCTTCTCATTGAATGAAGAGAAAGTAGCTGTATATCTATCCTATTTTGTATATACAGATACAAAATGGTCCTTCATTTGTATCCTCTTTTTTGTTTAGTTTTGTCAGACATGGATGTTTCATTATCATTTAAATATTGTAGGTGTGTGCATTCAGCAAAATATTCTAACACAGTCCAGTAGTCCATAATAGTAGTGGGTTATCCATAGGATTGGCAATGTCAGAAGTTGTTGACTTGAGCCTTTTACAGCTCAGCATATTAATATGACTTTACTTTTTATACCTCATTTTTATATTTTTCTGCTGGATGATTAAGACCAAGATAAAGGAAGACCTATATAACAAGAAATGTGACTTCTGTATCTGCCAAGTTCAGTCAAATCCTCTCAGGATTTAGCCTGAAACCCTGTGCCACAGTTTGTAGATCCTTTGTCACTGTCAGCCATGTGAGGTCCTGAATTTGATTCCCAGTACAAAAAATACATAAATGAGAAAATAAAATAAAATAAAGTTGAAAACACCTGTTGCAGTAAATTGCACTGAAATTTTATTTTGAGTAGAATTTTACAGCGAGACAATTTATTTTACCATAATATTTAAAATGATTTATTCATGTACTGAATAAAGCCCTGATTAATAATTCTCTGTTGCAGTCTGTAAACAACTTGCTTTTTGATGTGCGCCAAAATTATATAATTCTACTGAGCTTTGTTTCTATTATCTGACAAAGTTTTCACATTTAACTTTCCTATTTCTTTGAGGTAGTAAAATAATAAAATATTACTACACAGGAGATACTGAGCTACAGAATTTATCCTTCTCTTCCAAAGTTTTCTGTTTCTGGGTAAGAGAAAAGAGACTATTTGTTTAAAATGATGGATCTGTGAGTGAAGATTATCACATTTTCTGAAAATGGAAGAACTACCCCTATTTTTTTTTCTGAGATTCTGTTGCTTGGAGGATTGATTTTCATCCTTCGATTTTCAGTCTATAAATTTCATTTTGAGTTAAATGTGTTTCTTGTATGTAGCATACTGTTGGACCTTGTATCTTGACCTGTCTTGCCAGTCTGGTTTTTTTTTCTTTTTTGATTGTTGAACTCAGGCCATTTGTATTGATGGTTATAACTGATCTGTATTGGCTTATTTTTTCATGAAATTTTTCCTTTTGTTGATTTTCTGCTTTCTACTCTGTATAATTGCTTGTCTTGTTTGGTGATTTCTTTCTCTTATTGTTCTGGGAATTATCATCACTCTGTGTAAAGTATATTTCAGTGCTCTTTGTAAGGTTGGTTTGGTGGCCATGAATCTTTTAGTTTTTCTTTGTTAGAGAAGAATCTTATTTTTTTCCCTTTTTTGGCAGAACCAGGGATTGAACTCAGGCCCTTATACTTTCCAGGGAAGCACTTATTCCACTGAGCCATCTCCCCTGTCTAATTATTATTATTATTATTATTATTATTATT
>NW_004524601.1:6899059-6900148 GCF_000260255.1 Octodon degus | reverse complement strand
AAAAAATACAAATGATACAGAATTTCATTGAGCAATATAATACGAATTTGACAGTATTTGTTATATTGCATAATGTTTTCTTCAAATTAGTTGTTCAGATTATCAGATATATGTATGGAACATTGGAACAAGAAAGAAAAAAGGAAAAAGGTTATAAAAAATTAAGAAGAGAGAAAAAGGAAAAGAAATTTAAAACAAAGACAAAGAATTTAAGCATTAAAGGCTCCTTTCCATAGACCAGCAAAAATCCACAGTACAGTTATGCAAACCATCCTGCTTGCATACATAATTGTATCTCTTTCCCTGACTCTTTCTCCTGTCCTTCTCATCTCAGTAATTTCCTGCCTTTGAACACGTTCCTTCCCTTAGCAAAGTATCTATTGTACAATATATTTTATTTTCTTTTGCAGGTTCTTACACAAAGGAGACAATATGATGTTTGCACATTTGGGTTTGATTTATTTCACTTCAGAGTACAACCTCTAATTGACTCCCAGCCTGAGAGAAAAAGGATAGACAATCAGACAAACAAAGGAGAATAAAACTAATGAATTGCTGTGGCTTCAGACATTTGCACGTTTCTGGTCTTGCTGGTCGATCCACTTGCCTGGGACCAGCTGTCCTTGGTCTCTTGGATTGCCTTCAGTGTGCCAACAAAAGTCACCCACAGTTGGGACATTCAGATTAGGCATGAGGTACAATGTTAAATGTAAATGATATAAAAATATAAGCAATATAAAAATATTCACCATAGTAGATGAGAAGTTGTTTTGTTCATATTTTAACTATTTTGATTCTAATTATAAAAATTTATCAAATGGAAAAAATTCAAACAATAGAGAAAACATGCATGTACATCAACCTCTTATTTAAACCAATAATAAAGACATCACTATTTAGAAATGTAAAACTGTAACCTAACTGGTGGAGTTATCAGTTACTACCCATGATATTAATAGATGTAGTTCTATGCAGGATATTTGAGTCATTTATATAAAAGCAAGACTGTAGTTAATGTTTATAACTATAATGAAAATTGGAAACATCAGAATAATTTATGAAGGTGATACTATTGAACAAAGTTGAAAG
>NW_004524601.1:6896535-6898959 GCF_000260255.1 Octodon degus | reverse complement strand
ATATTCATTTCCAGAGTAAAAGATAAAAATACATGATTTTGATCAAGCGATCTCAACATTCTTGGGCATCTAGACAAAGGAAATCAAGTTAGTAATTCCAGAAATAATCAACTTCCATATATATTTCAACATAACTGACAACATCCAAGAAATGTAAATAACCTAAATGTCCATCAGATGATGGACAAGTAAAGAAAATGTGAGACATGAACCCATGGGGTAGTATCCAACTGCAAGAAAGAATGAATTTCTGTGTTAGCGGCCATGGGGATGCAAATTGCAGTCATTGCCTTAGGTGAAGTAAACCCATCAAGGTTTACTCCACAGTCTCCTTCATATGTGAAATCTAATTGTTAAGTGAAATAAATCAGACACATAAAGTTAAATATCACAGCTTATCTTATATGAGGAACCCAATTTAAATAAGCAGTAAACATTTGGGAGTGGGGGAAAAGAATTAAAAGAACAGAAGGGAGGGGATTGTAAGCAAGGGAGACAAGGGATGTCAAAATGATCAACATACTATATATAATTAAGTGTGAAAATGAATGCAAACATGATGTGCTTCAAACATATGCCAATAAAAATAAATATGAAATGCTCATAGAAATTAGGAGACTGGTGGTTATGGAACTGGGGAAGGGTTGGGGATAAGGAGGGAGGAGACAAAGTTGATCCATATTTATTCAGCTATAGTCAGGTTAGAAAACAAATTCCAATTATCATTGACAGGAAAGAGTCAGCAAATCAGAGTGAACTATGCATTTCACAATGCTGAGAAGGAAAATTATGGGAACATTTTCACCTCAAAGCTGTGAAAACTAAAGGCATAGATGCTTCTAATTATGTGAATATTACACAGTGTGCCTTTATATACTGTTGCACTGACTTTTGTTGTCGCTTAGACAACATACCCAACAGCCAAAGTTGAAGAAACACGAGTTTATTTAGCTCACAGCTGTGGGGGTTTCAGTCCTTAGTTAGTTGTGTTCAAAGACGTGGTAAGTGTGCAGAGATCTCCCTGAAATGAAATGCTTCAGGGCTGGAGAAAACAGGAAAACAAGTGAGGGAGAAGACAAGGCTCTTCCTGTCCTTCAGATTCTATCCAGAATACCAGGATTAGGGCAGTGTCAAGCCAATCAGCGGGCTGATGTAGAAATCACCAGCTCCTAAGCCCAGCATCTCTCTAGATTCAGCCACCTCTGAAAATGCCTCACTTGTGGTTCCACAAAGCTTTGCGGGGACATCTAGACTCAAGCAATGACATTTACAGATGGAACCACGTAAGTTTGTACAACTTTATGTATCAATTAAGTACAAAAAGAATAAAATGCATATTTAAAATATAGATATGAATATTAAAATCAGAAGGTAAGCATTTATAAAAATTAATGCCTACTTTTCAAAAAGACTAATATAACAATATCTTTAAAGCATATACATGAAATCATATTTACTTTACACCTCATTGTTTCTTGCTCAGATAAATGAATAAACTGCATTTCATTTAATTGTAACTTTAACATTTGAAAATGGTTTTGGACAGCCAAATGCCCTGCTCTGTTATCACACAGAAGGTTACTTGTCTCCAGTTCAGTACAAGTTCTATCAATTGTGGAAAAAATGATATAAGCTAATCTCTGTTACCAGAGATGAATCTGTTTGGCAAAAAAAGAATGGAAAGTCTTGCATTGATTTTCAACAAATTTCTCGCACAAACATAAGAGACTGCTAGGGAAGAAAAGATCAGCAGACCACAGCTGAGGTCATATTCACTCACTTATTCACATGAGGGGAAACAATGTAGAGAATCAATATTTATTGAGTTCTTATTGAGCTGCTACACGACAGAATATCATTTTTGGTTCTAATAGTCTTGAAAGTCAGTATGCAGCTTTTGTTAACTTATGCCTTCCTTTAGCAATCCATCCCAACAGACATTGAGTGAAATGTGCAGAGCTTTGTTCTGCGTAGTGGAGAGATGGTCTTGCATGAGAGAGGAGACTTGCCTTCTCTCAAAGACTTTATATTTTAATTGGAGAAAGATAGACTGAATAATTATGACAGTTAATGAAGAAAACACAGATGCTTATTTGTGAAATATGATAAAGAATTGAAGTTTTAAAAAAGTAAAACTGAAGTATGGAATCAACTAATAGATCTCTAAGAAAATAGTGTTTGAGCAAAGACTTGAATAATTTCTTTACAATTGTAAAAAATAATTAGCCAAGTTAAGCTGCCTAGTCTTATGAAAGTATGTAAAAGCCTCACATGCATTCCATGCAAAGTTATGGATATATTACTTAGAAGTTGCCAGCTGGAGGAAACTTTCACTTATATATTTTTATTTTATTTTATTTTATTTTATTTTATTTTATTTTATTTTATTTTATTTTATTCGCAGAACCGGGGATTGAACTCAGG
>NW_004524601.1:6894502-6896395 GCF_000260255.1 Octodon degus | reverse complement strand
AGATTACCAGATATAATCTTGTAAGAGAAAAATACTCAAAAGGAAAGAACAACTGGAATGGAGGAAAGAAGAAAACAAAGAAACAAGGAAGAGGAAAGGGGAAAAATTATCTATCCGTCTGTCTGTCTGTCTGTCTATCTATCTATCTATCTATCTATCTATCTATCTATCTATCTATCTATGATAGCTGAAATGTCCAGGCATGGTGGTGTTTGCCTATAATCCCATAATCCCACCTGAAGCTGAGGCAGGAAGAGCATGATAATTTCTATCGATGTATTGAAAGGAACAGTTAATACTTATTTATTTTCACTTATAATGTTTAAGTGAAACTCTAGGTTAAGCAATTGCCAAAAGCCATGTGCATGAAGACTGTAGGCGACCGTGGGGTGGAAGTGTTGCTTTGATCTGTGAGTGCGGCTCAGAGTGCTTGCACTGAGGAGTGCCCGGGCATATTTCCGCACTTTTCCTCAGTGTCACAGGCTTGTAACACTTAAAGCCCTACATCTCCAAGAATACATTTCTTCCTCAGTTGTTTCAAACTTTGTAATTTTTAAAGGGCCCAAGATTTTTTTTTCTCAATAACAGCAGCTTCTCTTACAGTTACAGATGCATTTTCTTTTTATGCTGTCAAAGATTAGGTACTGATATGATGCAATAAGTTGTTTGAAATAAATAAGTAAATATAAAACCACTTGGATAGTATCTAACTTGCTAATAAACAGTGATGATACTCCTTAGAGTATACTTCTTGTACTGGTTAAAGCAGCTTTGTAGCTCAGTTGAAGGAGTTGTCCAGCTGTGTATCCCGTGAAAGGTTGTTATTTTCTCAGTAGAAATTCTTATACTGTATTGGCTTTAAAATCAGATTCTCATTTCTGTGTTGATTATGATTTAAAATTAATATTTTCATATTGTGCAATAAGATGATGTGTTGTTTTTTAAAAATATTTTAGTAGATGGTAAAATTTTACATTAGTAAAAATAAGATACTATACCAGTGCAAAAGGATTCTTATATTATATTTTAAAAAGCTTCACCACAAAGGGAAATTATACAAAAGGGTAAATATTTGTATTCGTTTATAGATATTCAATTTCAGAGGAAATAAAAACAAGGTTACATCTTAATGCAGGTTGAAAATTTCAAAGTATGTGCGAACACTCCAAAGCTATTACACTTAATCGAACATCAAATATGATGCAATAAATTGTTTTATAAAATAAATGAAAAACAATCAAATATTGATTATTGTTCTTCTAGTTCCTACACACACTGTGGAAAGGACAGGGAGCCAGGAGAAGTGTCCTGCCATTTTCTAGAGCACTTCTAGAGTCCTTCTTCATGAATATCTTTAATTGCCATCTTACAATTGAATCAGCATACCGAAGCCTCTCACATCTTCGCCCGTCATGGTCGTAGGTCCGGTGGATAAGGCGGACGAGTGGGCACCGTCCTGCCACACAAGCTGAGTTTTCCTTTGGGTGGTGTGTGACAGCAGCATTCACACCTCTGTTACAGCTTGCCAAGACACAAAATAAATGGGTCGCTCACAGCCCCATCTCTCTGCGTTCAAAACAAGGGAGAGCATTTTGAGAGGAGCTGATGACCACAGGTCTTTCATTCTAATGATTATATTAACATTGGAACGTGCACCAACTCTTTTGTTCATGCTTCCTGTGTCTTGGCAGGCAGCATCGTAGGAAGAGAGCATAGACAATGCTGAAGGAGGGCCGCAGCGAGAAGCTGCGGGGGCCCCACTGAGAAAGCTCATTTAGAGAAAGTAATCTGGTGAAAACACAGAGTGGAAAAGTAATGAACATAATAAAGCTTTCTTAACTATATTACCTTAATTATTGTCATTACCCTGCTATAGAATTGTGTGTGTGTGTA
>NW_004524601.1:6879250-6894389 GCF_000260255.1 Octodon degus | reverse complement strand
TTTTTATAGTACAGCATTAATCTAATGAAATTTACATTCAGGACTTCCCATGACTTTGGTCTATCAGGTTAAGAAAATGTGTTGAACTGATATTATTTAGAATTTTCCAGCTCTATATGTCAAACTAGATACTGTTTGGGCAAGATTCAATGAATTATTCAGGATATTTCTTAAAAATAAAAACCCTGTCACACAGTTTTGAATGACTTGATACTAAAATGAAGCCTTCCTCTATTAGGACATGACGCAGCGAGGCCTTCTCAGGGAACTGCAGGAAGCACCCACAGGATGATGTGCATGACGGTTAGGTCAGCGGCCACAATTACCAGAGAAACCGTGAGAGCACCAAGTAAACAAGACATAGCCAGCCCACGTCCACTTGCAAGCCAGAGTAACTAGAGAAGGCCCTAGAGGCAGGGTAAAATCCTCTGTTGGTCTTTCCAGGCCTTCTCCCACTGTGCTGACACCAGTTGTGGTGAGGTGTATTGTAGTGTATTGCATTGTATTGTATTTTGTCCTTTTGAGACAGGGTCTTGCTATGCAGTTCAGCTGGCCTTGAGCTCACTTTGTAGCTTGGAAGGATCCTCCTGCCTCAGCCTCCCGAGTGCTGGGTATTATAGGTATGCGCCATCATGCCTGGCAGGGATGAGGTTTAGAAGGCCAGCAGCTGTCCTACTCTATTTTACTTTGGCAGCTACAAGTTCCCAGTTGAGAAGGAGATGAAGGAGCAGAAATGCAAAGATTATACACAAGAATGATTCTTCAAAGAGACTTAATTTTAGTATCATGTCATGCAAAACTATGACAGATTTTTCAATGTTTAAGAAAATATCCTGAATATTTTATTGACTGTCCTTCAGACAAAGGACTCCTACCTAGCACATATAAAGAACTGAAAAAAAATCAGGCCTCTAAAATTGAAAGACACAATACAAAACTGGTTATATGAGACAAATATACACTTTAAAAATGAAGAGATCTAAATGGCAAAAAAAATATGATAAAAGGTTCAATATCATTAGTCATTCAAGAGATGCACATTAGGTCTGAGGAGGTACTTGGCAGCCTGAGCACCCTCCTGGCTAGAACAAGGACACAGGTTCACTCCCTGGTACAACATGCCACTGGCCTCTGCTCAGTGTAGGCTATGGAACCTGGTGTGATGGTGCACACTTCTAATCACAGTGCTGAGGAGGCTGAGACAGGATGCTCACTATGAGTCTGAGCTGTGTAGTGAGACAAAATAGGTAGATAGATAGATAGATAGATAGATAGATAGATAGATAGGAAGAGATGCACATTAAACCAATGCTGAGATACCATCTTATGCCAGAAAGACTGGCTATCATTAAGATGTCAAACAATAACAAATGCTGGAGAGGCTGTGGGGAAAAAGAAACCCTTCTCCACTGTTGGTGGGAGTGAAAGCTGGTACCACCACTATGGAAATTAGTGTAAAGCTTCCTCAGAAAGCTTGGATTGGAGGGCCCATTCAAGCCAGCTATTCCCCTACCAGTTATTTTTACAAAAGAGTTAAAATCATCATAACACAGCAATATAAGTGCACCCATGTTTATAGCAGCACAATTTTTCATAGCTAAATCTTGGGAACAACCCAAATGCCCTTTTTCTTCTTCTTCTTCTTCTTCTTCTTCTTCTTCTTCTTCTTCTTCTTCTTCTTCTTCTTCTTCTTCTTCTTCGTCTTCGTCTTCGTCTTCGTCTTCGTCTTCGTCTTCGTCTTCGTCTTCGTCTTCGTCTTCGTCTTCGTCTTCGTCCTCGTCCTTGTTCTATTCCTCTTCTTCCTCCTCCTCCTTCTTCTCCTTCTTCTTCTTCCTCTTCTTCTTGTTGTTGTTTTGTTCTATCTTTAAATAAACCTTACAAGTTTATATCTGGTAACATGAGCAACCAATTTGAAGACAGTATCACGTAAAAGAGCAACCACTGTTGAATTCTTATTACTTTGTTTAGTGAAATTTTGTATCATTTCTAATGCTCTTTTTTTTCTATTACTTTTTGCATTCTTTAAAAAAGAAAGCTTTATTTTGTTCATTATTTTAACTGTAATCCTTTTCATTTATTTATTTATTTATTTATTTTTATTTTTATTGGCAGAACTGGGGATTGAACTGAGGCCCTTGTCAGGGAAGTGCTTACTCCACTAAGCCATCTCTGTGGCTCTCTATAAAGCTTTTATAAAGTCAATTTGTTTAAAATAGTTTCTGGAAGATTAATTTCAGAGAATCTCTCATTGGATATGATTTTGAATGTTTTATTCCAGTTGACTTGTCAGCTGAAATATGCTCACTTGCTTATTTGAATTTCTAAAACTCTTTCTAGTTCTCATGGTCTGACTGAGAAATCATCTTCTGCATGTAACCCATCATATTCCATCACCTTGGAATTGTTCAAATTTGACTCAATATCGTTAACACTCTATATTTCCTGGAATTCATTAAATAACTAATATTTATGGTAACAACTCCAATTACCATTTTGCTAATGCCTATTGTAATCTTGAAAAAATGTATTTGACCTTTCTAGGTGTAAATTCTTGCCTCTATAAAGGTAATCATTATATTCTTAAAATTTTGTTATTAAAACTTCTGAGAATAGAAGAAAATCCTAAGCATTATTTCAAGAATAATAAAAATTAAATAGATTTTGACTATCACTATTTGTACTATATGTACCTACTCAATGGTAGATTTCAGTAAATAATTTGAAATCATAAACTTTTTTTTGTTCTCAGAGAGTCATTCTTATTTGATTTGTTCACATCATTTCATGGGCTTGTTGTGGTCCACATATCAATGTCCATAATTCTCAACTCCTTCAAAACCTAATTTGATGCTCTCCTTTTCAGAAAAAAGGCAGAGTATATGTGCATCACCTTTAGAAAAACCACTGACATAAATCTGATCCAGGACTGAGGGAACGACTAAAGGGTTCTTCTGTTATTAGAGTGTGTAAAATCAGTACAAATTTTGCATACAGAATGCTTAGTACAAAGTCCCTCCGCTACTTATCGTACGGAAGCCGTGGGTCTTATTTACATCCGGCTCCACGTGACCTGGCTAGCGGGCGATGCAGTCACACAAGATCATGAGCTTTCAATGTTACTTTGACATTTTGTAACTTTTTTTTAGTAGTGTGCATGGTGTTTATAAAACAGCTCAGGGTGTGTGTGAAGGGGGCACCCACACTGGACAATTGTAGCTCCACATCCCACAAGCGCCACACAAGAGAATCCCACTGGCTCCATATTTTATATGCACCTCTGTGACTCAGTGAGCAGCAGTCAGTCGTGACTCATAATGCTATTTCACTTTACGTACGTGTGATGAGAGGTGCTCATTGTTGTTTTGCAATTTCTATTATTTTAGTTTTCTTAATTACTAAACTTTGACCTGGTGACTTATTTTTTAAAAGTACCTAATACTTATATCGTATAAAAATTTTGTTACCTGTATACATTGAATATACTAAATATTTAATATATGTCCTCCAAATTCCTATTCATTCAAATTTACCCCTTCAACCCTAAGAATTTAATACCTGTGGAAGTATATTGAATATATTCTGTTAGAAAATGTGCATAAAATTTATCAGCATATGCCAAAAATATTTATTTGATATACTTTGCCTATTTCTAGCTTAAATGCTTAATATAGAAGCCCTGCATACATTGTTTTTGCTGCTGTAACCAGAGAATAATTTGCATTCCCATTATTAACCAGTATTAAATTTATATAAATAAATATTATACTTGTTTTATTTTTCCAGGGAGCTTAACATTCCTTGGACTTGGGATAGCTGGGATACCTGATGTAAGGTAAAGGAAGCTTAGGTTTAAGCAATCATGAAATCATTGAAATTTTGAAATTTTTAATCCTGGGCTTTATTTATTGCCAAAGACAATTAAAAGGAAACGGTCTTAGGAGAAATTCACAGGGAAGCAGGCTAGGGAAGAGGAGCAGAAGGGAACAGGACCCCTCCCAGACCTTGAGGTCACTCCTCCTCCACCCACCCTGGCATATCCAGAAGTGTGCTTTTCTACCCACCTGAGTTGAACAAGAGGTCAACATGCTTAATGGCCACTTTCCACCCCTCATCAACTTAATAACTAAACATACCTCTTTAAACAATATTTAAGCTCTGAATAAAGACAATAATAGTTCATAATCTGCTTAACATGGTGTTCGTATCCTACATACCAAGTGAGAAGCTATTCTCTGCAGGCTGACGTGAAACATCTGTTAGGAGTTGTTTGCTACTCTCCTGGCTTTGTCCATTCTTCTCCAAACTTCCAGTTCCTCCCACAAACTGGTTTCAAAGACTGCCGAGCTGCACAAAGAGGTACGGTCACCGTGACAACCCCACTCCTTGTTCTGATTTTCTCTATGAGTCATTTTTTCCCATTGCTAGGTCAAATACTCAACACTCTGAATTCAGGGCTAAAAAGATTTCTTTGGCTCATGGTTTCAGAGGACTTAGCTTATGATTGGATGAGTCTGAGGCAGAATCACTGAGTGGAAGGCCCTGGTGGAGCAAGTCCTTGTCTGTCAAGAAGTAGAGCAGGGGTCAGTGCCACAGATGAAAGAGCCAGGGCCAGCCATAGACTCTGGGGGCACTTTTCTGTGAGCCTCCCTGACGTACTCAGAAGTTTGCTTTATTACATGCTGAGCTGGCTCCTAAGCTAATCATTTTGACAGTGTAGCCTACTGCTCACAACTGTATTCATTACATGCACAAAATCAATTTAAGTCTTTAGAATTTAATTCTATAATATAACTATTTATCAAAGAAAATATTTTAACTTGGTGCTATGGAAGTCATGGTCTTTGTGAACTGTGTAGTTTTGGAAGAATGTGGGTTTTCAAGAAATTATAATCAATATTTAACACTTGAATACCCACATTCTTCCAAAACTGTAGAAGTACTTTACTAGAAATACTGTGACTGACTTCATTAGATCAAATTAATATTGAGAAAGATAATTAATCTGTCAATCTCATATTTGAAATATCTCCTTGTCTTTTCCATACATTTTTCACAGAACTATTTAAGCTGAATAAAATCCAAATAACTTTTACTGTGAAAATAATTTTGTAATCAGATTATGCAAATCTAAAGATGGCAAGATTCTTTACAAATGTTATTTTAGCAAGCTATAGCTATGTCTTCAGTCTTTGCATATTTAACATTGACTGGAGAACATTTATTTTGACAAATTTTCCTTCGGTCTTCGGTTCTGAGTAATTGTCTGCCAGATAAATCAAGATTTACTGAATTCTGGAGAATCTAGGAGAGTAGTTGTCTATAGCAAGAATCTTTCAAATACAAAAGACCTAGCTAGAACATTTGCACTTCAAAAATTTCAGGCTTACCCTTTTGGGCGGCAATACTGATGTAGTGACGATTGTTAAAACAATAAACAGTCCCTTCCTTATAAATGAATCTCGTATTTAAAAAAAAGAGGTATAATTAATAATTTATTTTAATCAGATGTGTAAATAAGTGTTAATAAAAGACCTGGACACAGGTAAACCTAGAACTGTGAAAAGAAAAAAGCTTTGTACATAGCATTTATTATTATTAACTCATTTGCAGAAAACTGATGTTATCATGAAACAGATACTTTCTTCCTATGCAGTACAAAAGCATGTATGAATTAATGTTAATTTAGAAGAATAAATTATATTCATTCCAAAGAAAGGAAGAATTTAGATTTTTCTTCATATCTTACCTTACTATCTTTCATATTTTAGACATCTGTTACTTATTAGTAACATTACAATAGTAACTAGTACAGCATAATAAATCTAATGATAACTTACACATGGGCAATTAATATTTTTGAGAGTGTTGGATACTTATACCTTTCCATTTTGGCTTTTTCTTTAGTGAACTCTAATCATAGGATATTACAAATGACAGTTTAAACATTGAAATGTAAAAGTTGGCTCCCATTCAAATTGTTAAACCCAGTTGACTTATTTTACATCTTTCGAGTTTTACTAATTCTTATTAAAATAGATTAGACAAAGAAACTGAAGTACTGATGTGTGTAATCTGTGTCCTATTTTCTAACATGTAAAATTCTGAGAGTCTGCTAAGGAAGGGGATCACACTGAAGAAGACAATGTAGGTAGCGGTTCAAAGCTACATGTTATCGTAAAACCTTGCTTACCCAAAGAGACATGCTTCCAATAATAATATATTTCTGTAACAGAGATCACTTTGAAACAGACAGGACATGTTGGCAATTTTATTCACGAAACTGTATAAACATGTGCGTTGTGCTGGCTGTGGATATTTTAATCTTCCGAGAATATCTTATACATTTAGAATACCAGAGGAGAATTTCACATGCGGCTGAGACACATTCATTTGCAATTGGACTCTGGGTGCATGATAAGCCTAATAAAAGGCCAGAGAAACCTTTACTGAAGTAAAACCCCTGTCTACCTGGTGTGCCCAGTGAATTGGAGATAAGCATCCAGTAACGCAGTTATCATGTATGGATAAATACAAAAACCTTCCTCTCGTGGAGATGCTGTCGAAGTACATAGTAAATTGGGTCTTGTTTCAGGGTGAAAATTTAAAAAAAAAAAGTTTTTACGTTTGACTCCATATTGAATGGCAGGGGATTTTTACCCATTTCAAATGCTACCTGATTCCAAGACCACTCCAAAAACAAACAAACAAACAATCCAAGAACAAAACAAAACAACCCTTCAAACAAGATTCAGGCACCAAGAGCCAGCGAGGTAGCTCAGTGGGCAGTGGACTAAGTGCCTGCTTGGTCAAGCTCGGGGACCAAAGTTTGATCCCCGGCACCACATGCTGCACAGGCCCTGCCCCTGGGTGTACTGAGCCAGCCAACAAGACCGGGCTTGGTGGTGTATGCCTGTAATCCCAGTGCAAGGGTGGCTGAAAACAGGAGGATCATTATGAGACTGAGCTCTGTATGAGACTCTGTAACAAATACATTAAAAAAAAAAAACTCTGTTAATTGGCTTTCATTGAAGTTTATAGGAAAAGCACACATTCTTTATGTATGATTATACTATTTTATTAGAAGTCCAGAATTTAATGCTGACAATATATTGCTCTAAGAGAAAATATAAGTTACACAATCATAAAAGTAAAAATAAATAATTATATGCTTTTAAAAAACAGAAGTTTGTAACAAATAAACAATATACAAAGATTTAAAGAGGACTAGCTTGGAGAGTCAAACACAGACAGCAGAGCTGAGATTGCTGAAGAGGAGGGTTTGCATCTGGAAAAATGCCAGGCCACCTTCCCAGATTCCCCCCAGAGCTAGGAAGGGGTTGTCCAGCATCTCGTGGCCTCTGTCTCAGGCAGGTGTGACTTGCTTTAGCTCTCCCAGGAAGCTTGGCTGACTGCATGCAGGGTCTGCTTTCCAGCCCCATTGCTCTTCCAAGTTCTGCTGTGCCCTGCCCTTTCCCTGTGGTCACACCCAAAGCACATCTGACATCCACTTCTGCATTCATTTATTCAGGGAGCAAACACACATGAACAAGGTTATATATATCTCAATGGACTGAACCGCGTGTGCCAAACTTCTTCTGTTCATGCTTGACTCTCAAAGGAACTGTAGATTCAGACTTCAGGAAACCACAGAAGTAAAATGAGGTCAGACTGGTAGGGACCAAGCTTTGCTGGCTCAATATTCTCATAAGAGGAGGAGAGACTTGGCATCAAGGAAGGCTGAGGCAGGAGCTTGCAAGTTTGATCTCAGTCTGGGCAATTTAGCCTCTTAAGAAGCACCTATCTCAAAACGAAGAAAATATAAAGTTGTGTTGGAGATGTAGCTCAGTGAAAATACACTGGGTTCAAGCCCAGTAACACACACACACACACACACACACACACACACACACACACACACACACAACCAGAAATTTGAACAAATTAAGTGCCTGTTCTTTAAGCTTACTGTCCTATCCTATTCATTTAAGCAGTCTGACCAATCCGTATTTGTGTGTACAATGAGGATTAAAGCTGTAAGGATGTGCTGGGCCACACACTAGACAGGCAACAAGTAAGCCTAATGACTATGGGTGTGAATGAAGGGAAGCAAGGACTCTAATCCCAGTGCTGTCTCCACATCTGAATGACATAAGCATAGAGCACACAGAAGGGGAGCTGGGGAGCTTACGGCAGAGGCTGGCTTCACCAAAATAAACCAGACAGAAAGCCCAGTAATGGAAGCCAGCCAAACGGTGCACCTCGTACCAGGCTTTCCCATAAACTCAACTATGGTGACGTTCTTAATAGCTGTGTCACGTGGCTTTCTTCTACACTTGATGAACATATGTATTTAACTGATAAATGTTACAGATAATACACACAAGTTGAGGAATCCCAAGTAATAAAAATGATAAAAAAAGAAACAAAAAATACTCTCAGCATTAATGTGAAAGTTCTGATGAAATTTTAAAGGGTTAAGGTATCGTTTGCTCTAAATTATACATATCATTACAGCTGTTCATTGAAAATGGAAATAGTAAAAGTCATTTAAAATAATTTGTTATTGTTGTATCCAAGATAAATTAACATTGATATCAGTAATGAGATACCAGTAAGTTCAGACGTGAGGAGTACTTTTCTGCTTATTCTTCTCAGTTTTGAATAAGAAAAAAGCATTTTTAAAAAGTTATTAAAACTTTTGTATGAATGTGGTTTATTGCAATTGAAGGATGGTTTTATTTCAATTACTTGGCTTCTAATTTCTACTCATTTTCCAAATAAGACACTGTTTTGTTTTTTGTTTGTTTGTTTTTGGCGGAACCAGGGATTGAACTCAGGCCCTTGTGCTTGCTAGGCAAGCACTTATTCTACTGAGCCATCTCCCCAGCCCCACGAGTAGTAAATTGAGATAAGTTGAACACTAAATGTGGAAGGCTTACGCTAGAAAATATAATTTTGACTACTTTTATATCTCTAAAGTTTAAGTAGAAGGAAATATTGAAAAGAAAGTCCAAGATAAAGTAAATATTGTACTTCAACCTTTGAATAGAAGCAACTGAAAATTGTGTGTGCAAAATGTAATATATTAGTTTGTTGAAAATTGCTACATTGGACTGTCTTATTCTTAAATACATTTTAATGTTCATTTCACAACAGGAAGAAAAATAAAAAGTTAGTATTTTGAATGGAAGTATAGGCATGGATAGTCAAAAGTGTATTTTTTATGTTATAGAATTTAGTGATACTTTGATTAATGTTTAGTTAACCAGAAATTACCTTCTAATTGCATCAAAAAGTCATAAATTAATCTTTTATTCATTCATTTACCATATTTTTAAAGCATTTACGTATTGTCATATACTTGATATTATCAGGAACTGGAGTCACCCAGACCAGGAAAATTCACTAAGTCCTTCTATTTGTGAATAAATTGGGGCGCTTTTCACAAATTTCTGGTATATATTATTTGAAAAATTTATAATTTTAAATTAATAGACACATTTAAAAGAAAAATGAAAGAGGAAACAACCTAATAAACTCAAGACACCATATTATGAATGCAAAAATAACTACATACAATAAAATTTTTCATTAAAGGTAAAACTTGAAGTGTGTTTTTACAATGTAAACTATGAGTCAACTAAGTAGGCCTCAGTGATTAATAACAGTAGTTCTTTTTGAAGACAAACGATCTACAAAATATAGAAGGAATAAAACATTAGAAAATAAACATCTCCTAGATTAAAGGAGATAATACAATTATAATAATAAAATTACGCATTTAGTAATACCTGTCAGTGTAGCTCAACATGAATGGAAACTTTTGCAAAGGGCAAAAATGGATGTCACCAGATAAAGTCATTGGATAATTTTACGCTACGTAGAAGTGGAAAGCCCGGCAATACATTCCCCTGATGTGACACATTGGGAAGCATAATCATCACTAATGAGGCCGCTTGCCAAAAACAACAGGCTCCCAAATATCCAGCACGTAAAACAAGACTGTGGCTTGCATGGGGTGCCATGTCTTCTTTCTATGACAAACTTTAGTGTGCAACTCTGAAAATGGGTACATTTGTTCTACATGCTTTACTGAGTGCAGGTTCTACTTTTCCTTTTATGTGCTTTTGTGGTACTAGGGCGGGTTCAGGGAAGGATCTTTCCTATGAACAGGAAATTGTCAAGGATGACTTTGCTTTATTAGGGATACTTGGTGATTTTCAGAGAGTTTATGGTAGAATATTACTAGAAACTTACATCAAAAAGTTGTACCTATGGCATGACTATGGGATGACAACTGGACATAATATACTGAAACTGAGGTTTCATACAGCAGAGCTTTGGAGGAAAGCATGCAAGAGTATTCATTTACAGCTGGCCAATGTTCTAAGCTCCTTTGCAGATTATAGTCTTTCCAAATTATACAGTGTGGCTGGAAAGGTAAGAAAAAGTCAAATACCAAGATTCGACCAGCATACAAGTATATTCAGCAGAAAAGGCTTTTGGAGTTGAAATATGTAAGTGTTGTTTATTGTGACTTTGATTCTAAAGTCTGTGAAAAATGGGAAATACTTTATATGACTTTTATAGTACCCATAATACCTTCTTTGAGTCTTTATACTAAATAAATGCATAAAAAGAAATGAATGAATAATGAAATCCAAGTACATGTAGAAACCTTAGTAAATTCAGATTATGGTGAATGAAAACCTTACAGTACTGTAATAAAAGGAAATTATTACTAGTAACATTATTTTAACAATATTTCTGTATACATTAATAGCTTCTCTAATACATTGGCTTTTTTCTTCTTTTTTTTGTGGAACCGGGGATTAAACTCAGACCCTTGTGCTTGCCAGGCAAGCCCTTATTTTACTGAGCTATCTCCCCAGCCCTTACATTGGCATTTTAAGTTTATCAATATGGTAAATTCTAAGACATCCAAAACAATATCCTTAAGAATTACTTACTTTTATAATGAAATTTCTAAGAAACACCATGAAATTAAATGTATCTTATTAGTTAAAAATAAAATACAAATGAAGGATTTGAATAGTCTTATCAGAATAAACAAATGCTTATTCATATTTAATCTAAGAATAAATCAGACTCATTCACATTTACTAGTTTTAAAGTTTTACTTTAAAAATGACCACACTTATTCAATATCTCTAGCACTTATAGGGCTTAATACTTCATAGATTCTTTAAAACAAAATATGTTTGATTAATAATGGATTAAAACAATCAACCAATTGCTCAATAACATAATTCATGTGCAACTAAGACCTAAAT
Source organism: Octodon degus (assembly GCF_000260255.1). Classification (NCBI taxonomy): domain Eukaryota; kingdom Metazoa; phylum Chordata; class Mammalia; order Rodentia; family Octodontidae; genus Octodon; species Octodon degus. The sequence goes on along the minus strand of NW_004524601.1, from coordinate 6,883,095 downwards.
AAAAATAAAACCTAAGTAAAATCTTCTCTTAACTATTTATTAATACTGACATGATTCATAGGAAAAGATTTCTCAAGTAAGTCAATGAAGTTAGTAATTATAGTGGAATTTTGTTTAAGGTTTTATAAATAATAAAATATGGGGTTATGGAACTATGTCCATTTTGTCTCAAAACCTTGGTTGTAAAATATACTTCATACTATCTTCTTTATATATCCACTTTAATGTGTAGATAAACTTCCATTATTATTCATTTGCCTTCTGACTACTTACCCTTATAAATTGAAATTGTCACTCTCATGTAATTTCTATGCAAGTAGTTTAGTTTTTCCTCAATGCTGCAAAAACTAATCAGCTTGTGTTAGGTGGTTCACTGTCATTCAAAGCAATAAGACTAAGTCATCCAAGTGTTAAGAAATTAATTTTGCAAGCACCATTAATTAAAGAGCTATCCTTCTTCCAGTAAGCATGTTTAGCTGCTTATCAAAGATAAGGTGGCTGAGGGTGTTTGTAGTGCCTGCATCATCTAATCTGTTCCACTGATCCTCAGGTCTGTCTTTGTGTGAGTGAAATGCTGATTTTATCACAGTAGCTTTTAGTGTCACTTCAAGTCAGGGATTGTAATGCCTCCTGCCTTGCCTTTGTTACCAAGGATTGTTTTTGCTATTCTAGGTCTCTTTCGGTTCTAAATGAATTTCAGAAATGTTTTCTCTAGTTCTATGAGGCATGCTGATGATATTTTGATTGTAATTGTATTAAATCTGTATGATAGTTTTAGGAGTACAGGCATTTTCACTATATTGGTTCTTCCTAGCCATGAGCCAGGAATATCTTTTCATTTTGTTACATCCTCTTCGTTCTCTTGTTTTTGAGTACTGTAAATTTCAATGTATAGATTCTTTGCTTATTTTGTTAGATTTATTTCTAAGTATTTGAATTGTTTTTGAAGGCTACTGTGAAGGGTATAGTTTTCCTAATTTTTCTTGCAGTGAGTTTCTTGCTTCGAATAAGAATGCTACTGATTTTTTTTTTTTTTTTTTCGGAACCTGGAATTGAACTCAGGCCCTTGTGCTTGCCAGGGAAGCACTTATTCTACTGAGACATCTCCCCGGCCCCAAAAATGCTACTGATTCTTGAGTGTTGACTTCCTATCCAGCTCTGCTACTGAATTTTGTTATAGAAATTAGAAGTGTTTTGTTGGAGTTTTGGGGGTCTTCTATGTGGAGTACCATGCCATCTGTGAACCATGATAATTTAAGCTCTTCCTTTGCTGTGCTTATTCCTTTTATTTCTCTCTCTCTCATCTAGATAGTCTGGGTAACATTTCCAGAACTATACTGAATAGGACAGGTGCCAGTGGACACCCTTTCTCACCGTGTGAATAAGGCATTCCTCTCTGTAGGAGTCCCACCCAGACTCCAGTGCTTCAACGGGGGCAAGACTACTTGGATGGAATCTCCTATAGCCCCGTTTTCACTGAGTGGCTGTCTTCCCTCGGCCCGTTGCTCTAATACTTTTGATAACTCAATTACATATTAATAACGTAGTTGTGTCCCCACTGGACCACACCCACAACTGCTCCAGCCAAGAAACTTGTTACCTATTGAAGGCAAGGATTTTGACTAAACACCTGAAAGTATAATATCTGCGTGTGTGTGTGTGTGTGTGTGTGTGTGTGCGCGTGCGTGCTTGCGTGTCTGTGTGCTTGTGTGTGTGTACATGTTTGTTTGTGTGTGTGTGTGTGTGTGTGTGTGTGTGTGTATGTTTGAATTCCTTCATGGGCTCCACCTCCAAAACAGAAAATCTTTCAGGTTTGACATGTGTGCGCTGCAGTCTAGTGAGCAAATGACCTTATTCTGTGGGTGTCATCTCTGTGACCTGTGGATCCATAGGTCTAAAGCCAGGGCTTGATTTTGGGGTGCTATGGTTCTTGTTTAGTGTTAGCTTTCCCCAAGGAGTGCACTGGAGAGAAAGCCAGCAGTCTTGGGGACTTCACCCACTCACTGATGTCCGTGCAAAAACTTTGGCTTCTCCAAGGAGTGTGTGAGTCACGGACATGTCAGATACAAATGGAAGGGGGTGTTTCCTGCTGTCCCGTGTGAGCCCCGCAGTTCTTGCTTAGAGTTAGTGATCAGTCGGACTACAGAAGAGATGTGGGTCTGCATACACTTGCTTTACTCTATTCACTCACTGTTCACCAATGTAGGAGCAGAACACTGAGGAAAGTTCTCTGAAAATGGAGGTTTTCCTCCAAAGCCTTGTACCTGTGGTTTGGTGGCAGTAAAAATGAGCTGTAAGATGAAAGAAAACAATATTGAACAGATGGGCTTAACCCATTCTTCAGTTTCTTGTCGGCTTGTGATATTTCAAAGTAAAGTTTCTAAAAATATGTTCACCATTTCGATTGCGATTTTTTAAAATTTACTCCATTACTGTTTACTGATTACATTGTGCTTTCACTTCAAGTCACACAAGATATAGGTGTGGTAGTTACTCAGCTGGATCTCTTTAGTTTTGTTAATTCCTGGCTCATTTTCAAACACAGAAATAATACTAATGATAGTGGCTCATATTTACGAAGAGCACTTGCGGTTTGCATCGCTGCCTCTCACGTGGTGACTTTAAGGACTGTATGGTCCAGTTCCCTGATCCACAAGTGAGGCTTGGACCAGAAGGGCCCCACCCACGCCTAGCAGCTGGTTAAAGAGCATCCAGGACTCCGATTTCTCTTTCCCAATTTCCCTTTTTCTACTCTTCTGTCTGTGTCGTGACTGAGAGGACTTCGGTAGTCACGGAGGCTGAATAACTTATTACATGGATGAAGAGAATGAACCTCTGGAGGCGGGTGGAGCCCTTGCCACCAGGAGGCAGGAGTCCCCGACCCACACCCAGCCGGGGACAGCAGTAGGCAGGCGTCGGCAGCTGTAGCTGCAACGTCAGCAGAAGCACCTACTACAGTGTGGCTCGTTCTGTTCTTTCCTCCTCAGTCTCTTTTCTTGCAGTTGCAACAGTTGTCACAGGTGATGACAGACCCTGAAGATATTGTCCAATGCTGAAATGTCACATAAAAAGAGGAGAGAGGACAGCACTGTGAAATACAAAGGATGGATTTTTTTTTTACTTTGATAGCAACGCAATCTGACGTAACCTTTAGGAGAAACATTCCATCGCTGGCGTGTAAGAAGAACTGAAACCATTAATATAGATAAAGAGTAAGAGCCCCATTCCCCTCCCAGCAAGGCAGTACTTGGTGGTTGGTCTAATTAGTACATTAAAATGAGGAAAGTGAAGATTTGTTCTGTAGAAATAAGATGTCAGGGCAACCTCATAAACTTCCAATTTATTTGAACAGTACATCTGAAGAACAAAGTTAAATGCCTTGCAGGTCCAAATCTGAAAAGCATTCCAATGAAAAGTGTAATAGGCATTTATGCGAAGAATACTCACAGGAACTTAACTGCACCCAGAGAAACCAAACACAGCAGTGAAAACTAAAGGTTGAGTTAATGGCAGAGACTTAAGCAAGAAGACAAGGAAGCAACTCAGCAGCACACACGTCCCTGTTTGATGTGAATATGCATTTCACACGGTCTGCTACCCTGTAGTTCATTATCTTACTTTCAGAATAGATGAATTTTTTATTGCATGGTATTCTTTCCAGATGTCCTAGAGTGCTGAGTTATTAGGTGATTTTTTTTTACCATGCATTTAAATAAATTTCACGCTTCCACTTGTCTTTTGATTGCTACATAGTCAACTGATAGCAAGATTTTATTAGAGCATTGGAAGCAAGCAATACACTCTAGGCTATCCAGCATGATGATAACTCTATAAATTAGACTATA
>NW_004524601.1:6876838-6878235 GCF_000260255.1 Octodon degus | reverse complement strand
AATCTCAAAAGTCAACTCCAAAATCATGTCATAGATGGTCATCAAACATTTATGTGCATGTTGTGGGAGAAGTTAGTGGGAGAAGGTGGCACCCAAGTGCAAGGTGATTCCATGTATTTACTTATAAGACTAATACACTGCCATCATGGAATTTACAAGAGGTCCAGTGGCCTCATTCACAACCTCAAAACATTACTCAACTTTTTTGCCCAATTAATAATAAATAATAACAGGGCTGGCCAAATAGCTCAGCAGACTAAAGCGCCTTCTTAGGCAAGTTCAGGGACTGGGATTTGATCCCCAGCTGTGCCAGGCTGGCCCCAAACCCAGGGCGCAATGAGACTGTGACTGAGACTGGGCATGGTTGCTCACACCTGTAATCCCAGAACTTGGGAGGCTGAAAACAGGAGGATTAGTATGAGTCCAATCTGTGCAGTGAGACCTTGTAGACCCTGTACTAAACACATAAAAAAGAAGAAAAAATAAAAATGTTTTGAATTTTTAGAGGTCCAAATTCAGAATGACTGACTAGAAGGGCAGTGTATGTGGGGCTGAATCCACCCCCAAGAGAGGTATTCTCAGCGGAAAATCATGCAGAATTTAAAAACTGTACATATTGAGTATATAGTGCTCTAATATGAATTTCTAGCATAAGCCCTAAGTTAAGCATGGATAACTGTTAATTCAGACTTTTGTTTCTAGAGTGTTTTTAAGTAAGTATTTTAAAAATAATTTTAGCCCATAATAATTTGTGACCTTGGAAATTTTCTCAACTAAAATAATAATTATTAGACATAAAGCTAATTTTATATCTAACAAAATAAATTTACCGAGATTATCTGACTCACCTTTGTTCTTTACTTCCTGAATACTGAGTAAAGACCCATATTTGCACTCAATGGTTGTCCCCTTCTTGTGATAGTAAGTCCTAGTTATCTTCTACAGCAAATGGAATTTCTTGTCATTTATAGTTGTCCAACTTGGGAAGTATTTGTAATAATTTCTGTTATTAGTATTGAATAGTTTGGGGCCAAGAAGATAGTTCAGTGGAATAAGTGCTTGATTGGAAAACACAAGGTCCTGAGTTCAATGCCTGATACCACACACACACACACACACACACACACGCGCACACACACGTGTGCGCACACACACACACACACACACGCATGCATTCCGTGTGGCATATGTTCAAGTTATAGAGATCATAAGACTCAAATTTTGCCTGCAAAAGAATAACACTTGGGCATGGGGACCTAGCTCAGTAGAATAAGTGCTTGCCTGACAAGTACAAGGTCTTGAGTTTGATCCCCGGTACCACCAAAATAAAAAAGCATAATGCTTATTTCATTTAAAACTGTGGACTTTAGCAAAGGCTTAGGGATTTCTCAGAGCTG
>NW_004524601.1:6873839-6874738 GCF_000260255.1 Octodon degus | reverse complement strand
TATTCAAATGTATACATGCATGTATTTTGTGGGCTGCATGCAGTTTCTGATATAAAGTTCTTTCTCACCTGTAGAAAGAAATATTTTTATCACACTTTATCAATTAGTTATCAAAAGGAACTCATCTTACGAAAGGAGCAGATGAAATGCTATTGCAATATTTACTGGAATTATTACCATTAATGCAATTTTTAATACAAATCATTCCTATTAACTAGCAATCAACCATCCAAAGCATAATAATGATGAACTGCTCCCTATGTATTTTTTTGTTGTTTCCGTGATGCTGTAGAACAGATGGAATTTTATGTCATGCTGCATTAGTATACTGTTACATTTTAATTTCAATTAATGATCTTTACACTTTTCTTTTATGCACATGAGAGATATTTTAGGCATTCATTTCCCTTCTAATTAGCTTTTATTGCGGATTTCATTCTGAATCAGGAAGTCATTAAATTCTAAAACATTCACAGCTGAATTTACGTAGACCCTAATAAAATTAATATGTCCTGTGAACAAAATATTCTGAAATTTTTATATGACCACCTTATTTCTACAGGGGATTTATAATTATATGTATCTACCCACTTACCTGTCACTGCAGCACACACACACACGCGCTTGCACGCACGTGCACGCGCACACACACACAGACTCTGATCTTCTAAAAAAAATAACTTTCTGACACTGTTATTTAGAATATTTCCTGGATGTAGAGGAGCCACATGCGTTGCATGCACCAAGAATATCTCAGCTTTCTCTGAAAACAAAATGCTCTGTAACTTCTTTGTCTCTCTCTTGCTTTCTTTCTCCTTTTCTTATTTTTTCTTTAGCAATCTCCTATCCTCTCCTTAAGAATAGTCTTTAAATTTCTTTAAATGTGAAAGTTTTTTTTT
>NW_004524601.1:6871278-6872599 GCF_000260255.1 Octodon degus | reverse complement strand
ATCTTAGCAGTAACTGGCATGTCATGACAAGCCGCCCATATTCAGAATACCACAATGACAGGCACTTCCAACATGAAACAACTGTTACAAATTACCATTTGCAGTGCAGTAGCTTAGTTCCCAGGTAAATGTGAAAGTTTTGTGTACAGAAAATAGTATTTATAGAATAGAATTGATGATGTAAACTGGTCTTCTTAGTCTAAATTTTGTTCTATGAAATGAGTCAAGGGGTGGGGGGCTTGGGAAATGGCTCAGTAGAATAAGCGCTTGCCTGGCAAGCACGAGGTCTTGAGTTCAATCCCGGTAAAACAAAACAAAAAAAAAAAAAAAAAAAAAAAACAAAACAAAAAAAAAGTAAAGAAAAAGAAAGAAAGAAATGAGTCCAGGATAAGTTAAATTAGGTATAAGTTAATTAAAATAGCATTTATAGAGTAAATGGAATAAAGTTGCATTGTTCTCAAAATATAACTTTCAGTTGTGTTAGTAAGCTTTGCGTTATGTAGGTAATATCTTGGGTCCATTTTCCCAAAACACAGATGCATGATCCAGTTCAGACAAATATAATACTGGAAAATTTTTATATATTTTGACTTTTTTGTGTGTGGCTGGCTCAGCCCACCCTGGTGTGGGGCTGGCATGGTATGTGGTGCCAGGGATTGAACCACAGTCCCTGTGCGCTTGCCAAAGCTTGCCTAAGCAGATGCTTGAGACCACTGAGCTATCTCACTGCTCTTGTAGTTTTACTTTTTAATAACTTCCATCTCTTTAGCAGGATCACTATGAGTCCCAGCTGCATAATAAGACCCTGTGCCAAATAAATAAGTAAATCTCAGGAAAAAAATCTGTTAAACATTTATTTTGAAATTTGAATCCTGTGCTCCAAGTGTCTACTTTTAAAAGGAATGTCACAAATAACTGCAATGTTCTTCAACATTTAGAGGCCAGTTTTCCCATGGGTAATTTACCAAACAATAATAAATATCTCTATCTATTGATCTATCTATCATCTACCTATCTATCTATGTCTATTTGTATGATGAATAACAGCAGTCTGAAAAACATTTAAAAGTGTTATTCTATACTTTGCTGTTAGAAGATGTTTAATCATCCTAATTGTTCTACACAGTATTCCAATTTATTCTAGATGTCACTTTAAATATTGACTGAGTAATTATAATTCCAGTTTCTTAATATATATAAGGGAGACACAGTTGTTACTGAGAAAGTATGTAGAAGGAAAGGACAACTAAAATATCACTTGAAATGCTTTCTGATAAGTAAAACTAATTAATAATATGTTATATTGATATAGATATAAATA
>NW_004524601.1:6860294-6871178 GCF_000260255.1 Octodon degus | reverse complement strand
TTTTTCATTATTTTATTCCCCAAGGGCATAGGGAGCTCCACACCTGTGGCTTGCCTGGTTGTAGCTTGTGAGATCCCTTCTTGGGCTGGCTTCATTCTTGGGCTCAGGCTTTTTCCCATAGATTTTCTGTGTTTTCAATAAATCTGATATCCTGGGATATCCTGTGAAACTTTGTCTTCATTTCCATGTACTCCCCACTCAGGAACTTCTTGCCTTCTAAAGATTTCCTCTGAAATCTGAAAGTTTCTCTGACCACACAATTCTCAAATTCTCTATGCCTGTAAAATGGATATTGTTTAGATGATGTTATAGTCCACTACCAGCTTGAGGAGGCCCCTTGGATCATAGCTGCAGCAGCCTCTGAGGGCACGGATGGCTGAGCACAGTGAACCAATTCTTTCAGAGATCTTTCTGGAATAATCAGCCCGGGGACATTTTCCACAACTGAAGCATTTACACCTTTGTACTCTTAACCCCATAATAGATGGATTCACATTTATTCCTAAATTTTTCTTATCTTGAACAATTTACTTACTTCAACTTACTCACTTTCTTTAAATGGTGCTAATCTCTTCAACAGTCACGTCTTCTGTGGTTCAGCTTTATATGCTTCCTTCTATTACCAAATTTAAATTTTCAAAGGTTTTTGCTCTGCCTTTTGTCTCTGTTTCTCATTATAACTCTGGCCAAAAGCAACTTTCATTATCTATGTGGTAGCTTCAGCACTGGGCTATTTTCGCTGGCAGATTATTTCACAAATCACATCTCATTCTGAGATGCAAATCTCAGCATATGGGGAAAATGTAGACACGTATTTGTACAAAGTGCATCACGTATGACCATGCCAAGTACTGGCGGAGTCCTGACTTTCTGCCAAAACCTCCTCACTGTGGTCACTGCCTGCTTTCTTATCAACACTTTGTTCTTCTGAGCCCAGCCAGAATCTCCCATTAAGCTTGACTAACTGCTTTCTAGGACTTCTGAAGTCTAAGTCTCCAAAGCATTCGAATCTCTTCCAACAAACTAGTTCTAAATGCTTCCACACCACACAGTCTAGTGCACACACACACATATACAGAGGACCTCATTTCTTCTGTGGTTTGAGTTTTGAATATTAGCTTTAGCACTGATGACACAATACTGGGAAGGAGAATAGGTGCAGTTTAGCTGAAGTGCACCATGGAGCAAAACCGCGTAGTTCATGATTTTTTGGAAGCAGAACAGGAATTCCTGTAGAGGAAAATGGGTGAGGATTATGTAGGACTCCAAAAGCCCCACTCTGTTATGATGGACCTAGACATGCCCAAGGACAAGCCTTCCTAACATGCCAGAAGTTTCTCCAACAAAGTTGACACATCAGGATAAAGGATGACAGATCCTCTTCTCAGCACTTTATGTCTATAAGATAATTTCAATGAAGTGGTATATTTTGATTAAAGTAGTTTTTGATTTAAGTATTTATTTTTGATTTAAAATATTTCAACTTATATTATAAACAACAGCCCCAAGGGAGGAAAATAAATACATAGTTATCCATGCTGGCTATATCCCACATAATATTGGGGGCAGGTTTGATAATCTCAGTACCCAGGCTTCATCCCAGACCAGTCAAACCACAGTCTCCTTAAAAGATCCAACTATGTGCATGTAGGAAATTCATAAGTGATGACAACATGAAGACAAACATCAAATCTACTGGTTAGAAATGGCATTCCAGGAAACAGATTTTTGATTCACTATGAGTATGAACTGTGGCTAGCAAGAGCTTGTAAAAACGTAAATAAAAATAAATAAATAAATAAATAAATAAATAAATAAATAAAAGCAAGGAATGGAATGAAGTAAGCTAGGGGAAGAGTCAGGACATTATCCAGGAAAGAGAAATGTTACTGCGTGGTTTACACATTTGGAACAAAATCAGTCACAGCAAATATCATAGTTAACCAGAATAGAAAATGAAAATAAGAAACTATATGGTCTGATAAGTTAACCTGAAACATTTAAATTTCCCAATGATATAAATTCTCAAAAGTCTCTGTGTTTAAAAAAACATATTTGGCCTTTTTTTGCTGTGCATTTCTGATCTTATTCTCTGGAAACTTGGATTCCATAGATCTGAATGAGAACTGGGAATGTTGATTTCAAATCAGTTGTCCTATATTATTTTGATTATGTAGTGTACCAACAAATTTGTTATTTTTAAATGTTTTAATGATTACTTATTTATTTATTTGGTACAGGGTTTCATGACACAGTTCGTACTCATAGTGATCCTCCCCTCTCAGCCTGCTCAGGACTGGGATTACAGGCATGCATCACCATGCCCAGTTGGTTGGCACTGCATTCCCAGGGTTCAGGGCCTGCACAGCATGCAGCACCAGGGATTGAACCCAGGTCCTTGCTTTTACCTGACAGGTCCTTGGACCACCAAACTATCTCACCATCCCTGTGGCAACAAATTTAGAAAAGGAAAGAGAGACGTAATTCAGATTTGTTATTTAAAAAGATGACTCTTGAGTGAAACATTAATTTAAAAATTTCAAGGCTAGATTTGGGGATGCTAATATGTCACATAAGTTTGTAACAGTGTTAACTGACAAGGATACTGTTTGCTTGTTGGAAGGGAAGTGGGGGAACATTTTATTTTTAATTCATATGTGTGAATTAAAAATGAATTCATGTGAATGAAATTATGTCTTTCATTTTAAAGAGATATTTCTAATATGAATTGCCCAGTTTTTTGCTAAATAAAAGAAATCTAAACATTAAAAGAAATTTTATATTTTTATGTATTTTCTTAACAACTCAAGGGCCAGGGAGATAGCTCAAGGGCCTGAGTTCAATCCCCAATTCCACCAAAAAACCCTCAATCCTTCGTGATTTTCTGAAGGTCAGCATTTTGCTATCTCAGATCATTTGTGTTGCCACTTGATCACCAGGAGCTTGGTGGCCGGAGGTGTGTCAGTAGGTCTTAAGATTTACAGTCAGTAAAAGAAAACTAAATGGCATATTAATATTTGCCTGGTTTATTCTTCCTATATCTTTACCTTGCATAACATACAGGTGAAATTCTAAGTGTTTCTTTTTTGTTACAGCTGAAACTAAAATTGGTTTTGCTAATAGCTCTCCTTAAAGATGGTTTTTAATTAGGTTTCATTTTATTTTTTGCCTGTCCTAGCCTTTAGTCCTTCATTGAACATTTAATATTCTAAAAATTAAGGCTTAAGTGCACAAGAATATACAAGCTAAGTATTAGTGGTTTCTTAGAGCAAACAATAAGTCCCTGTTTTTTAATGTATTTGGTGCAGAGTCTCACTATGCAGTTCAGACTCATAGTGATCCTCCTGTTTTCAGCCTCCCCAGCGCTGGGATTACAGGTGTGCACCACCACCCCTGGTCTCAGTCATGGCCAGAGCATGCCCGAGGGTGGTGCTGGTGCAGCATTTGGTGCTGGAATTGAACCGCGGTCCCTCAGCTTTCCCAAGCAGGCCCTATAGTTCACTCAACTATCTTGCTGGCCCCAAGTCCCTCAATTCTTACAAAAATTTTTTTTTCATAAATTTGAAGGTGTGAAATTTTTGAACTGGAGGAAGGGCAAAACAATAAAAGCTTGAGCTTTGCTATTTCAAAATTGTAAGTCTTTGCTTTCATTGTATATACTCTATCACTCTCTGCATGTACAGTTTAACTTTTCTTTCTTTTCTCTTCACTTTAAAGGTTGGTCTTATGCTGACTGAAATTTATTTTCACTTCTGTCCTCTGGAAGCTGTCCACTGATTCCTTGGCAATAATCAGATCTTTATCGTTGTGATTCCCCTATACCTGGTTTTAGAAAAGTTCATATCTTATTCAAAGAATTTATTAGGTTATGCTTTTATATTGTAGTTTCATGGGTATAGTTTATTTCTTTGTCCTTATTATTACATCTTAGGAGCTGCCAGCTTCAAATTTTGCTATAGACTTTCTGTCAATGTGTTCTTTCCTACCAGTTGTCTGAGCTTGCTGATGCATACGTTTTTAAAGTGTATTTTCTTGGTCCTTTCAGTCCCCTCCTATTCATGATCATTATCTCCTAAATTGCCTTCCACTGTTACACTTTCAGCATATGAAATATAGGTAATGAAAAACATTGCTAGCATTTGGTCATCTGCTTTGAGATTCAGTACATTTGAAAAGTTTTACCAGTGGAAAGTATTCTTCCTTTTAAAATTTGGCAACTTATTTTAAAACTAAGTGACCAATGGTTCAAAATATGTTCAGATAATTTAATGACCGTGCATTTACTTGGAAAGCATGCTGCTTCGAGTGAATAGGATGGAGGGAGAAACACTTTATTAGGGACATTTGAAGGAAAAAATGTTTAGCCTGGAAATTGCCATATGTCCTTGTTAATAAAAGCTGTTCTTCATTTCCATCAGGTTGCTTTGGGTCTCTGTTACTAACTTTATTATTTTATAATTAGAAATATCAAAGAGTTTATCCATCAGTCATATCACTCTTTAATATTTCGAGCAGAGATTGTTTACTCTGATTTCCGCTCTGTTCCCAGAACAAAACAGCTCCAAAAGAGTGCCACGCATTCGGGTAGGGAGAGTGACAAGCTAGCAGTGCCAGTGGGTGTCCATGGAAGAGATCTCAGCGTGTGAGCAGATTTTCACTTTGCCGTGATCTGGCTTCCCCTGGGTTGCGGATGCTCTCTCAGGACAACGACACTCACCCAATCCAGAGATTGCCATGCACCCCCGCACACGGCCCTCCTGCGCCAGAGCTCTGCACACATCTCCCTTCTCACCTCTCTAATCTACAGTCAGTGTAGGCTCGATTCAAACAATTACTACATTCCCAAAACTTTTCTTATAAAAGTGCTCTTGAGTTGTGGTTCTACTGTAGAGCTTTTGAACCATTTTCTGCCCTTGCTATTGGAGGACTTGTCCCAGGTATGTCCTTCCTTGGCTAGCTTCTCTCACAGTTCAATAAAGCTTTTATTTTAGAAGAGTATTGATCTCTTCTATTTTAGTTTAACAGTGGGATCAAATAAACTGGGAAGAAACAATTAATAAAAAATGCATCTTATCATGTCAGTACCAACCTTGAAGAGAACATTAAGAAAAGATAAAATTATATTTTATGTAACTTATGAGTATATTCTCAGTAAATCATGTTTAACCATAAAATAATGAACAATGATAATAGTATTGAAGCAGAATGCATTATGACCATTCCTTAAACCTTACTGCAGTAGTTTGATTCTCATACCGTAAATTATGTTGCTGGTAAGGGAGAATGCAGTCGCTTTTGAAATATATCGAGAAGATTTCCTTCATTGTATTTTTCAATAGAGAGCTTTAGTCATTTCAGAGAATTTCAAAGCTCAATAAATTTTCTATTTCACTGAGGTCCAAATCTCGGAGACACAAACTTGTGTTCATTGAAACAAATGCAATAAGGGGACCTTTTCCTATTGCTGTTTAAATTTTGATTATACTGGAAGTAGAGGCATTGCAAGGTCACCTAGAACGCTTTTCTTGTGCCAATTGCTTGTATCCCATGTACCTGACACAAAGTGACCAAACAAATAACTAAAACCAGCATTGGAGCAAGTCTGTAGTTGTGATTTGGTTTTTCCTTGCAAGGCATGCTTCTCTCAAAACTTTCTACACAGCCTCACTTTCTGTGAACATGCGAAGAACAATAAACATATGCTCTCAAGAATGTGCTGAATTTGCTATCTTGGGAGAATGAGATATTGCCTCGCAATTACCATAAATTAAGCAGCTGTTTCTTACTATCTTCTGTTAATGCTGCTTCAAATTTCTAAGCTGCTTATGGCATATCAGAAGGACAAGGAAACAATATCACTTCACATTTCTCTAGGACTTCCTTTTATGATTATCATAAGAAACAAGATGTTTTGCAGCTGGTGATCACTAGGAATAAAATGTAACAATCCAACAGACTCTTTAACTGAATACATAGTACAAAGTGAAAGAATTGGAACAGAACATTTGATGGTTTGTTTGTTTGTTTGTTTGTTTGTTTGTTTGTTTTTCAGAACCAGGGATTGAACTCAGGCCTTTGTGTTTGCCAGGGAAGTGTTTATTCTACTGAGCTATCTCCCTGGCCCTCGATAGTCTTTTATAGTTAAAATGTAAGTTCAACTCCCTAAACCCTCATGTGGATGAGGAGCAGAGTTAACTGACAGACAAATTGATGCAAAAGCTTTACATTGGAAACTGAAGAATGTGAAACAATAGCTGAAAAATACTGGACACTTTTTACTGTCCTGACAACTAAAGAGTACCCTGAATAAATAGAACTTGAGAAATCTCCAGTTTGGGGATTTACAATAAATATTAAAGTTTTAAAACAAAACTCATCTCCTTATTACTTCATTTATCATGAGTCATGCACAATAACAGTAAGACATATTCATGCTTAATCTAGTTCAAATTATTATAATCATAAGCATTAAGTTAAAAATTGTATAAAGATTTTGGATGAATTTTGGTTATTCTGTTTGTATAGGTTTTTGAAATCTAATAATATTTGCAAAAGCTTATTTCATTTGTTATTTCATTTTAGTAGAACAACTTGACTACTATCAATAAAACATGAGTTCAGATGGATAACGGAAATCAACTTTTGAGGAGTGATTTAATCATGTTTCTTCAAAGGTTAAATTCATAAACAGCCTCATTTTCATCAAGAGTGTCTGCTGAGTCTAAATTTAAAAGAATATTTAGTCACCTTGGGAGCAAAAAAAAGCTCTGCAAATGCACACTGTTTTTCTTGACATGCACACAAGAAACACAGACCAAAAAAGGCAGGAATTACTGGCTCAGCAGTTGAGGTGATTGAACTCTTAGTGCTGGAATTAGAGATCCCATAGGAGGGGAGGAAAAGTAAAACTAAGATTAGTAAAGAACATTCTTTGGTAAAAGATAAAAGAGAGTTGGGAGAACTGGGAGAAGGCTCTTGGAAGTTCTGAAATGTTCTTTATCAGTATTTTTTCTTAAGCACTAATCCTGGTAAAGGTGACCACACCACAGTTGACCTGCATAATTTTATATACAAATGTTAAATGACTAAAACCAGATGCATAAGTTCAATATGGAAACTCAGATTTGTTTTTAAAACTGTCAATAATTCAAACCATAGTTTTAATGTAAGGACAGAATTTGACACTAAACTTAAATGTAGCAAACACAATGTTTATATTTTATCACCTTTGGTAGTGTCAAATAGACTTTGTAAAATATGGGCCATATTCCATAACACTTAGATTTAAAAGCTATTATATTTTTAACATGTTACTGAAAATATATTATCTTCCATGGGTTGTTAGTGTAACTCTGCTAAATTTAGCTAGCTCCCACTTTTCTTGATGATGACAGGTGGGTTTGCCAGTGGCTTGACTCCTCCCAGCTTTCTGGTCCAGGATGTCCTGCTCTAAGGACTTGGGTCTGTCCATTGATCACTGACATTTTTTCATCAGGTTTTTAGGGACATAGCCTCAAAATGATGGCAGACTCTTTAGGAGAATTGGCTACAACAGGTCAAGGGAGACAGCTCAGCAGTCTAAGCACCTGCCTGTCTAGGGCAACGATCCAGGTTTGAGTTCTAGTGCCACATGCCATGACAATCCCAAAGCCTGAGGTACATCATGCCAGCCCCCAAAACCAGGCGTGGTGGCACACAACTATAATCTCAGCACTGGGGAGGCCAAGATAGAAAGATCGCTACTAGTCTGAGCTGTGTGGTGAGACCTTGTACCAAATAAATTAATAAATTAATAAATTAATATTTTTTTAAAAAGGCTGCAGTAAAGCCACAATCTGCCTTTTATTCCTATTTGCTCTCCCTTTATGTGCTAATGATTCCTATTAAGAAAGTCTGTCCACTGGAGTTCAAGACTTTCAGCCTATCATATGAAACAGATGAATCAGTGCTCCATAATGAACCTTCCCTCTGTGGATGGCTATTCACAATCCAAGGTATCTTAAGAAAAAGTTATGGAAGCAGATCCTCTTGCGCTCAGAAAGGAAAGGCAATCCTGGGATCCAATAGATGGAGGCAACATGAACAGATCTTGAAGCTTGTATTCTTTGTAGACTGGAAATGTAGAAGGTTCTTAAGCTACATGGCCAAATATAAGGGTGACAAAGGATCTTGTTGTGGCTGCTCTGGTGAAAGGTTTTATGTGAGGGTGATAAGCTAGAAATTATAACCTTAAAATATTATCTTTCTTGATGTTTGCCAAAGTTTAGCACATAGGAGCAATGTGACGAAGAGAAGATTAAGGTAGGGCTGTGCACACCGCCCAGCCTCTGCTAGCCCATTGCCTAGTCTCCTGCCTCAACATGGCCCTTTTCTAACTACTTTTCCTACTCTTTTCATATTACAACCACAGAAACATGTTTAATTGCACCAAAATTCAATCCATGAGGCTAATTCCTACCTAGCTCTATCTTGCATCTCTGTCTTTGTCTATAAGTTTGAAGAACAAAATAACTTTTTCCAGTGTTTCACATTTTGTAACTCTTGTAGATAATTTTGTGTACAGTCTCAGGAAAACACAGCTTTAGAGGAAGAATAGAAAAGGTAGAACTGTGCCTGATTTTTCTTTTATCTTACATCTCCATTTATGAGCAAGGCCAGCAGGAGAGAGGATAGACCAAAGAATAAAGTGTTTTAGAGCTCAAGAGAGCTCTTGAGAAAATTTAGGGAATACAACATAGTTCCTGCTTGGTTGAATTTTATCAGCCTTTCTTGGGAGGAATAATGTTAACAAGAGGAACACTTGTGCTCTAAAAGCAAAACTGGCCTCACTGAGAAATGTCAGCTTTTGCCCCTCCCAGGAACCTCCCCCACAGACCTCTTGTATGAGGAGTAATCGAAGGTCAAATGGAGACTGTTCTAATTTCCAGCTCCATCTGACTTTTGCTCTACATCCACTGCCTAAATTTCAATAGTCTGTATCCTCTGAAGTACTAACTTACAGTTTGAACAAAGAATTCCAACACTGACATGGGTGTTGAGGAGGGGAAGCGAATAAAGTTCTAAGGAAGTGAATTATAGCATATGTCTTTAGAAGTACACCTTCCGTGCTTTACCCTCACGTCTCCTTTCCTAGTCAATCTCCTGCTAATAGCATTGTTTTCTAACATTTTTCTCTTATGATTAACAATTTGCTTATCCATCTCTGTAATTTAAACTGTATATATTATATTATATATATATATGTATGTATAATAAATATATGGATGGCAGAACTTTAGTAAAGATTAAAATATGAAATATGAATCTTGTATCAGGTGTCACTATTAGAAAGAAATCTTGTATTCAAAGCTGTTAACAAGCATTTACAACTTGTATGTGTGTGAGCATTCATCACCGGAAGGAGATACTTAGCTTATTTTGTTTAAAATTTTGGTCTACTTTTCTGAAACAGTTAAAATGACTTTTTTTGCTCTATGTAAAAGACAATTATAAGAACTAGAAAATACTGATGGGACTAAATGGCATTATTAGAATCCTTACAATTTAATAATGAAACATTAATTACTCTGATCATAGATTTTTTTTCCTTGACTTTGTTGATAGCAGAAATCAAATAAAAACCAAAGTGACTGAAATGCAACAGGCTAGATTTCTGCATGTGTTCACAAGTGGGCTGCTGTATTGGAGGTGAAAGCTCTGTGGCCTCATAAGATTGTAGTTTAATTTTTTGAGAATTGAAACTCTTGTGTAGAGGATTCAGTTTGGGTTTAAATATGGACTTTTTTTAAAATCTATTTTGCTTCTGATTTAGCCTCCTTGTCAAAGAGAAGGCAACAGAGTCCACCTGGAGTTGTTTCTGCATTTTCTATTCTGTTCCACTGACTTATAAGCCTGTTTTCTTGCCAATCCTGTGATTTGTATTTGTTGATTTTATCCCTGTAGCTTTGTAGCACAACTTGAAGTCTGGCATCATGACGCTGCCCGCTTTCTCCTTACCCAGAATGGCTTTTGCTGTTCCAGGTCTCTTCTTGTTCCATTTAAATGTCAGGATTGCTTTCTCCAGTTCTGCAATACTACTATTGCTATTAGTATTTGATTAGGATTCCATTAAATCTACATAACATTTTACGAAGAACCAGCATTTTGATTATATTGTTTCCACCTATCAAAGGATAGGTGATATCTTTCTATTTTCTAATATTTTCCTCAATCTCTATTTATAGAGTGTTACAGTTTTCGTTTCAACAGTCATTCACTTCCTTGGTTAGCTTAATCACTATGTATTTCACTTTCTTGGTGCTATTGTGAAAGGTATTTTTTTTTCTAATTTCCCTGTCAGTGAGTTTGTTATTGGTGTACAAAATGCTATAGATTTTCTGGAGAGATAGCTCAGTAGAATAAGTGCTTGCCTGGCAAGTGCAAGGTCCTGAGTTCAATCCCCAGTACTGAAAAAAAAAAAAAAAAAAAAAAAGCTATACAGTTTTGAGTGTTGACTTTAGAATACAAACACTTAATCTGCAGGAAAACAAAATAGGTAAAACATTCGAAGATATAATTTTAGAAAAACACTTTCAGAATAACACACCAGTTACAAAAGAAATAATACCAGGAAACATGAAATTAAAAATCTTCGCAGGAAAAAAATCAGCAATAGAGTTCAGAGACATCCTACAGAATGAGAAAATTAATTTTCTGACTACTTCTCCAACAGAAGAGTAATATATAGAACATGATAAGTACTCAAAAAATTAGATCCCAAAATTTGAAGACCCGAGTTTCCTGCTACCCTGCGCCAGCGGGACCAGTCCCAGCCCAGGAGCAGCGTGGGCCGGACCCTCTCCCAGCCCCTCGGGCCGCCCCCCACCACTCCGCAGTGCCTCCCCC
>NW_004524601.1:6851871-6856635 GCF_000260255.1 Octodon degus | reverse complement strand
AAGTAGGATCACAAGTCTGCATCTTGTACAGCAATTAACCACTAAGAAGAATATATGCAGTGTATTATTTGTTGAAACTGTACTTTTGATTTGATTTGAAACTGTCTCATTGCTATATGTTTATCAACAAAACTTTGAAAAGAAAAAAAACAAAATTTGAAGACCCAATCAAAATTGTGCATTTGAAATGAATGGATACTTTGCAGATGAAGATACAAGCATCCAATAAATACATTTAAAAATACAAACAGTCAATATATGTGAAAAAATATTTGAAATTACTATAATTTGAGAACTGAAAATATAAAAAACACTGAGATTCCATCTCAATCCAGAAAGTGGCTGTCATCAAGAAATCAATCAAGGAGCTGGGAAGATAGCTGAGCAGGACAAGTGCCAGCTTGGTGAGCACAAGGCACTGCGTTCAGTCTCTGGTACCACAGGAAAAGGAAAACATGAAATCAATCAATAACAAATGCTGGCAAGGCTGTGTTGAGAAAAAGAAACCTTTCACATTTTGGCAGGATTGTGAAGGATGCAGCTACTATAGAAATTAGTATGTAGATTCCTCAAAAACTAAAAAATAGAAATCTCACTGGACCCAGCGATTTCCCCTCTAAGTAACTCCCCAAAATAGTTAAAGACATCATCCTACCTATGATTACAGCAACACAATTGAAAATGGTTCAATCTTGGCAGTATCTATACTTCTATGAATAAATAAATGGACGAAGAAAATTTGCTAGTTATCCACATTGGAATATTACTCTGCAAAAAAGAATAGACTCAAGTTATTTGTAGGAAGATGGATGCACCTTGACAGCACAACTGCGTGTAAAGTAGCTCAGGTACATAATTTTAAATACCGCATGGTGTCTGTTATACGAAAAACTCAGTGGATCAGTAAAGTGTGAAATACAGGAAAGAGAGGCAGAAAGAGAGAGAATAGAACTATATTCTTCAGGGAAAATGTGTATCCCTGGTTTTAATATAATTGTCATATATATTTTTTCTATGTTTTAGTTTACTACTCTGGTCATGAATCTGTCTATATGATAGCTGACTTTATAATGACTTATTAAATAAGTAAATTAATTTGATGCCGGAAACATAAAGAAGCACTGATGGGAAGAGAAGAAAGAGGTGAGGTGTGTTACATACATCTGCAAATTCCCAACAATCAATGTAAATCATTATGTTTTGCAAGCCTTGCACTAATAAAAGATAATTTTAAAAAATGAAGTGTCTCCCAAAGCCTCTATCTCTGTGCAACAATGTGTCCAGCCTCTCCACGTAGGGGTGGTGGGATGGAAAGGCTGAGGCTGTCCCCAGCGGGTTCTTCCATCGCGTGATGTCTGATTGCAAGCAGAGGCCCAGGGACAGGCACTGACTCCCTGGAGGCACAACCTGGAAGACTACACCTTGTCTCTGTCTCTTTCTCTCTGATCTCCAGCTCATTCCTGCTATAAGATGAGCTATTTCAATCCCACACACGTTCCCTGCCATGGTATTTACACCCCCACACTGGCCCAGAATGAACACAGCCCATCCCATGAACTGAACCCTGTGAACCTTTAAAACAAGTGAATCCCTCTTCCTCTAAGCTGATATCTCAACTATTGCATCATTGTGACGGAAAGCTTAGTGACCCATTGCTGTACACTGACATATATGCTAAGTATATATAGGGGATAGAGGCATCACAAACATAAAAGAACTCACTCAAAATTAGGATTAGGGATTGGGAAGTTTTATTTTAATTTTAGCCAGCTCATGGATGCTATTGGAAATATTGTTAATCATTATTTTACAGAGCTACAGTGTCAGTAGGAGTCATGTATCAATAACAGTGATCTCCAAAATTTCAACAACACATATTTAACATAAAGCCATTCCTAAGAGTTTTATATCTTCAGATGTAGCTGGCTGGCTCTGTACCAGTAGCCACACAGCTACACATAGGCTACAACTTTAGCTGTAAACTCATTGTTAACTAGAGCTGTACTTTCTTTTGAGATTCTTCTGGAGAAGACTGAGCCAAATCAAAAACAGTATCAGTGATTACTTAATGACTCCATGAAGTGAGCTGCAATTGTCTAACACATAAATATTTTCAGCTAGAGTGGCTGATTCCTTTTTTCCTTTTTCTTAATGCTGCTGTTCCGATTGAACATAGAAGAACGTCCACCTCATACCTGGTGACCGAGTCACTCATTCTCAGTTTGTGAGATGCCCAGAAAGAAAGTTGTGGTAACCGTAGTGTCACATTCTGCAAAAATATGAATTGGTTCATTCCTAAAAGGATTGTCATGATCAGAAACAGCAACGTTGTCCCTAAAACTGATCAGTGCAGCTGAAACATGTAAAAAGTATTTCAGATAATGAATACATTCCTTCTGAAATGAGTAATCATGGAGTAATATGAAATATTTTTCTTTAAATTTCTTTGCAGTATTGTTCCTGACTGAAGGAGACATCAAACAATAAACTCTGCTGGACAAACTGGCTTTCCACATGATCAAAACTAAAGCTATACACGTGTCTATCAATATGCACTAACCTAAAATCAAAGTGGATTGGAGAATTAAATATTAAAACAGAAGCATTAAATGTTCTGGAAGAATAGGTAAAAGTGCTGAAAATATAGATGCAGTAATGTCTATGTGGACAAATCCATGACTGCTTAAGAAATACCGCAAAGAATGAACAACTGGGCTCCTATCTTACCATAAAGCTTTTTCACAGCAAAAGAAATGACCAAAAGAGCAAAAAGACAACTTACAGAGTAGAAAAATAATTATGCCACCTAATTTTCAGAGAAAGAGCTAATCTCAAGAACATATAAATAGTTGGAGAAAAAAACCTACATTTAAAGACCCATTCTAAAAGTGGTTATCTGAAATGAATACCTATTTCTCAGAAGAAGAACAGACGGTCAATAAATACATGCAAAATATTCAACATCACTGGTCATTTGAGAGGTGTGAATTAAAACAGCACTGAGAGTCCATCTCACCACAGAAAGAACAGCTATTGTCAAGAAGTCAACCAAGAGCCAATGCTGGAAGGGCCGTGGGGAGAAAGAAATCCTGCTTTGCTTTTGGTGGGACAGCAGACTGGTGCAACCACTGTGGAAGTCAGTGTGGAGATTCCTCTAAAAATATGGATGAGTGAACCAGTTTGACCCAGCTATTCACTTTCTTGGTATCTTCATAAAAGAATTAAATGCATCAAACCACAGCATTGTGTACACAGCACTGTGTACAGCAGCACAGTTTGTGATAGCTAAATCTTGGAAACAATCCAAAGGTCCATCAACTGAAGCATGGATAAAAATAGAGTACTACTCATCCACAAAGAAGGATAAATTTAAGAAATTTCTAGGTAATTGGATGGACCTTGAGACCTTTGCCTTGAGGGAAATAAGCTGGACACATATGTATAAATATCACACTGCTTCTCTAGTGTGAGAAAGTAGGGTGTAAAAAATACCAAAATGTATTATAGATATTGTGAAATAGGAAGAAATTGTTCAAAAGGAAAAGCGAATGGGGGGTTGAATGGAAAAGAAAAAATGAGGACAATATGGAAATAGAGCCTTGTATATAAGGAGGGGAGGAGGAGTTGAAACAAGGGAGGGGAAAGGGAAACAAAAAAGAAGCAACATATATCATATCTAGGTACAAATTCCCAATAATGAACGTGATCGCCATGTATATCCAAATTATATTAATAAACTTAGTTTTTAAAAAATTTCCAAAGCACCAAACCCACTGTTGTCTATTCCCTTCTGGTAGCCAGAAGGACTTGTACCCTATACCATGGAGGATGCTGTTCCTTCTTCAGATGGAGCAGAGTCCAAGTTTCTGTCTCCTGTATTACTGGAGAAATCATAGATTGTATAAACTCACAACTATAAGTCTTACCATTATTTTGTAACAGGAATTTTGGACAAAGTTGTTGTCTTCAGAAGTACATATGAATGCTATTTTCAACTTCAATGAATACATTTGTTTGCTGTTTTACAGTTAAATTTCATCCTTGTCAATTACAATGTACATATTTATAGGATACCTAACATAATGTTAATTGTGTATCTAAACAATATTGATTAAATCAGAATAATAAGCATCATGATTTCCTTGAGCAATTATCTGAACTTCAGGAAACTTCACTTAAAGTCTGAATATTAAGAGATTTCAGATCTCTGTAAAAAATTCCAGTGAGATAGCTCTACTCAGGTATAATTTCAAGGCAGAAGAATGTCACTGGGACAAAAAAATCTCATGAACATAAGTTATAAAGGGAAAAACAAAACACTGTAGGCAGAATGAAAGAGACCTATCTTTTGGAAGACAGATTGAAAGTTAAATTTCTTTGAAGTCAAAGTTATGAACTGGAAGTTAACCTCCTGGAAGAACCATCTTGAAGTTCTATTCCCAGGTTTCCATGTCTGCATTCCTCTATAAATAGGTAGCGAAATCGACATAAATAAATACACATGCATGTGATTACATATATATTGAGACTCATGCACGTTTAATTTAGGATGTAAAAATAATCTTGCAATTCATCATTAGTTTTGGGAGCATATTGAATGGGACATTTACTCTTATGATTTAGAAATTTTTTTAAAAAAATTTAATTAATTAATTTATTTATTTATTTATTTGGTTCATGGTCTCACTATGCAGCTCAAACTCATAGTGATCCTCCTGTCTTAACCTTCTCAAGCACTGGGATTACAGGCATGTACCACAATGC
>NW_004524601.1:6840587-6851771 GCF_000260255.1 Octodon degus | reverse complement strand
TTTAATTAATTAATTTATTTATTTATTTATTTGGTTCATGGTCTCACTATGCAGCTCAGGCCCATAGTGGTTCTCCTGTCACTACCTCCCCAGTGCTGGGATTACAGGTATACGCTACCAGGCCCAGACTCAGTGGCTGGAAAGGCATGTGATCCTGGTGATCAAACCCACATCCTTGCACTCGTCCGGCAGGTGCTCTGATTGCTGAACTATCTCCCGGGGCCCAAGTTAGAAAAATTTTAAGATAGTAACATAAAAGTAGTACTTAGGCCATAAAAACTATATTATATTCTTCATGTCTGTGTAACTCAAAAAGATAAAGGCGCTTATATCACAAAGTAATTTTAAAATTAAGAAGAAGAATAAAATATAAGTTTGGATTTGACAACAGTGTGTATAGAACAAATAGATATATTCTTTAGTAATTAAAATAAAGATCAAAAAAGATTTGAATTAAGTAAAATTGAAATTTAACCTGAAAATAAAGTTTAAAATGAATTAAATATGTCTAATTGTCCGTATGAAGTATATGTAGTTGTACATGAAAAAAAAGAATAGAATAGATCTTGTATGAAATGATAATCAAGGGATAACATATGTAAATAAATGATGAACACAGTCTCATTTCATTTTGTTCTATATTATGTAATTTGCACTTTGTCCTTGTAGAGATAGAATCATTCCTGATAATTGTGGAAATTATCCTCAGGAGATGAGCAGAATTGAGGAAAGGCTTTGTGTGAGTGGGCAAAACAAGGCACTGTGAGAAATCGTGTTAGGGTTCCACTGGACTGAAGTGATCAGTGGCTTTTTCTTCCTTGTGCGTAGAGTTTGTGACTTACAGAAGGTGCGTTCACTATATACCTTATTTGTGCTGCACGGCTGGCATCCCTAGAAAAAGCCAGCAAAAGTGGGTTTCAGTGCTTGGCCTGGGAATGGCCCTCTGCTACCATTAACATCGCCTGGCAGGCACTTATTAGGAGCCCACCCTGGTGGAGAGTGGTTCTGTGGAGTTGCAGGAGTGTGGTGCATGCTCCCTAGGCCTGAGCACTAGGAATGTATTAAGGTTTTATGGGATCTCACTACACAGCTCAGACTCCTAGTGATCCTCCTGTTTTCAGCCTCCCCAGCTCTAGGATTACAGGAGTGCACCATGCCCTGACTCTGTGGCCTGCTGAGCCCACCCTTGGGAAACAGGGTTGGAGCTGCTTGTGGTGCTGGGGATTGAAGCACAGTCCCCACGTTTGCCTAGGCTTGCCTAAGCAGGTGCTTTAGTCTGCTGAGCTATCTCATTGGCCCCCAGTACCTGCCATATAAAAGCTACCTTTCAATAGTGAAATTCTTGTTCAACATCAAAAATATTTGGGCCTTCAGAGGAGATTCCTCTTCCAATGCAAGACAGGATCAGCAGGATTCACCAGGCCAGGGTAAAATGGTTATATTCTACATTCAGTTGGAGATTCTGGGAAGAGTACATCCAGCACCTGCAGTAGTTTATGTTAAGTGGCAGTAATGAGCATAATGACCTTACGTCTCATGAGTCTGCGTGCTGTGATTGGTCCCTGCAAGGTAGGATTCACAGTCGCGGTCTCTACTGTTCACAGATAGAGCCCTATTAAAAAATAGGGAAGGGAAAAAAATAAAATAAAAAATAATTGGCAAGTACTTCCTTGGAATACATGTGAAAATTCATTGAGGAAAAAGTGAAATTGGGCATCTTTATGCTTCAGTGTTTTCTGTGTATATTATAATAAAACATTAATATTTTAATTTGTTGACATTTTAGGAGATTGTTTATTTTGGTCTCATTACTCTCAAAATAATTATTTAAAGGTAATTGAAATTCAATACTACTTGCTGTTCAAGAGAACTGCTTTTGAAAAATATACATTTATAGTTATGCCATATATATATATATATATATATATATATATATACAGAATAAAACTTGAAAAAAGTTACCCATATTATCATTTTGTAAAATAAAATGAACTCTAATGCTCAATACAAAATTGTCAGTAGAATATTCTTCATTTTCATTTAAATGGGGTCTTTATACACATCAGCATTTCTAGTATTATTCATTCAAAATATCAAGATGTTAGACTTCACTTCAGATATAAATTTAGGTGCCAACAATATTTGAAGAATATATCTCTTTCAGAGAAAAGGAAAATATTGCATTTCCTACTTCAATTTAGAATAACCGAAAGGAAAATGAAATAGTTTTTAAAGGACGGATGATGTAAAAAATACATCAAATACTTTCTAGTCTGTTGATTTTAAAAAGTTGTAATTTTCACCTAAGCTCTCATTCAACTAATACAGCACCACTTTCTGAATATAAAACTTTTTCTGCCTATACATATTTGTTACTTAAAACTTATTAAATTAATTTATTCATGTGTATACGTAGAAATGCAGAGTGATTTTGCTTTGCGTGTGTGGTCTTTTCCTCTTCTGGCTGCACATGCAGGGACACACATGCCACACACAGAGAGAAGTGCATGCATATGTGCTGGGGTTTTTTTTTTTCCATATGTGTTGCTAGAAGATATTCTGTATTTCTGCGAGAAGCAGCTATCATATAGATATAAACCGATATTTTCTGTGTCAATTACTTGGAAATGTTTAGCTTACAATTTAAAATTTTTGTGTGTGCATGTGTGTATGCGCAAGTGTACAACGCAAGTTACTCCACTTTTTCTTAGCAGGAAGTGATTTAGAAAGCAATGGAGTGGCTGTGACATTCATTACTAATGCAACTTATAAAATGAACAGAAAACTAAAAGTGATGGCTTAGTATGAAAGATTCGGACAAACCCCTACCTACTCAATAAATAGGTACCATTTTTCAATCATCTGTCACTATTTATATCACTCTATAAAAAAGTAATGTAAAATAAATGGGGAACTAGCTCCACAATTCAGTGTGTGCCCTGCAGTTCTCTTTACAATATGCAAATGTGATTTGGAATCTACATTAATATAATGGATATTTAATTTCCCCCTGAGATCCTGTCATTTCATCAAAAGAAACTACTAGCATAGGGAAAAAAATGAAACAAAAATGCTAACTATAATTAGCACCTTTATTTGATGAAATACTGTCTTTCACATTATATAAAACATATTCATATTGTTCTGAAGAAACATTAGAAATTTTGCTACATTTTAAAATTTCAAGATATTTTAGAGATTTGTTAATCCAGTACATTTTGGAGATTTGCTAACATATTTTCCAATCATTACATCAGTTTGTACAGCATCCACTAATCCAATGATCAAAAAATATGTAGGTGTTACTATTACAATATGGATTTTTATCTTTAATTTTAA
Source organism: Octodon degus (assembly GCF_000260255.1). NCBI lineage: Eukaryota > Metazoa > Chordata > Mammalia > Rodentia > Octodontidae > Octodon > Octodon degus. The sequence goes on along the minus strand of NW_004524601.1, from coordinate 6,848,432 downwards.
ATGAGGCCATATATTTTCTCTGTATTATGTGTTAAGATATTAAAGAAAAAATGACAGGTAGGGTTTGTCCTTTCAGGACAGTATGCAGATTTTAAATTATTGATAGGTAGTAAAAGTAAGAATTTTACTGAAACCTCTTTGATTCCAAGTTTGATAGTTTGAAACTGAAGCAAAGTACAAAGTCATACAGTTTTCTATTGATAACCAGCTTCAGAGGATGAGGAGGAAAATCTTGTTTTAAACCATAATTTGTATTCTTTTCCCTTTTTTTTCCCTGCCCAGGAGAGAAGAAGGGAGAAATAAAAATCAAGCTTTGCAAATAAGAGGTGGAGGGTTAAAGAGAGAGGAGAGGAAGAGGGGAATGGGAACAAAAAAAATAAGAATTAAGACACATCATGTAGTGGTGCAAATTGCCACTGAATGAATGTAATAATTATGTATATCTGAAATGTACCAATAAACTTAATTAATACAATTTTTAAAATGCAACAAGAAGTGAATGGAAAAATCACATTTTGAAAGTGAACTATAAATACTTTCCTACAATATTTGACTGTTCACTACTAATGTTTCTAAATGATCTTTCTATTTTTGTTGTTGTATTTTTAGGGAAGGGTCTACAGGGTGTTCAGGTTCTCACCACTAGATCGGGCTCGTAGTGCTCTTCCTATTTATAGCCTCCCAAGAGCTGGGATTGCAGGCCTGTACCAACACACCCAGTCTTAATTGCCCTCTCGGCATGCCTCGGGGATGGGGCTGGCAGTCAGGCCCAGGGATTGAAACCCAGACCCTTGCACCTGCTTGTAGGCACTTTAATCTGCTAAGCTATTTGGCTGACCACCAAACTTCCCTTAATATAAAGAAAAATATATAACCATACCTACTTAGCAAAGTGTTGGAAGGCTTAGCCAAAGAAGTTAGGCAATCATTCAATGGTACCAAGAAAGGAAAGAAAGAAGTGAAATTGTCTTTGTTTAAAAACATGATCTATATACAGAAAAACACAAATCGTCCATTAAAGAATTGGTTAGAAAAACAAAAATGTGACGAGATACAAAACACATACCCCAGAAGAGAAACAATTCTGGCAATTAAAAGAGGTACTATGAAAAGGAAATTAAGAAATATTTCCCTAATGCTGCACCTCCAGCATCTAGAAAAGGAAGAGTAAACTAAACCCAAAGCCCAAAGATGGGAAGAAATCATAAAGGTTAGAGCAGAAATTAATTCAATCGAGACAAAGAAAATACTTCAAAGACTTATTGAATCAAAAAGCTGGTTCTTTGAAAGATTAAAGAAAATGGATAAGCCCCTAGATAACCTTATCAAAATGAGGAAAACAAAAATTCAAGTACAAGCAATAAGGAATAAAAAGGGTGTAATTACCACAGACCCAGTGGAAATTCAGAAGATTATTATTTGATACTTTGAGAATCTTTACTCTGACAGAATATAAGGCATAGAAGAAATGGACAGATTCCTAGAAAGGTACAAATTACCAAAACTGAATCAAGAAGATAGAAGAACACTCAGTAACTCAGTAACAGCCAAAGAAATATGAAATGTAGTAAAAAAAAAAAAAAAAAAAAAAAAAAAACCTACCAACAAAGAAAAGTCCAGATCCTGATGGATTCACAGCTGAATTCTAGAAGAAATTTACAGAAGATGTAGTCCCTACACTCCTCAAACTCTTCCATGAAATTGAAAAGGAAGCAATCTTCCCAAAATCATTCTAGGAGGCGAGTCTTATACTGATACCAAAACCAGGGAAAGACACAACTAAGAAAGAGAACTACAGGCCAATCTCCCTCATGAACATAGATGCCAAAATCCTCAGTAAAATTCTAGCAAATAGAATACAGCAAACCATCAAGACGATTGATTATACACCATGACTAGGTAATTTTCATCCCAGGGATGCAAGGATGTTTCAATATATGCAAATCTATAAATGTAATACACTATATTGATAGAGCCAAATCCAAAAACAACATGATCATCTCAATCGATGCAGTAAAGGCTTTCGACAAAGTCCATTTATAATTACACTAAAAATAAAACACCTCTGGGTGTATTCATAAAAAGGAATAAAATATATTATGATATTGATAAAATGTTGGTGAAACTCATCAAAGAAAACACAAATAAAAGTATAGATAGTCCAGATTCATGGATTGAAGGAAATCCTATTGCTTAAGTGTGCATACTTCATAAAACAATGCACAAATTCAAAAAACTTCACATCAAAATTATAGTGTAGTTTTTCACAGAAATAGAATAAACAATCTGAAAATTTGTGAGCACTTAGCAAATATCATAGGTAAACAAATGAATGGTATGGAGTGTTTTATAAAATATGATGTACATTTTTTTTTTGTGTTCCAGGGATTGAATTTAGGATCTTGTGCTTGCTAGGCAAGTGCTTATTCTACTGAGCTCTCTCCCTGGCCCTTACGATGTACATTTGTTTCAATGAGTTTGATACAAATATTAACATGTATTTTTAGTATGGAAAGGCAGATCTTACATTTTTTGGCAAATTGGATAGGAAATCTATTTTAATGAACACAATTAAAAGTACTTCATAAACTCCATATGGAGACAATTTAGTAAAATAACAAGACCTTGCTGCAGAGTAAAGGAAAATAATAATAAATAAATAAAATAAGGGCCCGTCAAATAGCTCAGTGGATTAAAGCACCTGCAAGCAGGTGCAGGGGCCGACGATTCCATCCCTTGGCCTGCCGTGCTGGCCTTGACCCCGGGGCACGCTGAGAAGGCAATTGAGACTGGGTGTGCTGGCGTGAGCCTGTAATGCCAGCTGTTGGGAGGATGCAAACATGCGGATCACTGAGTCTGATCTAGTAGTGACACCCTGAACACCGTGTAGACCTTTCCCTAAAATATAAATAAATAATAAAGTGGCTGAGGATGTGGCTCAGTGCTGCAGTCCTAGGGTGAGTCCTCAGTGTGGCAATCAGGACACGTATGGTAATGACACGAAAGCAGACACAGTGGCCAAGGGTATGGCACAGGGAACACACAAATGAACCTACGTACCTACTTTCAACTGATTTTCACCACAGTCGTCCAGAACATCACAATAAAGAATGGACAACTTTTTCAAGGTAAGGTGTTGGGAAAACCAACTACTCACAAAGGATAAGAAAATGGAGCCCTCCTTTACCTCACAACATGTAACAGTTTGCTCAGAGTGTGGCATAGAGTGACAAAAGTGCTAGAAAAAATACAGGAGAGAAGCTGAACAGCATTGATGTGGAGAATGTTTCCGCTGGACGTGACCAGAAAAATACAGAGAGCAAACAGCGACAATAGAGAAGCGTCTTTCTGTACAGCAAAGGAAACGTACAAACAAGATTACTCTTGACAAGGGGTGACATATTTACTAATCATACCCTAATCAATAGGTTTACATCCAAAATAAATGATTTAAACTACTCAACAAAAGAAACCCAAATAAACTGTATTTTAAAAAGGGTGAAAGTACTGAAGATGTTTTTCTCAATATATATATGAGGACCTCTAATCTTCACATTCTGCTCAGCTGTAGTAGAAAGATCTCATGTTGGAGCTCAGCCTGCGCAGTTTGTTAAACTGTGTGCTCAAACACGTGTGCTCATGTTTATGGAAGAACAATTTGTCATAGTTACATCTTAAAAACAACCCAAATGCCTATCAGTTGAGGAAAGGATAAAAATGATGTGGTATTTCTGTACAGTAGAGTACTACTGAGCCACAAAGAAAGATACACTCAGGCTTCTATGAGTAAACAGACACAACTAGGAACTGTACTCTTAAGTGAGCTAAATTAGACCCATATGAGTAAACTTATTGTTTCACTAGCATAACAACATGAAAAAGTGAATAAAATCTGAAAGGTATGATAGATACAGTGCAACGGAAAAAATGTTCAAAGGAAAGAAACAACTGAGATGTGGGCAAGGACAAAATTATAGAGAGCAAGAAGGGAAAAATATATACGCATGTACACAGGATAGCTTGGATAATTGTAGGGCTGATTTCTATTGATGTTTTGAAAGGAAAAGTTAATGCTTCATTTTTTTTCTTTTTTAAAACTTTGACTAGGGCTGGCAGATAGCGGATTAAAGCACCTGCTTAATAACTGATGTAAAAAAAAATAAGTATAGTTCACTGGGAACACAGTGAACTATATTTATTACAAAAATAAGTATAGTCACATCTAAGGGCATTTATTGTATCACATTCATATAAAATTTTAATTGTATGAATTAGTTCTGTGTTTAAAATTGAGGAAAATATAACAGAAATTTTAGTTATTAAAAAAAAAAGCACCTGCTTAGGCAGATGCAGGAGCAGGGGTTCCAGGCCATGTCATGCTGGTCCCACCCTCGGGATGGGCTGAGACGGTGACTGAGACTGGTGTGGTGGCCTGAGCCTGTTATCTCAGGGCTTGGGAAGCTGAAAACAAGAGGAACAGTATGAGTATGATCTGTGTGGGGAGACCCTTTAGACCTTGTACTATATACATTTTAAAAAATAAAGGGAAAATAAAACCAAAATTTTGACCAATTCTTCATGCTTATGTCTGGTAATTTGAACAACTAATTTGAAGATAACATTATGCAATATGACAATTACTGAATTCCTATAATTTTGTTTAGTAAAATTCTGTATCATTTCTAACTTTTATTTTCTTACTTTTTTTCTTTGTGTGTGTGTGTGTGTGTGTGTGTGTGTGCGCGCGCGCGCATGGTCTCACTATGCAGCTTGGACTCACAGTAATCCTCCTGTTTTCAGCTTCCCCAGTCCTGGGATTTTAGAGGTGCACCAACATGTCAGGATTTGGTGGCCAGCTCAGTGAGCCCAGCGGTGGAGCCAGCCTGGCATGTGGTTCCAGGGATTGAATCCCAGCCCCTGAGCTTATCTATGCAGGTGCTTAGTCTGCTGGGCTATCTCGCAGGCCATACTATTTTTTTATTCTTTTGAATACACTTATTAAACTAATATTCAAAGAGTGGATTTTTAATATTATGTCAAATACTCATCAAGAATGTTCTTTTATCAGCATTCTGTTCATATTTCAATCATCATATTCATAATTGCTGAAGTATAACTACAGCGTATGGATGGTGCATTCATGTGGATGCCTTCAAAATGTACCGAGGCTGCTACACATGCGCTATGTAATTGTTTGTCTTTGCTTTGTTGTTCCTCCTCTTCTTCATTCCTAGAGACTGTAGGAGATGGTCCTGGGTCTTTCATACACACACCCACACCCACATAATAATACCCTGAGCAAAAGTGAAGTTAACTGCAACATCACTTGGGGTGTTCGCAACAGAGCCCTTCAGGGGTCCTGCTTTATCAGATACTATATGTGAGTGTATCTGCTTGCAATTTTTATTACCTTCAGCAGGCCTCCATCTTTTCTATATCATTTCATGCAAATAAAGTAGCATCCAAATCTTCAGGGGGTGATAGAAATTACTCATGCCAGAATCACTTCCGAGATGCAGAGGTGCAGTGACGTTCAGTCAGTAAGTGGCCCCACGCACAGAGGGTGTAGCATCTCTGGGGCACCTCTATGAATTTTCTTAAGTGAGAAAACTCAGTTGAAGATGAAAACATTAAGTTCCAATGATATAAATGTTTGAAATATAAAATACTGCATGAGATCGAAGTTTATCTTGCTAAATATATTCTATTTATGTTAAAATGCATGCATGGTGGAATGACAATGATAACCAACATTGCCTGCCATTTTGTTTTGATAAGAATTTTAAAATATCAATATTCCCAGAAGCAAGATCCTCTCGTAGAAAATGATCAGGGCAAATGGGGAGGAATGTGTTATCTCATATTCTACCACATTTAAAATAGTGAACATGCACTGTGAATTAGACAATAATTCTAATTTAAGTCTTATTTTGAACATAGTTTATTGCTTTTGGAGACTTTAATCAGATGGAAATGAAAAGAATTCAATTCTGATATCATGAAAACCAAGACACAAAGGAAAAACTTCCTGAAAGCATTTTAGCAACACAGAGCATACACACATGTTCTCACATAAGCGTGTACACATGCTGATAATTTTTTTTCTAGAGTATTGGGTACAGGGTCTCACTTTGCAGCTCAAACTCACAGTGATCCTCCTGCTTTCAGATTCCTCAGAGTTGGGATTACAGGCGTGAGCCACCATGCCCGATCTTGGTGGCCGGCTCAGCACACCTGGGGTTTGGGCCAGCACAGCCTGTGATGCCAGAGATCAAACCCTGGTCCCTGCGCTTGCCTAAGCAAGCACATAGTCCTCTGAGCTATCTCTCTAGCCTCAACACAGATAATTTTTGACATATTTCATCATGGCAAATTAGGTCTACCAGGAGCTGCACTGTATAAGTTTAAAAATAAAGACTGAGGAAAAAGACAAAGTTCACATGGAAAATGGATACTGGTTGTTGAAGCTACTGTTGGCTGTGTATGAGGAAGAGACCACAGTAACAGTCACAAATGGCTTTATTAAGTTGACTCCCAAATCAGATGAGTTAACTATCAATGATTAAGGTACAAATCTCTGATCCAAAAGATAATGGAAAGCAATTTGTTTCAAACAAATTTAATTGAAAAAAAATTAAAATGAGCAGGGAGGTGAGACTCTTATTCCACAGAATGTTGACATTTATTCCTTCTACCATGCCCTCTCAGCCTTCTTAAAAGTTACAGCTGTATCTAGGTGTATATTTGGTGGATAAGGACAAAATTATGTGATTAGTAACAACATCAATGAACTAGGATAATCCCTGTTTCCTTTAAATCCTCAAACCCACTGACTGACATGACCAATAGCAACACAGAAAAATCAATGGGCCTGTGGACCTGTACAGTCAGGGTTTGCATTGTGAATTCTTTGTAGCGTGTGGTGCTACATGTGAAGCCTGTCTGATGAGATGATTCATGACCTCTCTTTGCAAATTAGATGGCAGTGCCTGAAATACATGAACAGTTATTCTTAGTTTGTAATTTGTGGCTGTGTAAAGTGAAAGCCATTGTTTTGTTTTTCCAATAAGCAAAAGAGATTTTTGGAGAATGTACAATTATTTTAATGCCTATAATTAGGTATATAAGCAATAAACATCCAAGAACAATTCACAATGCATTAGGCTTTGTGTAATTCTGATTGCGTGGGAAGAAGTTTTAAGTAGAACCCAACCAGTAGAAAAGCTGACAGGTATGGGGGAGTGAGGAGCTGATTAGCCTTCAGATCACTATACCAGGAATATGATTCAGGGGGTGAAGAACAAGCTTGTTTATCTGCCGAGAGCTAAATTAGTGCAAAGAGTGTAGGGAAAGGGATTGAGATGCAGTCATTTGCTCCTAAAAAGTTATCACTAAGCTTTGTTGCCATCTAGTAATTTTGTTATAATTTAGGCTTTTAGTACAATTTATATTCACACTATAATGAACTAAGTATTAGCTATGCAAATCAAAATGTACATTGAATTATATAATAAAATCCTACACAATAAGTTATATCACAATAATATAATAAAAGTCCTGATCTTGGCCCAATTTTGGTAGACATGCATGTGTGTGTGTCGGTGCATGTGCATGTATGACGTAGTACATGGAGACTTTTCAATAAACATTCAATACTGAATGTAGGTATATCTATAATTAGGTATATAAGCAATAAACATCCAAGAACAATTCACAGTGCGTTAGGTTTTGTGCAATTCTGATTGTGTGGGAAGAAGTTTTAAGCAGCACCCAACCCATAGAGATGCTGACAGTGAGGAGCTGATTAGCCTTCAGATCTCTCTCTCTCTCTCTCTCTCTCTCTCT
>NW_004524601.1:6836165-6839865 GCF_000260255.1 Octodon degus | reverse complement strand
GATAATAATAATAATAATAATAATAATAATTAGAATCACATCGGACAAGCACGCAGGATTCAGCACAAGAAGGCTCACTCTGGTCAGTTGTGCACTGTGTTTTGCATGTGTTTAGAATTTTCTCTAAAAGTACATTTATGGGCCGGGGAGATAGCTCAGTGGAATAAGTGCTTTCCTGGCAAGCACAAAGGCCTGAGTTCAATCCCTGGTTCCACCAAAAAAAAAAAAAAGTGCATTTATAATAACAGTTCAAGTGTAAGAATCATACATTAATATTCAGCAAGATTTTTAACATTTCTCATTTGCTAGGCATAGTGTGAGATACTGGGGTTAAATAATTACAAAATATTATTTTTACTTGAGTTTATTATGTAGAAAAGTAGAAAAATAGTTTCAAATAATCACACAGTACATTTAATTTTTGTCAAGTAGCAGCTACATTGAAACATGTCCTTGGAAACGTGAATGATTCAAAGTTTGATAGAGTCAAAGAAATCCGTTAAGTCACTAAGTTGACCATTAGTAAAAGATAATTTTAACCTCTGCTAAATATAATAATTGGTGCCCAATGTGTGTTAAAGAGAGGGTAAGAAATGAGAAAAAAAGAATCAAGTTATGTTAGGCACAAATTCTGTCCAGTAAAAGTGACCCTTATGCATACCTGAGTTGTACCAACGAAATTAATTTTTTAAAAAAGCTATAAAATAAAGTTTATGGAAAGTGGAAATCCTAACAGTGGGGCCTTTCACTGAAACTTTAAGAGAGTAACTTGTATTTTATAAATATCTACTCATACTTACAATTAAGTGATATCACACGAAACACATGTGAGCATAGTTTTAGAGGATGAAAGTAATGCATTTTTGTTTATTTTCTGTATTTAATGGATTTTGGTGTAAAGAACTTTTAATAAATTTATCTCAGGAAACATAATTATTTTCAAGTTGAAATATTGCTTGGATACTGTATAAAATAAACCAGAATGATTTTTCTTGTATCCAGGTTTCTCTGAAGAAGGTTTATAAATGTAACTTTATTTAAAGAAAGCAAGGTCACTTATGTGAGAATTGGGGCTTGTGCAACTTTTTGGCTTCCCAATATATAAATGTGTTGCCGTGTACTGAAGTGTGATAAAAAGTCATAAAATAAAGCAGGGTGCCGAGTTGCATGCTTTGTTGACTTAGTAGATAGAGGTGTGCAATGAGCACTTCTGTCCAGCAACGGTAAGCAAACATTTTACCCCTGAAAGCAATTGACTCTTTTGTTCTCACTTGAATAATTTTTATTCATTTCTTTTTTTACTTATATGTATCAAGTATTTGTTACCTACACACCAAGAAACTTTTCTTCTATGTTTTTTGCACCTTTATTTTGTTGCCATCAATGCCTTTAGTTTATGTCTATATAAAGAACATAGGCTTTATATTCTCAATAAGTAATTTCATGACATAGAATTGTCTGGATAAATATTTGACTTTTTCTCTGTAGAGAGAAAACTTGAATTTTGGTTTCAAGATTTAAAGGATCTATTGCATGTTAATTACTTTCTAAGTCTCCTTATTGTATAAACATGAAAAATTGATACTAATTTTTATTTTTTTTGTTTTGTTTTGTATTTAGTACAGGGTTTAGAGGGTCTCACTACACAGATCAGACTAATAGTGATTCTCTTGTTTTCAGTCTCCCAAGTGCTGGGATTATAGGCGTGCACCACTATGCCCAGTCTCTTTAGTTCTTATAATTTCAAATAAAATCACTGGATATATCAGAATGAAATTAAACCCAATAAATATTCCTCGTAAGTACACGTGCAGAAGTGTACACTGGTGGGACAGGAATATAACTGCACTGTTATAAAACTCACTCACTAAAGTACAAGCTACCTAAAATGCTTAGTGGGTGTGGTTCAGCCAGTGAACCCTGACAAACGCTGCACTTCATCACTTGGGATTGGGTTCTTCGAAAAAATGACAGAGCTCAAACGTGGCCCTGTTCCTCCTTCCAAACCCCTGCCTCTAACTCTTTCCCAATGCATACTTTTTTTCTGAAATAGTAAGCAGCTGATGAAAACAAATCAAATCATTGAGTAAAATTAAAACATTATTCCCTCTGCCTTCATTAGAAAAACTTCTGGAGGGTGGGGTAAAATGCTTCTCCAGTAGAATTCACTCGCCATGACACTTCTCAATCCTCTCATTGAAGATGTGGGTCTATGCCAGACGTATTGATACAAATTGCATGGACAAATGGAAATTGAATCCTGAAGACAGTGTCTTCCAATGTTTCCTGCTTCAGCCTGCATATAAAGGAGCTACTTAGATCCGCTATTAACAGAAGAGCTGAGAAACCACTAAGAGACAAATATAAGGGAGGAGAAAACCTACCACCCTTTTAAAGAAAAACATCAGTTTTAGACAACATGGTCCCATACTGTAGGCCAAGAAATCCTAGGAATTTTCACCAGAATAAAAGAAAAGTTTTGTTGTTTGGGGTAAGCATAGTGAGAAGGGTTCCTCAATTTTTTTTTCTCCTAAAGGGAAGGAAACGAGTTAAATCCATGCTCTTCTGTAAGATTTCAAGAGGCTGAATGTGGTTCAGTGCTTCTGACTGATTCCATGTTTGCAGAATTCAGTAGATCTAAGTTGTGGAGAAAAACAGTGAATGAGGAAAGATAAATTCATGGTCGAGGAAAGATAAATTCATGGTCAAAGAAATTAAATGTTACAGCTTGAATCTGGAGAATGCCTCAAAGCCTCGTTCCCAGCAGCCAGCCTTTTAGAGACGTGGTAGAAGATTTAGAGGCCAGGTCTCCTCAGGGAAAGGGGCATTGCCGGACATGGTCCTTGAAAGAGGGATCTTGGAAGCTCTCTCTGTGTGTCTCTGTGTCTGTGTCGCTCTCTCTGTTTGTTGGCATCTCCCCCTTCAGCTCCCTCTCTGTCTCTTTCTAACTCTCTCTCTCTCCATCTCCATCCTGGTCTCAAGGAGTCAAGCCTCTTTCACTGCCATGTCCTCTCTGCCATGATGTATGATCTGACAAGCCTGAAAGGCCAAGAATTCAGTAAAGGTGAAACCTCTGAACCCACGACTCAAAATCCATCTCTCCTCTTCTAAGGTTTTCCTCTTTCAGTCATTTTTTGTCACCATGATCAAAGGGGGATGAACCATGGTGGGCAAGTCAGTTAGCAATTCTTGACACAAGGGTTAACTTTCACAGGCTTCATGAGTTAATTAATTCCAATTATAAGAGGGAATGAGGCTGGGCATTTTGCCTTGTTCTCTCTTCTCTGTTCTCTCTACCACTGTTCATTGTGAAGAAGTCTTCAATCAGATGCTGGCATCTTGATTTTGGACAGCCTGGTCTCGAACCATGGGCCAAACCCTACTCATTACTCGAAGTGTAGAAGACCTAGAGTCTTTATATCTAAGTCTAGTTGAATTTTATTGAAACCTTTTTTTCCCAATATTGATTCCTTGGCACATAATTCATTACTACATGGAAAGCAACAACATACCCCCTAGAGTCAAGGAAAAGCTCCTAGGCAGCTAAGTCCTGTGCTTAAGTTCAGCACCTGCCCCACTCATGCAGAAGAAGTAAAGGCAAGTGGGAAGGGTGATGTCATTCACATGTTTTCTGTTCCTAACATCTTGGCTTTTTGAGTCAGAGAAAAGTTGTACTAAAGTAGAATGCCCTCAGTATGAC
>NW_004524601.1:6829443-6836025 GCF_000260255.1 Octodon degus | reverse complement strand
ATGATATTCTGTCCAAACACTGTTAGTACAAATCTTTCTTCTCATTGAATTAAGAGAAAGTAGCTGTATATTTTTCCTAATTATTTTGTATATACAGATACAAAATGGTCCTCATTTGTATCCCCTTTTTTGTGTAGTTTTGTCAGAGATGGGTATTCCATTGCCATTTAAATATTATAGGTGCATGAATTCAGCAAAATAATCCAATATACTCCAGTAGTCCACAATAGTAGTGGGTTATCGGTAGGACTGGTGATGATAGAATTTGTTGATTTGAACCTTTTTCAGAAAAAAAAAAAACCCATAAAACTGTAATTTTTAGAAGGCGAACTTTCTGTAGGTAAATAACCCAACAAACCTGATTCTATAAAGAATCTCATTGAAGTGTCCAGGTAAAATAGATGCATTTGATTGTAAATTATATATCAGTAAAGTTGACTTTGGAGAAAAAGAAATAACAATTAGTTACTAGTACTAACTAGTTACTATCTAGTTGGTTAAGACTAGTACCTAGTACTAAGGTACTAGATGCTCACATTGACGTTTTTGCAGAGCTAACGCACAGAACTTTCCATCCAGCTGCGTACTGCCCCTTGTTAAGCTGTACTGCATGTCAGATTTTGCTTGTAACCATGGGAATTGTCAGTTTCAAAGATTTATTTTTCATTTAAAACTAGAAGCAGAACTAGGAGACATTATTCTAGCATTCTATGGTTAGCTAGTATTATTATGATTTTTGTATCATATTCTTTCATATGCAATTGTGATCATTACCTGAAGCAATTACTTGAAGAAATAATAAAGAAATGATTCACTGTCATTTATTTTTTTCATGTACTACCTGAATTTCTTCTTCACTTAGTTTTAGGAGGAAGGAGAGAAATACCCTCTTCACTAAACATGCTCACATGTTTGTAGAGGCACTTTTAACTAAGCAGCGAAAGTGTGTGTACATATATCTCTTTGCTATTAATCAAGACATTTCACCTACACTATGAAAATTAGTGAGTTCTGGTAATAGTGATCTGATCTTCTCATGTGTACACAAAACCTTTACATAGTCACATTTAATCTTACTGTCATTCTCTATTCCTCTTTCGTCCTATTGTGGCAAGTTTTCCTGGAACAATTTTACCCTTCCTTAAAGTTTATCATGCTTATTTTTGGCTCATAGCAACATAGGAAGTACAACAAATTTACTTATGAATGTATATATTTAACATATCAAGTGGAAAAATATTCATTTTATGGTTTTCAACTTAATTCTCTTACTATGTATTTTTATAGGACACTTTTTTCTACCTTTCACAATTACAAGCCCATCTACCACCTTCGTGATAAACAGAATAACATATACTCAAGATATCCAGTAGTTCTAAATTGCTATAACCTTCATGTATATATTTTTTAATAGTTTCCTCAAGAAATACCCTAAACTTTCAGAACACTAAGAATTACCATTAATTTGATACAGCATTAATTTTCTAATTCATAACTTTTCAGCTCAAGCGCTGAAACTTGATCTCTAAAGTGCAATTCCAAAATGATTGATTTTAAAGAGATATTTATGCATTGGAGGGACTCTTCCGGGAAACACAAAAGGTTTTCTCTTGAGGGTTGTTCAAGCAGGAAAGATTGCAGTGTACAAATTTCACAGATGAGCTTTGTGTAAGGCTGTACTGTCAAATAGCAATTATTTATATGCAATTGTAAAATACAAATACTTGATGTGGTTTTTAAGGCATTGACTTACATTGTATCCATCTTCACCATAAATCATGGGTGTTGATTTTTAGAAAACATTATTGATTTGTAAAAGATAAAAGTATCTTGGGTCGATGACATTTCTCATCATGAAACCCTAAGTGGCTTGAGTCTTTTAAAGTAGGGGTTCAGCTAAAATCATTTATTTTTAAATGATTAGCTTTGAACTTCTCTTCTAGAACATCTGCTCATAATTTTGGAGCATTTGGGATGTATTTGAAAGTATGTCTTTTATTTAACCAACATTTATATATAATTGGTTTACATTATTCCATGATAGTTGACAAAGGTGCACCATGTGGGACATTGAAAATAAAGTAAAAATGTCAGTGTCACAAGAAACCAATTTTTGTAGCCTTAGTTAAAGGGAATTTAGTGAAGCACACTTCTTTGCCATGTCATCTTCTCGTCACATTATGGTGCCTGAGTTTTGTTTCATTTCTTTCTCCTTCAGCATTGATATTTACTCCTTCTTGACTACTTGATGTTGTCGAGCCATTATGAACATTATAGGGATAGCTGTGAAGATCGCAGAATAGAATCTGCCCCTGCCCCTGAAACTTGTGGTCCAGGTGAAACATTGCATCATTTATAAAAAGTTAGATTATAGATGGAGAAAGGTTGGGCATAGCCACAGATGCTGGGGCAGCACCTCACCCAGAATCAGGAGGAACAGCTGTCTGCAGACCAGAGAAAGATGTTTGGATCTGGTGTTCCCTTATATACTTGAGAATGAGCCACAGCACCAACCCCTTGAATTTGGAATTCTACTTTCCAGACTGTGGGATAATACAGTTATGTTAAATCACTCAGCTGTGGTACTGTTACAGGAGCTCTACTGACCTAACCTGCAGTGTAGTCCCATCCTTATAAGAGTGGCTTAAAATAAAACCTAATACATTATCATAGTATTTTAAAATTCTCAATGTGAAGAATAGCTTCCTTTCAGCATAATGGTAAACATAATTCTGTTGTTTACAGCAAGATAGATTCAATCAAGATTAATGCATGTTAGTACCCTTTATTCACTTTGATTTTGGATGTGGCCATAGAGGACTCAGTACAACACTGTCACTGTAGGTGCTTGTGTAAGCTAAACTGACTATTGTTCAGGTGGAGAGAAAGAATATGCATGAAGCTCTTTCCGTGGTGCCGGGAGCCTGTCTGTAGGTTGGGTGCAGGACTGCAGACCTCAGTCGTGCTCTCAGGAAAGTGAGTTCTCCATATTTCCAACAGCTTGTAAAATAGTAGCTATTTGTCTTCGTGAGACTGGTCAGTGTCATTAAGTTGATGTAATGACAGTTCCTGTGTATTGAATAGAGTGTCAAATCAATATTATACTGTCATAACACTTGATTCTTAAACTGGCATAAAAGTTGGCATTATGAAGCACTTTAGTGTGATTTTAGCATAATTTTATCCCACATATTTGACTTTCAATATATTAATATAATAGCAAGAATATTATAAGTATGGGTGGGTTATATTTTAAGGTAAAATTCAAATCATATATATATATATATATATCTTTTTTTGTGTTTAGGACAGGGACTACAGGGTCTACAGGGTCTCACTGCATAGATCGGAGTTATAGTAATCCTGCTTACAGCCTCCCAAGTGCTGGGATTACAGGTGCAAGCCACCACGCCCAGTCTCAACCACCATCTCAGGGCACCCCAGGGGCGGGGCTGGCATGGCAGGCCCAGGGATCAAACTTCCAGTCCCTGCATCTGCCTAGGCAGGCACTTCAATGCACTGAGCTATTTGGCTGACCTTCAGATCTTATATCTCAAATTATGAGATTTTCTGTTTTTATTATCAGATATGTAAGTTAAAACAATTAACTTTGTAAAACTTTACGTTCAAGCATTTGAGAAATATTTTAAAAATACAATTTATATGTATACTTGAAATTTCTAATTTGAGATAAAAATTATTTCTAGCCGTCTGTTAATCTTAATCTAGTCTCAAAACTTTATCATGTGCCTTTCCCTTATTTATGCATTTTTCTCTGCCTTGTTCTCCTACGAGACTGTCCTCAACACTCTCAAATTCAGATGTGAAGAGTCACCTCACAGTTCTCCCATACCTTACCACACAGAAATAATGGATTTATTAAAAAAAAATTCCTCGTTGCTTTCCAGCTTAATGAATTATGACCTTTTCATTTTTTTCTCTATAAGGAAAAGATGAAACAGGTTTCTATTTAAGTGCAAGACAATATCTCTTTTCATTAAAATTAAAATAGGTTATTTTCCATTCATTGGGCTTAACCATAGAATTTCATATTTCGCTTATGCCTTCATTTTGACACACTCCTGGGTGGTTTTGAGCAGATGAATGATAAAATTCAAGGTGTGCCTATTAATAACACACACTTCAATCAATCAAAGAAAGAAAGAAAGAAAGAAAAAAGTAGAAAGAAAAGTGAAGCTAAAATCAAGGTAGTTCATGTAGGAAGCAACTGTTTCCCCCTGACTGTTACAAGGCCTTTGGGTCAATTCCAGGCATCCATCTATTTGTAAGAAAGACTAAAAATGATTTTTACATTTTAAAAGTTTTATGTAACTTCCCACACATACTATAATGCATTTTACTGCTTGGCTTTCTGGACATAAAATATTTCTACGCAGATCACGAATAAAATGTCTCAATGCTGGAAGGACAAGTCAAGGAGAGCAGTGGCTGGGACCGCGGTGCCCAGGTTCCCAAAAGCCAAGTTTCTCCCGGTTCCTTCACCTTCTCTGCAAGACTTGCTCCAAGATGTGCCTGGGTGGCCAGGAGAGGCAGGTGACCAGAGCCAGCTGGGACTCCAGGGTCCAGGACATTGTGGCTGCACAGCCAGGAGTGATGCACGGTCAGGAACAGCAAGGCAGGGGCCTGGCTGCAGCAAAGCGCTGCTCCTTCCCCAGCCTGTTGCAGGCCCACCTTGGAGATACTCACAGCTCTGGACATCTAGAGCTGAAAACTACCAATGCGGGAGGCAGTGCAAGCAGCTCTATATTATGCAATCCGTAAGATGCATGCTGTTGATGAGGCGACATGATTTGGAGAGTGTGGTATAGAAACACTCAAGCCTATATGATTCATATTTTCTTTGCTTTGTGTTCTCAGTCTGATCTATGTTTTACCACTTGGTAAAAATATTGGCACTTCAAATTATTCTATTCACTTTGGACATTTTATTTTGTTCAGAGTGAAAAACAATTTTATTTTCATATTTCACATGGTCTCCTTTTGTAGTTACGCGACCACAGCTATAGCAAGAAACATATTACATCAATTTGACAAAACAAATCATACATAAACTAGAAAAACACAAAATGAAATAACAGTCGATGCGAAAACATTAGCTGCTCCCCACCTGGGTAACAAAGGACCCCTTCCCATCTCTCCCAAGGAATTTACGTGCCCCAGTCAAATTAGGCTTTGGTTATGGTGCTGACTCTGGCACTGACTTTCAGAGGTGCGGTGCACAAAGGAAAATTAGTGAAGCCAGCCGCTGCGACCTCTCTTCCACCTGTCCTTCTGAGTCATAACTTGGCACGAACTCATGGCTTTGTCACTGTCTTACTGAAGGCAACATTCTCTTCATGCAGCCGGATGAATAATGGAAAGTTGAAATAATGCACAGTTGAATCCTACAGTGTAGTAACACTGCTTCTTAGAGGAGAGAAACATACATGTTAATGAGAATAAAAGTGGTGAGGACAAGATCAGCTGAAAAATACAGATCAAGGTACATGTATTCATCTCCCAGAGTTGCATGGCAAAATACGGCAAACTGGGTTGTGCAGCAGCAACTTATTTCTCTATAGTTCTGGAGACCAGAGGTCCAAGTATGGTTGATGTCTGGCAAGGCAAGGCAAGGCAGCTGTTTTCCCATTACACTGGTGCTAGTGTAATAGGAATATATATATATATATATTATTGCCTTAAAATATATATATTTTCCCCCTCCCTTCAGTACCAGGGATTGAACTCAGGACCCTGCTCTTGCCAGGCAAACACTTATTCTACTTGAGCTATCTCTGCAGCCCTAGAGCTAGGATATTAATATATTCCTGCAATCAGCTCCTAGCAAATAAATAGAGTACACTAGACCAGAATGATTCATAATGTAACATAATCAGAACTTCAATGAAAAGAAACATTTTCTCTGCTATATAATCTTGCTGGTTTTTCTGTTTGTACTTGTAACATTCATCCTTGTACCAGAGCAACAGAAAGGACGTTTGGTACATTTGAGTATTTTCATATGCAATTTATAGAATAATTCACCACAGGTTAAGTGTGTGGCAGTTAAAGGCTGTAAAACGCAAAAAGGACATATGCAGCGAAACACAATGGAAGAAACAGGTTCATTTATATGTTAAACAGTTGCTGAACAATACAAGGTTACTTTCTATCACAAATTGACACAGTATATTAAAATACATTACCATATTGTAAACTTCCTCTCCTTTTTAACCCACTCACATCAACCAAGGGGAACATACAGACAGAAAAATTAACTTTTAAAAGGAATATTTTATAAAGTTAGATTAAAAAGCTAGGCTGCAGAGATATCATGCTTCCTATCCCAAAAAACACTCCCAATAAACCAGACCTGAATTAATGAACCAGAACTACAGCAGCGAGGCTGCATAGAAAAGGATGAAAAGTAAGACACATTCGGAAGGAGCTGCTACTCACTCTGGTTTGCGCTGGCAAAAAGGTAAATGCTTTGATCTTGAGTTCGATAATGGAAACTGAATGGGAATTTTCTGTCATTTCATGCCACATTAACAAGAATTTGAAATAGGCACCCTTTAAAGA
>NW_004524601.1:6813623-6829343 GCF_000260255.1 Octodon degus | reverse complement strand
TATATATATACATATATTCACTGTTTGGGAAGTTCAGTCCATGATTTTTGACTTGCAAAAACAAGCTACAGAACATCCTGGAGAGATTGCCTGATGGAGAGAAAGCCCCTCTCTTCAGGCCAGATTCTGAAAGCTAGAAAGATATACAAAAATGGTCTGCAATTATAGTAGATAACCCCAGTGAGCAGTTCCACTAAGTCACCAGTTAAAATTTCTAATACCTCCCAGGAGCTCCAAACTGGCAAACAAGCCTTTAACACAGGAATTCACGGTGCTCTATGTCCGCTGAAAAAGTGCACATCATGCATTACAAGATAAGTCTTTCAAAAGATAAAAGCACATGAACGCAAAGGACAGGATAATTATTGAATTAATGAAACATTGGTCAACTGTATCTGTACTGAGAGCATTATCTTGGGTGTCTCACTGCATTATTAAAGAAAGAAACCCTTTACCACTGGGGAAGACTTGATCTCTCATCCTGCTAAGGACATTTGTCATGAACTTTTAAGGCAAGATTTCATTCAAATGATGGCATGTGTTCTTAGTTTGGCCAGGACCCCAATGAGATGAATCTACATGGTAGCATACGATGTTTTGGTACCTTCCTTAGTAAGGATGAAGGAGTCACTGTGTTTGAAGAGACTTCACCATAGGATCATGTGTATATGGGCTGGCAAGATAGCTCAGAGGACTAAAGCAGCTGCTCAGGCAAGCTTAGGCAAGTGCAGGGACCACAGTTCGATCCATGGCACCACAAGCTGCCCTAGCCCCAGCCACAGGCTGGCTGAGCAGGCCAGAGACCAAGCATAGTGGTGCATACCTGAAATCCTAGCGCTGAGGAGGCTGAAAGCAGGAGGATCACCATGAGTCCGAGCTGCATAGTGAGATCCTGCAACAACCAAATACATTAAGAAATCATGAGAAAATAAAAAGATCATGTGTATGAGGATGTATTATGTAAATTTGTCTGCTAGCCAGCATAACACTGTTGAGCTATTCAAGGCTTTGAATGATCACACATTAGGAAAACTGAGTTGATCTTCTTTGTGTCAGTATTGTATATGCATAGATTTCATCCAGGCTTTGTGTTAGGCTTGTGTTACTGTGAGCAGAGAAGTTACATCTGAATGAAGACTCCACACTGCACTACCATGCAGAAATGCTGGATAGTTGAAAATGTCGCTGGGATTAACTCTATTTTCCACCCAACCACACTGAAATACCTCTCCTCTCCTCATCTGTGAGGAGATGAACACAGAGCACACATGTCTGTACACAGAAGTAAGATGGCTTTCTAAACATAGGTAACTGGCCAGAGTTCTAAGAACGCAAGAGCTGCCCCAGAGATTGCTTTTAGAAAAGCAGCCACCACTAGTAGCACATCTCAGGGACATACAATGGGACAGAGATTGTGCTCACACATGGGACATGTGCAATCAAGTTGATTAACTCAGTGTTTCACTTCAGAAGAGAAGGACAAATGTGTTTACATCTCTAGATAAAGTAGATGCACTTGAAGCTAAACAGGAATTATGGGAGTGAAAAGTGAACGAGGAGATTTTTTTGAAATATAGGTAGAAATTTTGAAAGACACTGAGCCCATGTTATGGCTTGTGTCTTATTCTCTCCCCAAAGCCACATACAATCATTGGGGCAGCTTCTAGAGTTTGTGATTAATTCTTTTTTTTTTTTTTTTTTTTTTGGCAGAACCAGGTATTGAACTCAGGCCCTTAGGCTTGCCAGGGAAGTGCTTATTCCACTGAGCCATCTCCCAGGCTGGTTTGTGATTAATTATTGATCCAATGCTGGGATTATGGGTGGGAGTGCTACACCTGCCCTGAGGCAGATAATCTACATACAAATGTAAGGATGGGAGAGAGTCCTGCTAGCTGTCTCAGCTGCTGCTCCTCCCAGTGTTCTTTACTGTCTTGTCCAGCCATAAACTACTGCCCTCTGTCATGGGCCACTCTGCCTTGGAGCCAGCCTAGTAAAGACCAAAACCTCCACTAACTGTGAGCTAAATCAATCTTTACTTCCTTAATTTTGAGTGTTGTGTGTTTTGTCCAAGCAGTGACAGAAAAGTAACCGAGACAGCCAAGAACTTCTTTCTCCAAGATGTTGGATGACAAACTATCTCAACTTTCAAAGAAGTTTAAACCTTACTGCCCAACTATAAAAGATCCCAAAAGAAAGAATTGGATACATGACCTACTTGTTCATGAACCAAGTGCATTAGTTTTTGTCTGTGCCAGAAGATCAGTAGCTTGAGATCTCAAACGATGGTGGTTTTAAAAGCATATTAGACACGACTTCACATTTCTATATATTTTGGATTAAAGCCAAGTCAGAATACCTTGAGATTACTGGAAAAGCACAGCATAATTTGTTTCTATTTCCAATAGCTGATCTTCATAAAGAAGTTTTTTGTGCAGAAGGCAGTGAGAACTAGATTCTGGAAATAAGCAACACACTTTAGGTGTCACTATTTCCTGTTACCCTGGAAGAGACCATCTATCAGCAGGAGAACAAGCTCCAGGCTGTCCCTGATCCTGCATTAAACTGAGTTGTACATTATGTCATTATGTGTCATATTATAATGAAAACAGAAAACCAGTGCACACGAAAGGTAATGTGCTTGAATCATCCTGCATATCTTACCCCTACAGAAAAATCATCTTCCCAGAAAGACTCAAATTATTATTTGAAGATTCATAACTTGAATATTTTGGATGGCTCCTACCATGCTGCCTTCAATCATAAGGCGAGGAAGAGAGATCTTATTCTTCAATGACATTTGTAAGTGGATCCCACAGAGACTCAAGAGAAGGATATATTTTGTTTTGTTTTGTTTGGTGGAACTGGGAATTGAACTCAGGCCCTTGCGCTTGCCAGGGAAGCACTTATTCCACTGAGCCATCTCCCCAGCCCCAAGAAGGATATGTTTAACAAATAAATAATGTATCTAGAGTTGTAGCATACATGTCAAAGTAAAATGCTAGAATAATTTAAATCTAGGGTACTTGGCTTAGCTTTGGGCATTAATTACTAAACAGTTAATCTAAAGTTATTTATATTAACTTATATTCCTTATTGTATGTTAGTGCATATTATATTTTATATAACTTACTATATGCTAACTTATTCTTACAGGACATCAGAATGTTTCTGTATAAAATATTAAAAATACATTCAATACAAAGATACGATCTTTTTTAGATTATATTATAATAAGAAACATGGAAGACCAGAAAAACATGTTTCCTTTTGTCTTTTGCATTCTGATAAAATTCAACTTCATCGATATATTGAAGTATTTCATTTAATTTTCATGATAGTTTGTCATGAAGATGATTTAAACCATACTTGCCATAGAGAAAAACACATTAATGAATAATTTCAAATGATTTTCATTTTTAGCATAAATTTGATTTGTAGAGTATGCCAGAAATCCCATCTACTGCACTTGTTTTCCTCCATATTGTCCACATTGATCTATTTAATGGGTGTCATTATTCCCTGCACATATATAAAATCTAAGGTATTTAGATTGTTTTCTTCTTTGAACACTCACATCTCAAAAACAAAACAATTGTAGCAGGTAGCAACACCTCTGAAGTTCATTAGAAACAGCCTTTTCTCTCTCTGCTTACACTGTTTCCTTTCCACAGACTGAAGCAGGGACAGGAATTTCTGCCACTTTCCCTGTTTTCCAGAGTTGTTTTTATCTCACAGAAAATGTAAAGTCCTAAAATCATTTTTACCACCTTCTAGACTAAGTTATTACTAACTTCCTGCCAGGAAATGACTATCCTAAACAACGAATATAATTCTGAAATGAGTCATTATTAACTCTTCTATCCTGATAGATGAATGAATGAAAGATTTTTAAAATTCATATTTCAGGACACATTAATGTGTTTAAATAGCTATTGAAGAATAGAAGGCAGTACATAATAGTGTCTGAAATACATCATTCATTGCAGAATTAGTTTATCATTTCAAAAATTTTCATGGGCTGCACAATTGATCATGCATATTTCATATCATCTTAGATTTGTGCCTTCTTATATTTGGTATAATATAGTTCCAACTGTGTTAGAAAATGAATATCAAATACTCTCTGGAGGCAAACTGAGGGGAAAGTGCTTTGATGGTAAACTGAAGTGGTAGGTGATTAATCATATTCTCCCTCCAGATCACTCCAAAGCCCAGACAGATAACTGTATCCCAGTGAAATAAGGAGGTTCGTATGTCACAGCCATGTTTGAGTAAGTGGGATTCATTTAATAGTTTTTAAGTGCCACAAGCTTCTTTCCTGACTTTATGCAAAATAATATCTAGAAATTTAGCATGGACAAGCAAACTGAAGCAAGATCACTTTCTAACTTCTCAGAATGTAATGTTTCTGCAGGACTTTCATGCAGAAGACAATGTGATGAAATGGAGCACAGTAGGGAGTTTGTATCTTTTGCCTTTAATTCTTCTGAAACATCTGTGATGCGCATGCAGCAACTGGGCTCTTCTTGCCAGATGCTTGCTGCCAGATGGCGGCAGGACAGGCATTACCACCGTGCTGCTCACGTCTCTTTGCTCTGCTTCTTGCTGAGTATAATTTAAGCATCGTTCTCTCCTCTCTATTATCAATGGGTTTTGTTTACTTAAACCCATACAAGAATGGGTTCAGTTGTGTGCATCTAAGGTCACAGGTGACAGTTGCTGGAGCCACGCGGTCACTAAGTGGGGAAGCGCTGGTACTGGAGATGTGGACTTTGAGGCTTCGAAAGCTCTGGCTAGAATTAGAGGGAGCACAGTGCTAAAAGAGTAGCTTGTTATCATTTCTTGTCACCTAGAAAAGTGGGTAGAAGGAGATGAATCTTTTGTAGACAGAGAGGCTGCGACTATGTGGCACTTTCATAGGAAATTCAAGATGATGGACAATGCTGACATTTCTAATTGGGAAAGATAGCTAAATGAAAGTCTATGGTGCCTGGGGAGATAGCTTAGTAGAATAAGCACTTGCCTGGCAAGTGCAGGGTCGTGAGTTCAATCCTTGATACCAAAAAAAAAAAAAAAAAATAGAATGAAAAGAAAAGAAAGTTTAAGTGATCCATTTAAGTCTTTTAAATGCTTTAAAAAAAAAAAAAGAAATCACATTCTATGCATCAATGCAAATGGACTTCAGTGACACTAGGCTCAAAGAAATGAGCCAGACACAGGAGGACAAACTCGGCATGAATCTGTCTAGATGGTCTGCCTAGGACACTGAGACTCACATAGCACAGAGCAGAATGGGCCTTGCTGAAGGCAGGGGGAAGAGAATGAGGAGAAGTCGCTCAAAGGCTTCACAGTTTCAGTAATGTAAGATGAGTGAGTCTAGGAGAGCTGCTGCAGACACAGGGTGTGTGTTTACAGCAATGTTCTCTATGCCTGAAAGTCAGATAAGAAGGTGGATCGTGTATTAAGTGTTCTTATCACAAAACGGAAATAAACTATTAAGAGTTGGTGGATGCACTAATGACGTGGATCACGGTGAGGATTTCACTGTGTATGCCCACAGTCCAACTCATCCAGATGTACACTTTAAGTACGCACAGCTTTGTATATCCTTTTTTTTTTTTTCTTCTTTTCTATTTTAGGGAAGGGTCTACAGGGTATTCAGGGTCTCACTACTAAATCAGACTCATAGTGATCTGCCTGTTTACAGCCTCCCAAGAGCTAGGATTATAGGTGCACACCACACGCCCAGTCTCAATTGCATCTCAGTGCACCCCAGAGGTGGGGGAGCACAGCAGTGTATATCCATTATGCATATATAAAGGAGGTTAATTTAAAAAAATACTGGATTGAAGGTGGTCATACTCACATTTGCAATAGAGACCTTCCAGGAACACAGCTGTAATAGCTTCTTCTTCTTCTTTTTATTTATTTATTTATTTATTTATTTATTTATTTATTTCAGAACCAGGGATTGAACTCAAGCCCTTGCACTTGCCAGGGAAGCACTATTCTACTGAGCCATCTCCCCAGCCCCTGTAATAACTTCTTAAAGGTATGTGAAGACCATGATCTTGATCACGTGAGTCCCTCCCACTTAATTTCCTCTTTCTTCTCTCACTCAGTTTCAGCACAGCTGAAGGCAGCAGAGAGGAGGGGAAGAATTCATGCAGCACTGCCTTGCAAAACAATCCCAATGCTTTCAACCAGCACCTCTTTTCCACTTGCAGTCTCCAGGACAGGAAGGAGTGTGGTTCCCACACACTTTCCGCAGAACTTGACAGGTAAAGACTATACAATACAGGGAACCCAAGGTTTCACTTTGGTAGCACCAAGAATCTAACAGATATTTATGGAAATACCAATTCCTTGTGTTAAGTTGCTAGGTGCAGATATTTATAACATAAATGTATCGATGTACCTGCACTGAACAGATATAATTCTGTCACTGAACTAATGCCAACAGCGCTAGATGACTAAAGTTGTTCTTTCTGTTTATTTCTATTTTTTAGTATTTTAATCATTATATTGAGAAAAAATAACACTGAAACAGTTTCAAAGCAGTTTAGTAGGACAGTTATAATAACTAATACATTGCATATTGTTGTCTTCACAGTAAATATTCAGAGGACAAGAAGCAGACATGATATCTTGTCTAAACAATATTCATACAAATGTTTCTTCTCATTGAACTAAGAGAAGGTAGCTGTATATATACCTTAACTATTTTGTATATATGTATATTTTTTCACTACAAAATGGTCTTTTATTTACATCCCCTGGTGGTTTTTTATGTTTGTTTTGTCAGAGATGGGTGTTCCATTGTTGTCAGAGTAGCTGTACTTGGAGAAGTCTTTTTTAAAGGACCTTTCCATATTTGATGCAATTCCAGATATTGTAGGGACTTGAATTCAGCAAAATAATCCAATGTAGTCCAATAGCAGTTCCATGTTATATCTAAGGCATTTGATATTCAGACAGATAGTGATGTTAAGCTCAGCTGCATCTGTTACAGGGTAATAATATCATTAAGCTTCTGGATGTTTAACAACTACAGTTTGCAGACCAAAAATTAAAGAAAAAGAGGGGCAATAGGGATAGCCAATATTTTGGACCTAGCCCTTCAAGGTCAGTGAGGACTCAGGACATAAGAGAACCTGTGCTGAGATATCCTATAATTCAGTGGTGTCCAAAATTTTCTGATCAAGGAGATTATGGGCCCACAGAGGAAAGTGATTGATGATGTACAGTGTGCCTAAGGAGAATCACCTACAGAGAAAAAATTCTCTCGGGCTTTCACAGAGAGCAAACTGGTCAAGCAATGACCATGACTCATCCACATGGCTGACACTGACAAGAGATCTACAAACTGTGGTACATGGTTTCAGGATGAATTCTGAGGGGATTTGACTGACCTTGTCAGATACAAAAGTAACATTTTTAGTTATATAGATCTTGCTTTAGTTTGGTCTTAACCATCCAACAGAAAAGTATAACCACCAGGTATAAAAAGTAAAGCCATATTAATATGCTGAGCTGTAAAAGGCTCAAGTCGACAACTTCTGACAATTGCCAGTTCTGTCAATAACTTACTACCACTGTGTTTATTCCTATTTTTCAACCTCTTTTTTGTTTCTGAGTAGTGGCTTATCAGCTCCATTCAGGTTTATCTGTAGTGAATGAAGTGAAGACATCAGAAATTTCTCAGTCGTCATGGAGGAATCTGCCTAGATATCTATGCACATGGCAAATGTAACGTCAAGGACTTTCCTTAAAATTTCCTCAGCTATGAGCTAAATTCGTCCTTGAAAAAGATGAAACAGTTTCTTAAGATAATTAAAAAAAAATCTTAAGAGTCAGTGTAGTTGAGAAGCACTATATATAGTTAGGAAATGACAGGAGAAAATTCTTCTCCTGAAATGTGATTTCTGGTTTTAATGGTGGTGTTGGCATCATTGAATAAAAATAGTAGCAGAACTACAAAAAAGTGGTCATGGGAGTGACTTTTAAAGCCAAAATCAAGGGCCAGCCAAATATCTCAGAGGATTACAGCATCTGCAAACAGGCACAGGCGTCAGGAGTTTGATCCCCAGGTCTGCTGTGCTGGCCCTGTCCATGGGGCATGCTAAGAATGCGATTGAGACTGGGCTTGGTGGCATGCCTGTAATCCCAGCTTTTGGGAGGCTGTAAATAGGCGGATCACTATGAGTCTGATCTAGTAGTGAGATCCTGAACACCCTGTGAATCCCTCCCTAAATACAAAAAATATTAAAAAAAAGAATAAAAACAAAATCAGTGACTGGTTGCTGAATACCTCTTTTGATCTTAATCACAATGAAAAAGGAAGCAGCCCTTGACAAGATGAACAAATTCTCATGGACGACCATGGGACATGGTTCCCCATGCAATTCCTGCTGGAAATGTGAGTGAATCTCTCAGCAGTAGGTGTCATCATTCAGGAATTCTCTGAGAAAATATAAAATCTAATAATGTATCTCTTTTTTATTTATTTTAATGAGAAAAAAGATAAAACAACAATGAAACAGTTTCAAAATAGATTAGTAGGACAGTTACAATAATTAATACATTGCATATTTTCTTCATAGTAGTTATTCAGAAGACAAGACACAGACATGATACCTTACTTAAACAATATTAGTACAAACCTTTTAGCTTTGTTAATAAATGGCGCTGGAAAAACTGGATTACCAAATGCCAAAGACTAAAACTAGACCTATGTCATAAATTAGGGTTTTTTGCAAGGTGAGCATTAAAGTACAGGACATATTTGATAACACTTTACAATGAATCACCCAAAGAATTATATGCAACAATTGCAGGAAACCTATCCATACACTAAACACTAAAGAATCCAGCTGAGGGTCTAGTGCTGATAACAAGGCCTCCCACCAGTCCAGCTGGAGGTCTACAGCCCACAACTAAGTCTCATGCAGGCCCGCTTCATGTGTCTGCATTGGAAAGTCCCAAACAAAGGTCAGTGAGGGAAGCTAGGAAGTTTATGCCAGTGGAATAAAGGATCTGCGCTAGCTGGCTGAGGGATCTGAACTGGAGCTAGGAAGCAATGCTCAAGGTAACTACCAGAGCTCCCCCAAATGTACCACAGTCATCCTCAGCAACAGTGAGGTCCTGAGCTGCTCCACTGATGAGGAAAGCCAAGTTCCTGCCAAGAAAGTCAAAGCGACAAGCTTCTCCTTGAGGCTGAGCAGTGTACCATCTTCTCCTCCAAAGCCAGGAAGTGATGCTCACGATGAGGACCAGAGTGCCTCAAAAATTCTTCAGAGCAAAGTAAACATGACAAAGTCCTCCAGCAGAACAATACAAGAGAACTAATGACTGTCTCTGCAACAGCTTCTTGGAACAGTATCCCTAACTGCATTTTGGTAGTTTCTCGTGTTGTGCTTTTATGCTTCTGGCAACAACCCTCATGTAGGCTTTCTGCAACCAGCACCACACTAGTTTAATTCAGCTGGGTGTAAGAAGTGGACCACCAGTTAGAAATTACTATAACCTATGTCTCACCATGAATTAAACCGAAATGGAAATGGAAATATCATTAATCTTCTCTTCTGGATGTTTAACAACTACAGTTTGCAGACCAAAAATTAAAGAAAAAGAGGGGTAATAAGGATAGCCAATATTTTGGCCCTAGCCCTTCAAGGTCAGTGAGGACTCAGGACATAAGAGAACCTGGGCTGAGATATCCTATAATTCAGTGGTGTCCAAAATTTTCTGATCAAGGAAATTATGGGCCCACAGAGGAAAGTGATTGATGATGTACAATGTGCCCAAGGAGAATCACCTACAGAGAAAAAATTCTCTCAGGCTTTCACAGAGAGCAAATTGGTCAAGCAATGGCTGTGATTCATGCAGATGGCTGACACAACAAAAGATCTACAAGGTGGTATACATGGTTCCAGCATAAATCCTGAGGGGAAATGGCTGACTTATCAGAAACAAAAGTTATATTCTTAGTTATATAGGTCTTGCTTTAACTTGGTCTTAACCATCCAGCAGAAAAGTATAAAAATGACTTATAAAATGTAAAGCCATATTAATACATTGAGCTGTAAAATGCTCAAGTCAACAACTTCTGACAATTGACAGTTCTGCTGATAATCCACTACTATTATGGACTATTGGTCTATATGGGGTTATTTTGATGAATTCAAGTACCTACAATCTTTAGACTGGTTTCAAGAATGAAAAGTTCCTTTAAAGACTTCTTCAAATACAGCTTCTCTAACTGCAATGGAACATTTGTATGAAAAAACAAAATGAAAAAAGGATATGTTGGGAGCCATGAAGCAAGGATAAGGATAAAGAGAAAATACATATAGGTGGGACTTGGCCCAATGCCTAAAGCAAACAAGCTGCCTTACTCCTGAGATGAACATCCTGTCTGATTAAAGTTTGCTATCAGTCACTAAGCAGCCTGGTTTCATGCATTACTAACTTCACAAAAGTGTAAACAAAGGACAGTTTTGGTGTGAAAAAAAAGGAGGAAAGAAAAATTTAATATATATATATGTATATATGAAAGTTAGGATAGATACGCAGCTACTTTCTCTTAGTTCACTGAGAATAAAAGTCTGCACTAATATTGTATAGATAAGATATCATGTCTGCATCTTGTTCTCTGAATAACTATTACAAAGACAGCAATATGCAACATATTAATCATTGTAAACATCCTACAGGGCAGGCCAAATAGCTCAGCAGATTAAAGTACCTGCAGGCAGGCTCAGGGGCCGGAGGTTCCATCCCCAGGCCTGCTGTGCCAGCCCCAACACCAGGGCAGGCTGGATTGGCAGTTGAGACTGGGTGTGCACATAATCCCAGTTCTTGGGAAGTTTTAAACAGGCAGATCACTACAAGTCTGATCTAATAGTGAGACCCTGAACATCCCGTATACCCTTCTCTAAAAAATTAAAAAAAAAATACTATTAGCCTGTTTTGAAACTCTTTCATCAGTATTTTTATCTTTTTTCTCATTAAAATGAATAAAAATTTAAGAAAAGCAATGGATCAAACATTAAACTGAAATACTCTATCTACTGGAAAAGAGAATTGGTAGAACTGTTGAAGATATGTGGAGGCACAATTTCCATGAACACAACTGTGAATGTATGGGAAACACAGCACAAAAGCACCAACTGGATGCCATCCATTAAACAACTTTTGCACAGAAAAAAGAATCATCAACAAAGTGTAAAGGCAACACCCAGAGTGCGAGACCTTTGAACCTGTTGTCCCACAGATAAAGGACTAATTAATGCCACATATAGAGAACTGGAAAAAAAATCAAAATCTCCAAATCTAAAGACCATCCAAAAATGAGTATCTGGCATCTTCACTTCTCAGTTGGAGAAATATAGCAAATAAATAAATTAGAAAATATTCAATATCACTGGTCGTGGGAGAGATGTCAATTAAAACAATGCTGAGCTTCCATTTCACCCCTGAAACAATGGTTATCATAAAGATATCAACCAGTAACAAATGCTGGTGGGGCTGTGTAGAAAAAGGAACCCTTCTCCAATGTTGTTAGGAGCTTAGACTGGTGCAACCACTGTAGAAATCATCCCTGGAAATGTTTCTAAAAGCTAGGATTAGTGATTTCCCTTGACCAACATATTCCTCTTTTTGGTATCTTCTTGGAAGAATTATAAACATCATACCACAATAATATATGCTCACCAGTTTTATAGCAGCAGAGTTTGTAGTATCTATATGTTGGACACAGCTAACATATCTGTCAATGAGGAAGGAATAAAAATATGTGGTTTTCTATACAATGGAGTACTAATTAGTCATATAGAAGGATAAACTTAAGACATCTATGTATAAATGAGTGCTCCTTAACATCATGCTTTGAAGTGAAATAAATTGGACAGACATCTGTAAATGTCACACTGTCTCCCTGGCCTGAGAAACTGGACATGTAAATAGGAACTAAAATATGCCATGATAGTGTGAAATTGGAAGAAATTGTTCAAAAGGAAATAGGAACTATGGAGAAGAAAGGAGAAAGGAAGGAACGTAAAGAAAAATAATGGTAAAAGTAGGATAACACAAAAACAAACTTTGTAAATAAGGAGGGTAAGAGGTGTTGAAGGGACAGGAGAAGATGGGGACAGAAAGAGGAATCAAGATGTACAGTAAGCTGGGTGTGGGGGGGGCACCCCTGTAATCCCAGCATTCAGGAGGTTAAAGCAGGAGGACTGGCATAAGTTTGAGGCTACCCTGGGCTACACAATGAATGCAAGTCCAATCTCAACTATGTAGTGAGACTGTAACTTAAAGATAGATAGATAGATAGATAGATAGATAGATAGATAGATAGATAGATCATACACAGGTACAAATTCCCTGAGATGAAATCTATCTATCTATCTATCTATCTATCTATCTATCTATCTATCTATCTATGTATCTATCTATTAATCTATTATATTGTTTCAATAAACTTAAAAATGAAAATATAAATCAATAAACACTATAATGAGACATGCTAAACCATTTATTTCCTTATGATAATTGTCAGATGCATATATATTATAAAATGTATATATTTATAAACACATATAGAAATATATGCAATGTATTCATATTTATGTATTTATGTGGAAAGTGTACTTTATAGATATTACTATATGTGGTATTTGTCTTAGTGTGCTTGTATTTTACTTTTTGTATTTTGTTTACTTTTTTTGAAAACTCAAAATTAAGAGAGCACATTATTTTTTGAAAAGGTTATTTACAAATTCATTTAACCATTCTAAAATTAATGAAGATTTAAAGTTTTCTGAGGGCTGGCAGGACAGCTCAGCGGTATGAAGCGCCTGCTTTGGAAACCGAGGGGACCAGGGTTCCATTCCTGATCCCACCTGCCACGCGGCTTCAACCCTGGGGCGCGCTGAGCCTGCTGCAGAATCCCGGCGTGGTGGCACGCTCCTGTAATCCCAGTGCTGGGGAGGCTGAAACAGGAGGATCACTATAAGTCTGAGCTGTGTGGTGAGGCTCTGTACTAAATACATAAATGAAAAAATAAAATAAAGATTTCTGGATTTAGTTGTATAATAGATTGAGCATCAAAATGTACTTGAGAAGGCAATTTAACAAAAAAAAACCTCTTGTTTGTATTTATGTATTGAGTTCAGGGTCTCACTACGCAGTTTGAATTCGAAGTGATCTTCCAGTCTCAGCCTCCCCATTGCTGGGATTACGGGCATCCACCACCACGCGCCGTTTCCGTGGCCTGCAGGGTGTCAGGTCCAGTGTCATGTGCTACCAAGGATCAACCGCCCGTCCTTGCTCCTTCCAGGCAGGCGCTTAGGCCACTGAGCTAACTCCTCAGCCCCAAGGCAAGTTTTAAACTTATGATTGAAATTTGGAATCATTTGTTGCATGTTCACAAACTCATATTAAAGTTAATATATTTACAGTAAGGAATTCTTTTAAGTTTATATTTATTATTTCATGTAATTTAGCATTCTATTCTGTTATATTTCTTCTGAACTAGGGTGGTTTCGTGCAGAATTTCTTTTGGGTCTTCTCTTACTTTTCTGGTGTGAGTTCCTTTCTTTTCCTTTTTTGCTGTTGCTGTTCTTCGTGTTAATTCGGAGAACATATTTGGGGTTGCCTTTGTGTTCACGGCCGTCTTGCTCTTGCTAACGGTGCAGAGCTGTGGCGAGGACCATGCAGAAGGCTCCGTCCATCCGTGTAGATCCGCGGCCTCCTCCCTGGAGCCAGGAGCCCCGGAGCAAGCTGCCTGCTGGGGCAGAGCGCTGAGCGCTGAGCGCTGCGCGCTGCGCTGTTTTCTTCCCCAGTTTTCTGCTAGTTTCTCTCAGGGAGCTGAGTGTGGTTCCTCTCGCTGTCCCTCAGGGTGGTTCTTCCGCCACCTCCTTATTATTCATTTCTGTACCTGTCTTGTCTCTGGCTTTTCATCATAAACCCCAGAATCAACTCTATATCTGCCAGAGCTCCTGATCTTTTTATTAATTCACGTGGCATTAACACGAGAGCGCTCAGTTTTTATGTTATTGAATATTTTGTCTATGAAATGTGATTTCTCTCCCCACAGTTCAGTTTGCATTAGTGTCTGACTTTTCTGTTGTCCAATTTTATCCACAACACATTGTTAACCCTCCAGGGGTTAATCGTTCCTTTATACACTGACTACTCTTCAAGAATTGTGTTTATTTCTTTACAGCATCTTCTGTGAGGCAGACGCGGGGCACAAAACGCGTTCTCTTTGCAAACAGTTGTTTCATTCTCAGAATTATTCTAAATGTTTGTACAAATTGTAAATGTATTTCATTGATGCATTTCTTTCATCTCAATATATCTTGAAGTGGGAACTTGTGGATGAATGTGAGTGTGTGTCTGCGCCCCTGTGTGTGTGAGTGCGTGTGTGTGCTCTACAATACAGTTTAGCTCCGCAAACATAAGCAGCGCCATTGAGCCCAGGAAACATCTGCATTATCTCCTTACATTAAAAGCAGTACTTAGCATGTCAATATTCGTTTTTATGTCGCCTGAGTCCTGGATACTGGCTCTTAAGGAAACAACTCCTGTTCTTACCCCAATGTATAATGTTTCAAATTAATTGTTATGTCCCTTGGGATCCTCGAACAGTTTCGTCACTCAATAGTTTAATCAAATGAGGGGTTTTTTTTCCTATGTCGACTTTACACTTCTGTCTTTTACAGTGATACATTTTACACTGCTGGGTTACAATAAAATAGAGAGATTTTATATTTTATTATTGCATTGTACTTATTAATTAGGCTATACTTACACACACACCCTTGAATGGTTACAGCTCCAGGATGATACAAATCTTTGAAATATACTGAGGAAGGCTCCTTTATAAATTATATATCCTTCTAAGGATACTTTGTGTCTGATGCATATGTACTATCTGTAGGGTTGGCGAGAAACACTCTAAAATGAAGAGGCACCGAATGAGTTTTATAAGTTGCTGCTTGTAACTTAGTACAATTTTTGTACTTACTTCATGTAATATTAGTTCACTAAGGTACATTTTCACATGAAAGTGTTCAAATTATCAATATTATTATCATAACCTTTTATTTTAATTTAAAATACATTTTATAAGGACTGGCCAAATAGCTCAGTGGGTTAAAGCACCTGCAAGCAGGTGCAGGAGCTAGGGGTTCAATCCCTGGGCCTGCCACGCTGTGCTGCCCCCGGGGAGCGCTGAGAGGGCAATTGAGACTGCACATGGTGGCATGCACCTGTAATCCCAGCTCTTGAGAGGCTGGAAACAGGCGGATCACT
Organism: Octodon degus; assembly: GCF_000260255.1. Taxonomy (NCBI): domain Eukaryota; kingdom Metazoa; phylum Chordata; class Mammalia; order Rodentia; family Octodontidae; genus Octodon; species Octodon degus. Next base: position 6,814,022 of record NW_004524601.1, on the reverse strand, counting down.
ATAAATCCAATCTAGTCGTGAGATCACGAACACCCTGTAGACCCTTTCCTAAAAACAAAAACAAAAACAAAAACAAAAAAATAAAATAAAATACATTTTATATATTTCTATTCATACTCGTATAATTTTGATGAAACTTTATTATTGTTCACTTTGCTTGCAGGCTTACTTTACATGTATAATTACACTATTTAAATTATCATGATGATCTATCCATTTTTATTAACTTTCTTTTAGCTGATAAATTGTATATATGTTCTGGTATTCAGATCTTCCACTCTAGCTGTTTAAAAAAGTCAATTTAATAAACAAAAAAGTATAAACATGTATTATAACCAACACAAATGTGAAGTTTTCACTAATATATTTCCAAAGGGGAAAAAAAAAAAAAAAAAAAAA
>NW_004524601.1:6801572-6813511 GCF_000260255.1 Octodon degus | reverse complement strand
TATATATATATTATGGAAAAATAAAGAAAAATCACATAACCAACATTGCACTGCAACCGCCTTCACAAAAGTCAAAATACTGATGAGAACTGAGGAAATTAGGTAAGCAGGAGCTTATCACAATATGACAAAGGCAATATATAACAAACTCCCTTGTACCCCTGGGAAATCATACCGCTACCAAAGTTGCCTCTAAAATCAAGAATAAGACAACACTGTCCCTCTCTTATCACTCCTGTTTGAATGATATTCAAAATATGATCCAGCGGTCCTGCAACAATTTCCTTATCTCTTGCTACATGCATTTTTATATGTTCACCTATTTAAATGACAAATATATCTGTTAAGGACTTCTAAATTTGTACTACCTGGCTCCCTCATCCAACTTCAGACTCCTCAGCTAACATCCTCTTTGAAATTTTCACTTGAAACCCTCTTGTACTACAATCTATGTCAAAGACATTAATTTTTTTTATTTCTCCTTCATGACTCTTTATTATTGAAGTTTTGAGAATTTCCCCTGGTGTACCTTGGCTGTATCATGTATGTTACTCTGTTTTTGTTTTTCTTTCTTTGTCTTCACAAGTTATAAGTGTCTTTGATCGGAGTATTCCAGCATGTAGTCATTCATTTCAGAAATGCTTCCTTCAATGGTTAAGTAGTTTCAAACATCTAAATAAAATTCTGTCACTGTAGGAAGACTTGTTTAAATAGCATGCATGTGGTTAACTGTTTGGCAGAAGAAAACTTAGCTCCTTTGCTCTGATGGTTTCAAGTCTAAGCCTAATGCTCGTTTGCAAAGAGAACATGCACTCTTACAGTAAAACTAGCAGACTATCCTAAGTTATGGCTTTTGTTGGTGGATACTGCTAGAGTCTGGTGAGAAAGATGATCTGTGATTTGAAAGTATGTGCTATATAGAAGGAATGACACTACTATGCACTACAGAAATATTAAATATTATTCTACTCATTTTAAAAGTGAATGCATTGGTAACCTAACAATTTTAGTCAAATTTGTACAACATGTTCGCAGACCTTTTACTACACTGTCATTTGAACTAATCCATTGGCCTTGTCCAAAGTAGTCCAACTGTTGATAAGATATTAAATGTACTACAAAGCCTAGCATGTTAGCTATGCTTCATAACCTTAGCACCTGTTAAACAGCCCACTGCAGCTGTACTTTTAGCAGATTACGGATCATTAGGCAAGTTATACAGTACCTTCTTTTTATAGCCTAATTTTTCTTCTTTTGCATGAAGTTTTTTTTTTGATTATAAAATGAGAAATTTTTCATAGCCATTCGCTGATTGAGATTAGAAGAGTGGCTTTAACAAATAAAAATGTGAGTCACAATTAGCAAATGCTATCCAAATTCACCAGTAAGTAAAATATTTCATTAACTTTTAATCCAATTTAAGGTTGTTTTCCTTCCCTTGGGACAGAATACCTTTAAGTTTATCATCATTACTTTAGAATAATTTCTTTCAAAATGCTAGACATAAAACTATGGAGTTAGAAAACAAAAAACTTGTATTACAAGATTGTGTTCAAGGTCCAGACAGTAACCAAATGGAAGAAACATCTGGCATCTATTTTATGCCCTCATTAATTTTTAAGCATTCACAGGTTGTCTAAATCATCCAAACCCTCCTGTGTATGCAGATACACACACAGAAAATTACACTGAAAGTAATAAAGAATATAAAATAGATGAAGCAATTTATTTACTTATTCAAGATTCAGAAGGAGTCCAGAGGGTTTAGATATTCCTGTCGGTATAGGCAATGAAAGAGTGAAAAAAATTCAACTTAAGAATTTCGCCTCTGCTCTCATGGAGCTTGCAGGTTCTGGAGAAGGTAGAATTGTGTTAAGTAAACAAAAAACACAGTGAGTACACATATGTAGGTTTACATATATAGAAAAATACTGTAGATGTATGCATTTCTGCATAGGTATGTACATATACATCACATATACACATAACCAAATATAAAGCAAAAATGTCCACAAAACTAAAAACTGAGAGTATTGTAGTGTTTTATGAGTCACTCACACTATGAAGAAGTAACGTTTTCTGGCAGCCTCCACCTCCTGTCAAATAGGTGGTGGGTTGTGGAATGTGTAAGGAGCACACATAGGATTATTCTGGGTAGAAGAACCACAGGGGCTGAGATTTCTGGAGAGCACTCCATAGGGAGATGGACAAAGCTGATAGATAACCAGTAGCTGGAGCCCTGGCACGGGGGAAGCCGTACACATACTGAGTCTGTGAGGTCCTCAGGAAGTGGCTCATGAGTGTCCTTCCAACTTTGGTGATAGGTTCAGAGAAAGGCAGGGAGAGCTTTAGAGAAGGGCTTATGATAGAATTTTGAGCTATTGCATGCAGTGTGAAGATAGGGCATGAAGAAACCAGTTATGTAACAAATTTCTCCAATCACACTGCCAAGCTAGAAAAACCTCAGCCTGCCACAGACTGCAAACAGGAAGCAGCCCCCAACTCAATTTTCATACTATTTTAAGATAAGTTTATGTGATCCATACATTCATTTGAAATAATAATCCATTCAAAATGGACTGTAAAAGTGAGGAAGACTGTGAGTTGTCTTTTTACAGCATCCAAGACAGTTTTCATGTGGGAGGCATCAGTAATCAACACTGGTCTTCCTTGGGTTGGCAACTGTTCAAGAGACTGACAAGGGGAAAAGCGTGTGGTTAAGAAAATGCCTCCATTAATATTCAACTCCAGGGGAGGTCATGGCTCTGACCACGATGGATGCCTCAGGAAAGCTCTTTGCAAAGAGAATAGCTGCGCTTACCTATGAAGGACAAGACTGGATGCCTCTGCAGAGGTGAAACAGTACTCAGAAGCTCTAAAGTAAAAACATTATCTCAGGTACTTTTCTCTCATTGCTGGGACAAAATACCCAGCACCCTAATATGAGGAAGGAAAGGTTTATTTAGCTCATGCTCAATGGAGATTTCAGTCCATTTTTGACTGGCTCCAAGGCAAAGTGGCACATGGCACAGGACAGCAGTTCATGGCGGTGGAAAACAGCAAAACAATGGCTGACCAGGTAGCTCAGTGGATTAAAGCACCTGTTTGGCAGACACAGGGACTAGGGTTCAATCTCCAGTGTGCTGTGGTGCCAGCCCTGCCCCTGGGGCAAGCAGAGCTGGAGACTGAGATTGGGCATGGTGGCGCGTGCCTGTAAGCTCAGTACTTGACAGGATGAAAGCAGGAAGATCACTATGAGTGTGATCTGTATAGTGAGACTCTATACCCTGTACTAAAAATACAAAAACAAAAAACAAAACAACAAAAACAAAAGACAGGAAAACAGTAAGAGCAAAATGGAGTCGAGGTAACAATGGCAACAGAGAGCAAGTCAGTCTCCCTCATGTTGCAATCAGACTGTGTGCGCCAGGCTGGGTGTAGCACTCACACCCATAATTCCAGCAGCACTCACATCCATAATCCCAGCAGCACTCACATCCATAATCCCAGCAGCACTCACATCCATAATCCCAGCACTAAATCATCACTTAATTACAAAGTCTAGAAAACAAACAAACAAAAATAATACATATGTTACAGACTTTCAGAACAAGAGTAGCGTAGTAGTGATGGTTAATACATTACATATTTTTATTGTCAAACATGTTGCTCAGTTTAACTGATATAGTTATGTAAGATTGGACCTATGATTGAATATTACGGATTGCTTTCAAGAAACCTTAGATTTTTTTGTCTCTCTCTTTTAGAATTTATTTTGAAGAGAGCATACTAATAATTGATATGACATTAGAAAAGTTACACATACAGAAGACCAAGGTGACAGGCATTCAAGCACGGCTTGTGTATTACACACTGCTGACCTCCATGTAGTTCCTAGATGCAGATATGAGCATACAGAATCAGTCACAGGGAAAGTTCTACACATGAACTGCTATTTTCAAAAACTGGTGGAAAGTTTTAGTACAATCACCTCAGCCTTCCTGTATATATGCTTGCATGTTTTTCCCTCTCCCTTTTTTCCTATCTTTTCTCCTTTCTCTCTTCTTCATTGTTTAATCCTTAAGTACTGTTTATTTTCCTTTTACTGTATCTGCTATACATTTCACGTTTTATTTCTTCTTTCAGGTTCTTACACTAGTGAGGCAATATATTTATACATGTTGGTTTGGTTTATTTCACTTATGTGTATGGCCTCCAGTTACATCCACTTACCTATCAATGAAGGCTTCGAGTTTGTCTTTCTTTATAGCTGAATAATACTCCATTGTATAAAAATACCGCATGTTTTTCATCCATTCCTTAGGTGATGGGCATTTTGGTTGCTTTCAAGATTTGGATATGACAAATTGTGCTGCTATGAACATAGCTGCACATATATCACTATGTTATGATATTTTCAGTAGTTTTGGGAAAATGCCTAAAAGGAGAATAGTTGCATTGAATTTAATTTCCAATCCTAGTTTTATTGAGGAGTTTCCACACTGATTTCCATAGTGGTTTTATCAGCCTACATTTCCACCAGCAGTGGAGAAAGATTCCCTTTTAGCCCACAGCCTCCCCAGCCTTTGTTATTAGTTGATTTCTTTATGATAGCCATTTTCTCTGGAATAAGATAGCATCTCAATGTCGTTTTAACTTGCATTTCTTGAATGGCCAGTGATGTGGATCATTTCTCCAGATATTTATTTGGTCCTTCTATATATTCCTCTGATAAGTGTATATTCCATCTCAGATGCCCATTTTTGGATTAGGTATATAAGTTTTGGGGCCCTTATTATTTTTTTAGTTCTTTATATATTCTTCATATAAGACCATAGACTCAGTGATTATTGGTTAAGATTTTTTCCATATTTATGCATTGTCTTTTTGTTCTGTGGGTTTCTTTTTACTGCAGAAACTTCTCAATAAGAGGAGGTCTCAGTTGTTAATTCTTTAAAGTATTTCCCATGTAGTTTGATTTTTGTTCATCAACTGTTTGCCTACCCCTATATCTTCAAGATTTTCAGCTACATTCGCTACCAGAATATTTAGTGTTTCTGTTTTAATATTTAGATTTTTTAAGCCATTTTGACTTTAGTTTAGTGCATGGTTATAGACCCGGGTCTAGTTTTAGTTTTTGGCAAGTAGAGAGTCAGTTTCTCAAACACTATTTGTTAAAGAGGCTATCTTTCTTCCAGTGAACATGTCCGACCCCTTTGTCAAAGATAAGATGACTGAGTATATTTGTAGTTGTATCTATATCTTTTAATCTGTTCCATTGATCCTTGGGTCTGTTTTTTTTTTTTTTTTTTTTTTTTTTTTTTGCCAGCACCGTGTTGATTTTATCACTGTAGCTTTGTAGTATAATTTCAAGTCAGGGCTTGTAAAACCTCCTGCCTTGCCTTCCTTGCCCAGGATTGCCTTGTTATTCTAGGTCTTTTCTGGTTCCAACTAAATTTTAGGAATATTTTCTCTAGACCTGTGAGGTATATAGGTGATATTTTGGTAGGGATTGCATTAAATCTGCATAGCAATTTTGGGAGGATGGCCATCTTCACAATGTTAGTTCTTCCTATCCAGGAGCAGAGAATATATTTCCACTATCTGAAATCCATCCTGATCACTTCTTCAGAGTACTGTAAATTTCATCAAATAGATCTCTTACTTCATTAGTTAGTTTAATTCCTAAGTATTATATTTTTTGCTGTACAATTGTAAAAGGTATTGTTTCTCTAATTTCAGCCTCAGTGTGTTTGTTATCTATGTAGAGGTATGCTATTGACTTTCGGGTATTGACTTTGTATCCTGCTATGCTACTGAATTTGTGTATTAATTCTAGTAGCTCCTTAGTGGAGTTATTTTGGGTCTTTCAAGGAGAGTATGATGACATCTGCAAATAATGATAGTTTAAGTGTTTAACTTCTTCTTTACCTATTCTAAGTTTTGTACTTATCTTTCATGCATAATGGTTCTAGATAATGATTCCTTAACTATATCGAATAGGAGTGGTGATAGAGGACATCCTTGTCTTGTACCAGATAAGAGAGTAAAATATTTCAATTTTTTGCCATTTAGAATTATGTTAACCATTGTAATGTCATAGATGGCTTTTATAGATTGAGGCAGGGGTCATATATTCCAATTTTTTTGTAGGACTTTGAACCTCAATGAGTATTGGACTTTGTCAAAATCCTTTTCTGTATCAAGAAAGAGGATCATGTGGTTTTTTGATTTGGTTCTATTGATATGGTATATTACTTTTATAGATTTGCATATGTTGAACCATCCTTGCATCCCTGGCATTAATCCTAAATGGTTATGGTGCATAATCTTTATGATGATTTTCTGTATTCTATTTACTAGGATTTTATTAAGGATTTTTGCATCTGTGTTCATGAGGGAGATTGGTCTATAGTTCTCTTTTTTAGTTGCATCTTTCTCTGGTTTTGAGATCAGTATAATACTTGTGTTCAGGAAAAATTTTGGGAGAATTGTTTCCTTTTTAATTTCATTGAAGATTTTGAGGAATATTGGGATTATATCTTCTGTAAATTTCTTGTAGAATTCAGCTATGAATCCATCAGGACCTGGACTTTTCCTTGTTGGCAGGTTTTTGTATACATTTTGTGTTGCATTATATTGGCTTATATTGGATTATTGAGAGTTCTTCTATTTTCTTGATTCAGTTTTTTGTAATTTGTAACTTTCTAGGAATCCGTCCATTTCTTCTGTGTCTTAAATTCTATGAGAGTAAAGATTCTAAAAGCAGCTATTGATGATCTTCTGAATTTCCATTGGGTCTTTGGTAATTACACCCTTTTCATTCCTTATTGCTTGTATTCTAGTTTTTTCTTTCCCCTTTTTTATGAGGTTAGCTAGGGGATTATCAATTTTATTTAATTTTTCAAAGAACCAGATTTTGTGTGTGTGTGTGTGTGTGTGTGTGTGTGTGTGTGTGTGTGTGTGTAACCGGGGATTGAACTCAGGCCCTTGCACTTGCCAGAGAAGCACTTATTCCACTGAGCCATCTCCCCAGCCCCAGAACCAGCTTTTTGATTAATTAATTCTTTGCATTGTTTTCTTTGTCTTGATTGAATTAATTTCTCCTCGAATCCTTATAATTTTCTCCCATCTTTGGGCTTTGGGTTTGGTTCATTCTTCCTTTTCTACATGTTTGAAGTGCGGCATTCGGGTGGGTATTTGTTCCCGTTCTGTTTTCCTAATGTGTGAGTTCATAGCTATAATCTTCCCTCTAAGAACTGCTTTCATTGAATTCCATAAATTCCAATAAGTTGTGCTTGAATTTTCATTGAATTGTAGACACTGTTTAATTTCTTTTTTAATTTTATCTGTAACCCATTAGTCGCTGAGGATGGAGTTGTTCAGTTTGCATGTATTTATGGGGTTTTTGTGCTATCTTTTGTCATTTATTTCCAGTTTCTTTGCACTGTGGTCAGATCATATGCATGGGATAATTTCTTTTTTCTTTCATATATTTAAGCATGACCTATGTACTACTTTTTGGTCTATTTTAGAACATGTCCCATAAGCATCTGAAAAAAAAAATGTGTATTCCGATGTGGTTGGTTGGAACACTCTGTATATGTCCACTAAGTCCATTTGGTCCAAGTTCTGCTTCAGTTCTGCTACTTCTTTGCTAATTTTTTTGTGGTTAAAAGTTTTCATTTTATTTTCATGCTATTTCTTGATCTATAATGGACCACATACATGATATTTTGTCAAATAGTTATGTTACAATCATTTTAGTTCATATAACTACACTCTACGTTGTCTTACAACAACAAGAAAAACCTAATAATGCATTCATCTCAGCATTTCCATTACATTAAAAGATATTGAGTTTATATACATATGTGCAAGACAAATATTTTTCCTTTTTTTAACTCATTGTTTGTTATTTTTATGGGAGTTAAGTGTGTTTCTTGTATATAGCATATTGTTGGATTTTGCTTCCTAATCCACTCTGCTTGTCTATTTCTTTTAATTGGTGAATTGAGTCCATTTACATTGATGGTTAGAATAGAGATGTATTGACTTATGGTTGACATGTTATTTACCTGCTGTTGTCCAACCGTTTGTCTCCTGTGTTTAATTGTTTTCCCTATTCATTGAATTCTTTCTGTTCTCATTTATGGGTTTGTGGTCACTTTGGTCTCTCTGTAGAATATATTTTAGTAGTCTGTGTAGAGTTGTCTTTGTCATCATGAAATTCTGTAGTTGTTCTTTGTCATGGAAGTATTTTACTTCTGCATTAAACTTGAAATAGAGTTTTTCAGGGTATGTCAGTTTGGGATGGAATTTGTTTTCATGGAGGACTTGAATTACTCTGCTCCATACTCTTCTTGACTTGATTGTTTGTGAAGAGAAGTCTGCTATTATCCTGATGGATTTTTCATTAAATGTGACCTATTTCTTTTCTCTAGTGGCTTTTAGTATATTGTTCTTGTGCTGGCATTCTGGGATCTTGAGTATTGTATATCTGGCTGTGTTTTTTTTATTGGGATGATGTTATTTGGAGGTCTATGTGTTTCAGTTACCCCAGTGTCAGGTTGTTGCCCCATATTTGGGAAGTTTTCTGCTATTACTTCTGCCCATATTCTTTGTATATCATTTGTGTTGACTCTTTTTTTCCCATTGATACTTATCAGTCTTCCATTGTTCATCTTTGCATCATCTTGCAGATGTTGAATTATTTTTTCCTACATCCTAGTTTTTTAGGTGATCTTTTCTTACCTTTTCACTAGTTGCAATGTTGCCATCAGGTTCTGAAATTCAATTGAATTTGCCATCTTGTGATTGAAGTTTTAATTTCCTGTATATCTCTTTAAATCTTCTTCCTGAATTCTATTTCTTTCCTAATTTGATCATTCAAGGGCTCCAACATTTTTCCATTCTCCTCTACTTTTTTTTATCAGTGTCTTCTTTAGAATCACTTGGCCATTCTTTTGTTATAGTTATCATTTCTTTTCTTCAGAGTTTATTTCTGATCTGATTATCACTATACTTTTCTGTAATTATTTCTTTACTTCAGTAGCTATTAATTCAGTGATTTCAGCCTTGTGATTCCCAATTTCTTCTATGCTAGTGTCTCCTGCATTGTTCTAAGACTGCATTTTGCTCTTTCTTTTTTTCATTTTTTATAGCACTGTCCTCTTACCTTTGCTATAGAGCTCTGGTGCAGTTATAACTTTAGCACGTACTGAAATTCTTACACAAGAGAGATTATATAGTTATGGCAGTTATAGTTTTGTATTTACAGAACTACAATTAGGAACACTAATAATGGGTAGTTATATTTAACAGTTGACAAACTTTTATAACTAATTGGTTTGTATTTTAGACAGTAAGAGCAAACATTCTGTCTGTGTAGCTAAGCAGATATTAAATTGCAAATTTGTATTTAAGTTAGTTCCCCTAAATTCTGTCTGATCACCTCCCCTTCATGTACCTTGGGTCTTCCAGGCAGACTAGTTTACCTGCTTACCTGTTGTCCGCTCTAGATCAAGAGAGAAAGAGAGAGACACTCTCATAGATCTGGGTTTACCAAAGTGTCTCAGAGTACTGTGTCCAGATCTACTAAGTTTGAACTTGACCAGTTTTGTCTGGCTTCAGTCTGGCTGCTGTGATCAGCTTCCTCCTCCTACAGCTCGTGGAAGTGAACCCACTTTGTCTATCTAGCAAGATGCTCTGCTCCTTGATTAGCTGAGTGGTTCTGGCCTCCAGCTTCTGCGTAGGGACTTCAGCTGCAGAGTTTCATGCCAGGCCTGTCTGATAGAGGATGCTCCCACAAGTGTGAGGATGGTTGCACACACACGCAGGGCCTGGGCTGGGGCTGGAGGCGTCCTTTATTCTTGCTTTTAAGCATAAAGATTTACCAAAAATTCAGTACAAACTGCCCCCATGGGGAAAATATCTTGGTATAGTCTATTGGTGAAGACCATTTCCCAGAGCGGATCTCAGTTCTGACTTTGCTCAATTTCACCCATGGATCCTGTTTTTCTAGTGCCTTGGAATATTTCAGGAATAATCACATCATCTCAAGTAGAGATAATTATACTGCTTGCATATTCTGATGCCTTTCTTTGATCTAGCTTGCCTAAGTACACTGCCAAAGTATATTGTCTTCGTCACAAATTATTCCTCAATTGTTATATTCTTGAGTGTTTTATCAGGAATTCTTGTTGATTTTTTCTTTTCTTTTCTTTTTTTTTTGTTTTAGTACAGGGTCTACAGGGTCTCACTATATAGATTAAACACATACAGATTCTCCTGTTTTCAGCCTCCCAAGCACTGGGATTACAGGCACATGCCACCACGTCCCGTCTCAATCGCTGTCTCAGCGTGTGCTGGGTCGGGACCAACAGGGCACTCCGGGAATCCAACCCCAGCTGCTGCAGTCTGCCTAAACAGGCGCTTTTGTCTGCTGAGCTATCTGGCTGGCCTTTCTTGTTGACATGTGCTAGAAGGTATTTTTGTACCTCATAAAGACGATTGAAATTATTTATTTTTAAAATATATTAATATGTTCCATCAACATGAATAAATACCCTAGAATTAAAATAACCTAGTATTCCAGGAATCAATCTCATTTTATCATAGTGAATTGTTCCCCAGGAAAGTAATTTTTCATAATTCAACAAAGAACACTGATCTAGTAGTGAGACCCTGAATACTCTTCCCTAAAGATAGAAGAAAAAAAAAAAAAGGAAGAAAGTGCATTTCTATAGAATGGGGAAAAGAAAGCAAGAAACTGATACCATTTGATGAAAATAAGAGGTTGAATAATGTGTAGGAAGAAATTATTTCAAATAAGTTGTTTTAAATCTAGCTTACAGACGTGTATTAAGGAATTTTATAAGAACATTTTTTCTTTCTTTCTTTTTTTTTTTTTTTTTTTTTTGGATTTGTTCTCATAGTGATCCACCTGTTTACAGCCTCCCAAGTGCTGGAATTACAGTCTCGTGCCACCAAGCTCAGTCTCAATTACAGTCTCAGTGCGCCCCAGGGGGGTGGGGTGGGGAGGGCAAGGAATACCAAGAATTGAACCCCCAGCTCCTGCCCCTGTTTGCAAGCACTTTAATCCACTGAGCTATTTGGCTGGCCCATATACAAGACTTTTATTATTTTCTAAATAAAGCTCTGGTATATGTCTTAGAAATTATTTAATCACCCACTTTATCTACTATAAACAGAAAGCTGATTATTCTATAGAAAAAATTTCAATTATTAATTAAGAAAGATATAAAAATTAATGAAAAAATAATAGATTATAGTTTTTAAATGAATATGTAATCTTATTCACTTCAGCTGAATATGCATCTGGAAATAGTAAAATAAGATTTTATTTTTCTATTTAATAGAATGTAAAAGTGAGAAAGATTAAGTAAGTGGACCTGTAATTAGAGACAGGAAGTCAACTTTTCTATCACTTCTCCATGATTCACATTGTTGAATAAGGTACAGTGCAACTGAAAGAATGAAGTTGGACAATATTTAGCATTTCCCAGATTTGCAGGATTATTAAAAAGAATGTATTCATTTTCATAATGTTTTTCCACTTCCATGGTTAGAAAACTAATGCTAGGAGTATTTTTATGAAAAACTAAACATTGTCTACTATATTGCTCAGCTTCATAGATGACATTTTATTTATAAAATTTAAACATAAATTTCAGTCTTATTATAGCTAATGTGTTTAGCCTGATGTATGTTCTTTTCTCAAGTAGTTTTTCCTCCATTTTATGTCGTAAACTATAGAAATTTTGCAGATAATCTCATGAATTAAGTACCAATATATGTGGAAGATTCAAAAGTTTAGAAACTGACCAGATGGGAAATTAAACAATAGTCATGGAGAGGAGAGAGGGAGGGATGGAGGGAGAGAGAGAGAGAGAGAGAGAGAGAGAGAGAGAGAGAGA
>NW_004524601.1:6785452-6795752 GCF_000260255.1 Octodon degus | reverse complement strand
GCTGGCGCAGGGTAGCAGGAAGCTCTCCGCACACTCACCAGACCTGGGCTAGGACTCTAATAATGCATTTTTTCTGCTAGCTTAATTGATACAATGGTAATGTAGGTGGAGGATATTAACCCGAGGACATGCAAGGTGCACAGGGCTAGTATCTCAACTATTCTGAATACTTTTTATAAAGCTAAGACTATTCCAATGTAGATGTTCACGAAAGAAGTTTAGTGATTGTATTCTAAGAATATGTCTTATGGGGTGAAGAAACAGTTTGTGAAATGTTAATTGTAAGTTTGAACCTAAAATAGCATAGTACCTCTAAGTTTGGAATTGTTATATTGTTACTGTATTCATGCTTATAAATGAGTTGACATAGTTCCCTGATTCATAATGAAGTCTATTATTCATTTTTTCGCCTTTTCAGAATTTGGTGGAGCTTTCATACATATGATGATAAGAAAATACAAAAATAAACTATTAAAACATTAAAACATCTTATGATTTGCTTAGATTGCAGCACTAGGATCGTTTTGGGCCGTCTTGTCCTCTTTGGAAGCCACTCCCGTACTCAATACGAATAGTTCCACCACTATCCCCAGCAGCTAAGCCTAATTAAGAACAGAGGGATAGAGTGTGCCCTAGTTTTTTTCTGTGATGTGGAAAAGCAATCACAACACACAAGAAACACTTTCATAGATGAGGTGAGGTGTCCTCCTAAACTGCAGTGCACTTAGGATGCATACAACACACACAAATCAGCTCACTCTGCTTTAAGTGGGTGCTGCAGCTTATTTTGCAGGTATTATTTACAACATCCCAACTGGGGTCTAAATAACATCCAATCAACTGCCCGTATGTAAATGTATAGTTTGATGTATGCGGGACAGCGTCACCACAGTCTGGGCATTGTACACGTGCATTGCATGAGAATTATCGCTCCTACAGATCTCTTTCCCCTCCTCCACCCAAGAAAACAATCAAATAAACTATTTTTGTCTCTAGTCTTCTTCAGTACTTAGCCAATTATAAAAATTGAATAATATAGTTATTTTGCATTTTAGTATAGCTATCATTTGAGATTTATCTATTGTATGTATCAGCTTGCTTTTCTTTGTATGTGAAGCACCTCATGTTCACATTCATTGTGGGAAATTGGGGCTTGATCCTGCTTCACTGTTGTTCTCCTTTCCATGCCTTACCCTTACAGCACCTCCACCTCTCCCCGCTTCTCTATTTTTCCCGTTATCTGTATTCTTTGTATTCAACTTCTCACATACAAAAGAATCCATGTGACATTTAAGCTTGCATGGTTTACATATTTCTCTTTACACTGTGGTCTCAAGGTATACCCATTTTCCTGTATATGAATCTTTTTAACCTTTATGGCAGAGTACTATTCCAAAGTACAAAATATCATATTTTCTATAAAAATTCTCCTTTCAACAGTTCTTCTTTAACACTCCTTCTGGCAGTCATTTACTACTCATTACAAAGAATTTTACTAACCTCACAGGATAGGCTGCTTCCAAGATTTAGCTATTGTGAGTTGTGCTGCTACAAACACGGTTGTGCATGGATTACTGTAGTCTGAGGTTTATAAGCTCTATGTAGAAGGGGAAGAGCTGAGGCTGATTGGATTTCCAGTTGTAGTTTCTTGAAGAATCTCCATATTAATTTCTATGGTGGTTGTAGGAAGTATTTAAACCAGAAGAATGCCAGGAAAATGCAGCATATAAATATTCTGAGTCTCAGAAAGAAGTATAAAATAATATTTTGAAAATAAGGACAAAATGTGCATATTTACTGAAAACTACAAATCCACAGAATTCGATATCTCACATGAAAGTCAACTAGAGTAAACATTAAAAACAAAGAAACACTCATTGCTGTATGTTTATCAATAAAACTTTGAAAAGAAAAAAAAATAAAAAATTAAAATTAAAATTAAAAATAAAATAAATAAATAAATAAATAAAATTTAAAAAAACAAAGAAAAACATTGGGTATTACAATTAAGTTGTTGTACGTATGGAAAATAAAAGTTGAAATCAACCAGAGAGCTAATAAAATAATGTGCTTCTGGTCTTGTTAAGTCAAAACAAAGCGAGTGGCATTATTACTTCTGTTCTAAAATCTTTCAAATCAGAACTCTATAGCAAAAGCAACTATAATTTGAAATATCAAGGTGAAATGAATACATTTTCATATTTCCTTTGAAAATAAAGGTGAGATGAACATATTTTCCATACATAAAACAGGAAGAAAATATGTCACCAACAGTTTGAACTGTTAAAAAAAGTAGCCAAATTTTGTGAATTAAAAGAAAATGATAACAGATGCACGCTTGGGTTATCATGAAAAAAATGTTGAGTGCAGGAAATGATAAATATACAGCAAAGGATGTTACTTTATGCAGTAGTCTATGTTTAGAAACTCTTTACAGATGAATCTTCACTTGCTTATGTCTTGTAAGACAAGAAGTATACTTTCATGGTCAAGAAAGTTTTATCTTTTTGTTTCTGTATTTTAGGGAAGGGTCTACTACTAGATCAGACTCATAGTGATTCTCCTGTTTACAGCCTCCCAAGAGCTGGGATTATAGGTGTGCACTGCCACGCCCAGTCTCAATTGCCATTTCAACATGCCCTGAGGGTGAGGCTGGCATGGCAGGCCCAGGAATTGAAATCTTCAACCCCTGTGCCTGCTTGCAGGTGCTTTAATCTGCTGAGCTATTGGGCCCGCCCAAGAAAGGTTTATCTTAAGAATAATAAATTGGTTTAATTCCAGAAAATTAATTAGTATAATTAACCATTGCAACAGAAAAATGGTGGAAAAAAAATCACAAAGCCAGCTTTATAAACACAAACCTCTTTGCCCAAACTTGACCATTATTCAAGATAATCTCACCAGACATAACTGAACACAACTTTTGGTTTGATAAATGCTAACCATCAATTAAGGAAATGGCCCACTAGCAGCTCTTGCTGCTGAATTTTGGGCAAAGATTTTTGTTTCAGTTTGGTCCCTGATGTGAGTTGTAATATACTTGGATTTATTGTAGAGCGAGGGTGCTTTCTTGGTAAAATTTAGAAATAGAAACTAGGCGGACCAAATGAGTGAGGCCTTTGTCGGGACTAAGACCCACGGTACTGCCATGTCTAGAGGAAGCCAACACACTCTGTGTTGCCTTGGCCCCATGAGCCTCTGCGCTGCCAAGACCCCTTCTTTGGGTTGTTCAGACCTGCCTGTGCAATGAGAGGCTTCTTCACATCCTCACCATCATCTCTTCTGTATGGCTTCCCCATTCCTCCACCCACTTCTGGACTTCTCTTGCACCTTCAGAACCATTGCAAATAATCTACTGTTCATCTTTCAACCTATAAACATCAGATGTGTGCTGATATCCTTTCTGAATGATACAATATAATCACAGTAATCTCTTCTAAGTTCTACTCGTTCCCTGTACAGTATCCATCCTGCCCTACAGTTTCAAACATTGTATTTCTTCATTTGAACTGCTGTCCAGCACAGAGAAACAAGGTTGAACCAATTCAGAAAACATTGCAGAGGAAAGTGGTCAATAATGTAGAGTGTGCCTAAGGAGAGTCACATGGAGAGAAAACATTCTCTCAGGCTTTCACAGAGATCAAATTGGTCAAGCAATGGCTGTGACTCATCCATATGGCTGACACTCACAAAAGATCTACAAACTGCAGTACAGGGTTTCAGGATAAATCCCGAGGGGATTTGACTGGCCTTATCAGACATAAGAGCTACATTTCTTGTTATATAGGTCTTGCTTTATCTTGGTCTTAACCATTCAGCAGAACAGTACAAAAACAAAGTATAAAAAGTAAAACCATATTAATATGCTGAGCTGTAAAAGGTTCAAGTCGACAACGTCTGACATTGCCAGTTTTATGGAAAACCCACTACTATTATGGACTACTGGACTATATTGGAATATTTTGCTGAATTCACACACTTACAATATTTAAATGGCAATGCAATACCCATCTCTGACAAAACTAAACAAAAAAGGGGGATACAAATGAAGGATCATTTTCTATCTGTATATTCAAAACAGTTAGGATACATATACAACTACTTTCTCTTAATTCAATGAGAAGAAAGATTTGTTCTAGTAGTGTTTGTGGACAGGATATCATGTCTGTATCTTGTACTATGAATATCCACTAAGAAGACAGTGATATGCAGTGTATTAATTATTGAAACTGTCCTACTAATCATTTTGAAACTGTCCCATTGCTATTTGTTTCTCAATAAAATTATTTTAAAAGAAAGAAAGAAAACATGGACTGTTTTAAGAAAACCAGTTGGCCAAGCAATCACCATACAAATTCAAAGCCACATCATCATGATTTTATTTTCATTGTACACTTAGCAGATTGACTTGTGACAATGCCAAGCTTATTTTTATAGGACCACCACAGTTAATGACAATAACTCATTTCACAGCTTCAGTGGAGAACTCACAAAGAAGTAACTCAAAGAGAAAGAAAATAATAATCTTGATAAAGTTAAGGTTATTCTACCAAAATTACAGGAGAATTGTATTCATTACAGAATCTTGATGGTGAGTATGCATAAGATGCACTACAGATAAGTTTTGGAAGAACTGACATTTTCAGTTTTCAGAACTGACATTCTGAGCCATCCCTGGAGTTCTAAAAACCTTTTGGGTTGAAATATAGATGGTATATGGTGAGACTCAGAAGAGTGATTGAAAATGTTGTACAATGTCTGCAGATGTGAATCTTAGACACAATTAGAGCACTTAAGAGTATTAAAAATGATACAAAATACTCTCAAATATAAGCTCATGAGTCTGATTTTTTGTTAGCATTATTTGTTTCAAGTGTGTCCATTTTTCTATGAATGTCTTGGGTTTCTCCTTCCTTGTAGAGCAGTATTTTGGTCTATCCCTATAGGTACCCTAATTTTTGTTCATCTGTTGGTGCATACAGGCTGCTTCCATGATTTTGATATTATGAACTGCACTGATACAAGCGTTGACTCTCATGGATCACTGAGGATGGTGTGTTTGGCTCATGTGTGAGGAAATCCAGGAAGGTAACAGCTGACTCAGATGTGATTTCTGATCTTAGTATTTGAAGACGACTTCATGCTGATTTCTGGTCAACTTAGAACTGGCCTAAATTTCCACTAACAAACACGCACACCACCAGCATTTGGCATTATTGATTTCTTGATCATTGCCATTCTTTCTGCTGCGTGGTGTCTCTCAAAAGGTGAAGTATAAACAAAGAGCAAAAGAAAGGATGGGGAAAAGCAAGTAGGACTAGATCTCTTGAAAATGGGTCCAGGAGAGAGAAGGGAAGGGGAGAGGAAAAGGGAAAGGAAAAGTTAGAAGTTTAAGATACGTCATCCAAATGTGCCGTATATATATTATCTATATATATGGTATACAGAGATATATTATACTACATATTATATTACATATTATATTAATATATTTTCATAGAAGTTCTGGGCAAAATAAATGTAAATATTTTATGGTGTAACAAGATATGAAATAGGGTAAGGGGATTTAGAGATGAAGGGAGAAGGATCTTGCAAAGAAGAAAGGGATTTTAATAAATAAACAATGCTGTGTTATACACATATATCTACTCCCCAAGGTGAATGTAAACTTCACATGCTACAAATATATGCTACTTAAATAAAGAAAAAAATCAAGAAATCCAAACAAACACATCGTTAGTAGCAACCAAGACATGCTCTGGATCATACCAGGTATCCTCACTTATGATCATGTCCTTTTAAGCTGCCCCAAAACACATTTTGAAATGTCTCAAAGAGGAATCCATTAAAAGTAATTTGTATGCAGAAAATTTACTGTGTGACATAGATTACTCCTTCTAGGAGGTTGGTTGCTTATCGTATTGACAAGTTCTTATTCTTGAAGCACAGGATTTTGTCTGATGCAAAATAAGATTGAAGCACGATTTATATTTAATAAGTTGCTATTGTTGCAGTTATTAATATATTTTCATAGAAGTTCTGGGCAACATAATCAAGGATTTAGAACTTAAAACATCCTCCTCTTGACAGCTGGTAAGCTTTTCTAGCAAAAATTAATTCTCTGTCCAAGTGCTGAAATAAAGAGTTGTGTTTCTCTTTTTCAAATGGAAAGCAAACACAAATAACAGATCAAAAAAAAAAAAAACAAAAAAAACTGATAGTTAAGCTTAATGCTCTATTTCATATTCAATTTATTATGTTTCACCTGCATTATGCTCTAACAAATGCCAGCAAATTATTTTAAGTATCTACTCATAAAATTTATTAACACCATATGATATTGCTCTGCCTCTTTATTCATCTGTCAAGGTGAAACATTACATCTTTATAGGCTAATGCTAAATCGTGCTGGATATTATGCAACTCTTTTCTCCCTAAGACACTACATTTAAGCAATGGTTTAGTGTCCCATTGTGCTTATCAGTCAATTCAATGTCCTTCATATTAATACAAGAATGAAAAAATATGCTTTTGGCTAATACTTTAGTGCAGTCAATGCTTTTTATAATTTTCCTGAGTGACAGTTCAACTTAGTTGAAAAGCAATGTAAATAAAACTAAAAATATTTCTTGTGAATTTAGTTTAGCAAACAGGGTGGACAAACATGGTAAGTAATTTGCTTTATCTTTAACCTCACTAATTAAACTTTGGAAACTTGAGCTCTCTCACACCATGCATATTGCCTGTTGTCATTTATAGTTTGTTTTGAAATGCAGCTTTATCAGCAATTTCCCTTTCAACTTCAAGAACACAGGAAACAGTTTTGACACAGAAAATCTGGAAGATAAAAAATAAACACAGAGCCCAAGCTCTCTTTTGATTTTCCTATATTCTCCTATTTTCACTGTAATTTGCATATGTCCACTAGCATGAATAAATGAAGTGTGATGTTTTGCCCCTAAGCTGAAAGAGGACTTGGAGGAAAACACAATCGATGAAAACAATTCCTTGAACTCGGATACTTCTATAGCCTCTTAGCAATGAGTAATTTGAAGTCTAGGTCTACTCCCTTGTAAACTGAATGTTAGAATAGGACATTTATACTCAGAGAAAAGGTTTTCATGATTTGGGGTCTCTTCATGTCTTCCCCAAATGCTGTTCAGTTAAGATTCTGTATTTCTCCATATTTAGGAAAGGAAAGCGAGAGGAAGGTACCCATTAAATTTCTATTATTGGGGGCCCAGCCCTAGCTCAGTTCTTTAAGTGGCTGCTTCCACAATGCTGGCAGCTTCAGTTTGCTGTAGTTCGATCCCCACAACACTCCAGCCATGCAAAAGTGCCCTGAAGGCATTCAAGGAGCAAAACACACAAAAAAAAATTTCTATTATCTCTAAAACACTTAGCAGGTACTATGCTACATGCCAAGCATTCCAAAACTTGAGCATTACAATTATTTTGAGTGCTTCATGGATGGAGAAACCATGACATCTCTCTATGGTATATTTAATAAAACTCGCAGTGTCTACATGTTTGTATGCCATTGAGAAACTGAACATCATTTAATACAAAGCTGGAGAGTGTTAAGGTTTACAGTACATTCAAAGAATCAATTTAAAGCCTGCTGCTTCTACCTGCTTTATTTAGGGGAAGGTAATATTGAGGAAACTGGCATTCACATCAAATTCCTTTTCTTCCTCTTCAACTGCTTTCAAATCTCACTGAGGGCTCTGATCGCTGTGTGCACGTTCAGGCATTTGACCGATGCCTGCCATTTCCAAGGTGAATTGCCTCTATTAAAACATATTGTGAATGGCATTTTCCCCTTAAAGCGTGGCATTTTAGAGGTCACTTTAGTACTTCTCCTGCTAAAAATAATATTAGAAAGTGACTCTTACCAAATAATAAACACCTGCTATTGTACATAGAGAAAAAGGAAGTGAAATACTTTTCATGTCAAAGATTCAATTCTCTTTATTCTGCTTTATGATCGAAACCACTAAGCACCTTACATGTCCAATAAATAGAACCATACTTCATTGTCATGCCGCAGCCTGCAAACCTTGTATCATTCGAATCCAAGCCTCCCTGGGCAGCCGCTGAACACATCATTGGCTCCGCTGTTCTGAAGAGACATTGGAGCTGTTTCTGATTCCAGCTGCAGGGATGCTTTTGAAGCCAACTGCAGCTCAGGTGTAGTAAAGAAGCCTTGATGTTACACTAGCACAGAAAGCGCAATCATGCATAAGGAAAAAGGTAAACTACAAATAAGCATTTAGAGCAGTGACTGAGCTTTTAGTATTTGTTCTTTTTAAAAATGTGTTTAGAGGGCTGGCGGAATAGCTCAGCGAACTAAGTGCTTGCTTAGGTAAGCACAGGGGCCAGGGTTCAATCCCTGGCTCCACATGCCGTGCCGGCCCCAGCCCCGGGGATGCTGAGCCAACAGTGAAGTCTGGGTGTGGTGGCATGCACCTGTAATCCCAGCACTAGGGGAGAGAGAAATCAGGAGGATCACTATGACTCTTGGAAATGTATTTGGTACAGGGTCTCACTATGGAGCTCAGACTTGTAGTAATCCTCCTGTTTTCAGCCTCCCAACCCTGGAATTACAGGCATCACCGCTGTCTTAGTTACTTTATACTTGTTGCTGGGACAAATACCCAACGCTCAAAATGAAGGAAGGAAAGGTTTATTTAGCTCAGAGTTAGTGGAGGTTTCAGTCCATACTCAGCTGACTCCCAGGCAGTGTGGCACAGGGCAGAGGGCAACCTTTCATGGCGGCAGCAAAGAGCAAGAGCAGGTAGCAGCAGGTCAAGTGGCTAGTTTCTCTTCCCTCCATACACTGAAATGCAGATTACTTGCCCCAGGGCAGGTGCAGCATCCACACCCACAATAATCAATCACAAACTCCAGAAGCCACCTCAAGACTGCATGAGGCTTTGGGGGGACAACTACACACAAACCATAACAACCATCATGCCCCATCTCAGTGACCAGCTCATATCTCTTAGGAAGGGCCAGAGTTGCACACAGTGCTGGCAACTTAACTCCATTTCCTGCACTTGCCTAAGCAGGGGCTCAGTCCACTGAGCTATCACACCTGCCCAGTATTTTGCTTATTTATTGTCATTAATTTGATATCATATATATCTATATATCTCTCTGTATATAGTATGATGAGTATTTTTACCGTTAAGTAAAACTATATATATAAAGTCCTATATACAGATATAATATATAATAATATATAAAAATTAAAATATAATATCTATTTTATATAATAGCTATTACTCTTATCTTTTTGTTACAGATCTATAATACAAATGTTATTACCACAGATCTGTGCCAAAAAGACAAGGGTAATAGCTATTTTATGAGATTTTTTTTCTTTCCCTCAAGTACACAGGACTTTGTTTATATATATATAGAATATAAATATATCTTCAATAATTGAATATATATCCAATAACAGAATATACCTATAAACCTATATCTATACCTATATCTCTCTATCTCTATCTCTGTATCTATATATCAAATTCCACAAACCAAGATTGGTGAATTATATAGTATGAAGCAGGACAGGAGAGAATGAAATATATGGAAAACAAGAATAAACTTGTTTTCTTCTGATCATTCACGATGCACCCAATGACAAGGAAAAATCGACCTGAGAAACAGTGTGTTCCACTGAACAAATGCAACCTCACACGTGTGTGCTTTAGAGCTCAAACTCATAAATTAACTCCAGAAGCCTTTAGTGAACATTGGTGACATATACGTCCTTGGCCCTGGTGACAATGATGACCAAGTCATAATTCTTGATCTCAAATGTTCGGGTGCTAAAAGGAAAGACAGATTTGCTCTCCATTCAGGACATCAACGTTGGCCAAGCTGCAGTGTAACAGTGCATGCAGACAGCAGCTGGACACTGGAGGGAAATACGCTCTTGTCTTGCTACGGTGAAGCTTGGAGAAGGGAGAAGAACCTTGTACACACCAGGCTACAACAAGGTGGGTGGATGGGCTGGGGAAATCACGAAGCCGAGACCCCAGAAAGCAGCATGTCCAGAGAGGAGGCAGACCAAACAGTGCGTGTGATGTGCTCTGCTGCTGCTGGAAGTTGGTAGGAGATAGGAAAGGTAGAAGAAGAGCATAAATTGAGGGACTTTGCTTAGGATGCGCGTGCTGTGGGCTACAGTCTTCAACATTAGAGTGACTTTAACTGTAGAACAGCAGGCATGTGAAGTCTATTTTAGTTAAATAGGTCTTGCTTTAACTTGGTCTTAACCATCCAGCAGAAA
>NW_004524601.1:6784060-6785352 GCF_000260255.1 Octodon degus | reverse complement strand
AATGAGACAATGAGACAATGAGACAATGAGAGAATAAGAAAAACCAAGAAAGAAAGGTAGACAGGAAGGCAAACATGAACAGAGGAGCTCATGAGTGAAATGGGTGGAACATGCATCTCTATTTCTCAGATCCATAACTCTTTCAGCCTTGTACATGATCCAAGACCCATGAATTCGTAGGCACAGAGAAGAGAATTCAAATAGGTATGAAGGTTTCATGACTCCTGGGCTTTCTCACGTCAATCTTTCATGAATTATATTTTATACTATTTCATATTGGAAAATGCTTTGAAACTATTTGATGCCATTTACTCATATAAGCATTTAATATTCTTATCATATATGGGATATATTAAAAGTAGGGGATTCTTGTTAGTAATTTTTAGATTCTGATTGCCACTGTGTTACCATAGCACACAGGGGAAATGACCTTTGAAAAAATAAATGTGAAAGTTAATATAAACCTAACAACCAGATCTTCATTTCTAATATCATTCTTCTTCAAAATAAACTCTGAGAAGCAGCTGAATTCAATGCCAGAAATGCACAGGAGAAGCTTGCAGCAGCTGCCATGGCAAGCAGGAAGGGCCGAGGGAACCAAAGGGTGAGGGTGATCACAAGGACCTGGGGATGAATCAGAAGAGCTGCCCATGGCCGAGATTCTCAAAACTTGAAGAGTGATAAACAGTGGACACAAAGTTCTCACCTCAAGGATAAATTAACTATGCAGAAATCCTGAGGGACACACACACAAAAGTTGACTACACAAACCCACAGTGCAGAAAAAACTTTTCCACACCAAAATGTCTCAGAATTTTGTGGCTACAGATCTTAAAAGCATGTAAATCTTAGCTTTATTTCAAAGAGTAAAGTAAAAAGGAAGAAAAGGAAAATTAGTTTCCCCTTTCGGAAATGAGATCACTTCCCCCTGTGCCTTGAAATTAAGGATGACGTCATCAGTTAAATGATTGTGCTGGGAAAGTGTACTTTCCTACAACAGGATCAGAAGCTTGTTTTACTTCCATCCTCTTTCTGTAAAAAACACTGACACTGTCCCCTCATGGGAAAATGGTCACTTGCGCCAAAACTGACCTCTTTTACTATGAATTTAAACAGCAATTCCTGAAAATTGTAAAGACCATAAGGAATAATAAATATCTGAGAAGTTCTCACAATTTAGAAGAACCTATGATTATACAAAATTAAATGTGTAATCATGAACGATATATCCATAGAAACATACAGTAGCTAGATCTTAAAAAGTGCAGTTTCAACACAAGTTAGTAATAATG
>NW_004524601.1:6775108-6780153 GCF_000260255.1 Octodon degus | reverse complement strand
TGTGTGTGTGTGTGTGTGTGTGTGTGTGTGCACATAAAGGCACCAGCATTACGTCATGGGGACCATTCTTAACCAATTATATCTTCTTAATGTCTCACAATGATAAATCCATCACAACACAAGTGCACAGAGGGGATGGACTCAAATCGCCTTCAGAGTACAGCAACATCCAAATCAGTCATTGGAATATCCAAGTTCTATTTTGAATTACTAGAACAAGTTTGAAGTTAGTCCAAAGTAAACTGCAACTCTTCTAATCTTTTTTGACTTTCTGTTATGTTTCTTGGTACTTTTCAGATATATTTATCATCTCCATCCGAAGAACCTGCACTTGTGCATGATTTATTTCAGAGGCTCTCTTCTCCCTTCCCCTTAATTTTTCTTTCTCTGTTCTCTACTCACCTACAAAAGCTTTGTCTCCATTTCTCCCTCTTCTTATTTTTCTTTTCCCCTTCTTCCTTTAGCCCTTCCTTGCCAGTACCTCATTCCAGTTGAGCATTTTCTTACTATTTCATAATATAGAGTGAACATTGCAGTCTTTCATCACAATTTTTAACCCATGAGAATCAAAGTTAAACTTAGTAAAGAAGTTCACGTTTTCTTAAGTCAAAGGTACAAGTATATATAATTTAAATGTACTCTACTGAGAGTGTGTATCATCCATGTTCATTTTAATTTGTTGTTCACTTTTTGTTCACTCCTTACAAATTTTGAATATCAGCATATTAATGTATATGTATGATTTTGAAAATAGTTGTAGTATTGCATAGGTTGCCTTTCCATTATAGTGATCAGGGGCTTTATTGCCCAGCAACTTTTATTTTTTATTTATTTAATTTTTTTGCGGAACTGAGGATTGAACTCAGACCCTTGCGCTTGCCAGGGAAGTGCTTACTCCACTGAGCCATCTCCCTGGCCCCTGCCCAGCAACTTTTAGATTTGAGCAACACACATTTATATCAGTCTCATTTCCCTTCATTGATGAAGTTGCTGCCTGTCTACTTTTTTGCCCGGAGTATTCTCCTGTCTCCTTCATGGTCTCTGTAACAGGTTCTTCCCAGCTCAGCACGTCTTCTAGTGTTTTAAATTTCCCATGTTGATTTTCTTACTTTCCTGCTAAAATATTCCAGCTGCCTGGCTACAGGATAAAATTTTAAAATGGGCAGAGGGGCAGCTACTCTCCTGTTCATCATTATTTATAATACATGCTTCACATTATCATTTTACTCGTATTCTGTTGTAATATTAATTGAATGTTATACTGCTTTCAGTAGACTAGCGTGCTGTCAGTTTTCAGCAAAATTTCTAATTCCTAGTTATTTGTAGCATGTTACAAAGACACTGGTCTAAGTAGATGGTAAATAGATTTCTTCAAAAATGAAGGGTTTATTCAAATTAGAGGATAAAGTGAATGAAAATTGTTAATAAATACGTATTTTAAGTGCATATTTGCCTTAAATAGAATGAATAAACAAAATGTGAAGAACACCATGAAAATGTTGATAGAAATCATGTTTTTTAGAAAATATTTTTCATACTATTTTTGGACATGTATCATTTTAATAAATGAGACCTCAAAGATTTATTTGAACACAAATGAGGAGTATTTGCTAAATGCTGCTTTTGTGCCAGAAAATACAATAATTTTATAAATTTGCAGCTTAAATCATAATAGTTACATTTCTTTTATATTTTAATAAGTGTTCAGCTTATTCACTACTTGAGTCTTACACATCTGCCAAGATTGTTCTATAAATACATATAAGTAACACAAGAAGAAGTCGAGCCTGTTGTGTTTTGAAGATTAACTTCCGCAGGAGGCCAAGACTTCTTTTGTCCTGAGATGCTGTAATGAGTGGATCACTTTACTCAACATTACACTTTTATGTTCTTTTTATTGTGTTGTGGAAAAAAAGGCTTGGATTCTATGTTCTTATTTATAAATTAATAATGTTTAAAACAGTAAATACATGCTGTTCACTTTTTCAGGATATAAAAGAGAATAGAGCACATGAATGTGGAAGCCATTCCAAGTGCTTCAGGTTATTATACCAGCTTTATTATCAAGTATAGTTTTAAGCTCACATTTAAAATTTTTATTTTTACCAAATTTACATGCTTCGATCTGTTAAGCAAAGCAACTATGCTGAAGACAACAATGTGTAATACGACAACCATTGTTAAATTCTTATATCTTGTGTTTTGAAATCCTGCATGATTTCTAATGTTTTATCTATTTTTTATTTTCTTTAATATGAAAACACAACTAGTAAAAATAACCTTCTTCATGCTTCCTTTTTCCATTGTACTGTGCTATCAATAGAGTATTGCACTTGTATTTAACAAAATAAGTCAAGGTTTTTAAAATTGTTTTTAAAATTTAAAATTTGACCTATGAGAAGGATTTTTTTTTTTTTTGGCAGGCTCAGGCTTCCTCAAGGGTGGTTCTGATGTGGAATGTGGAGCTGGGGATCGAACCTCAGTCCCCTGCGCCTGACTGGGTTTGCCTAAGCAGGCGCTTCAGTGACTGAGTTGACCCACAAGTGCCCATATTTTTTAACCTATGCTCTTTCTTCTCCATGTAAGCCCAACCATATTCATCTATCAGTCTGAACACTAACAATATGAGAAAGAGATTGATCCCAAGTACTCACAGTCAGTACGCAGCTTTTTCTCCATGATGATAAAGTGTCGAATTAGCCTTATGTATGAATACTTTTATTCTTAAAATTGTACTCATTCATTAATTTAGGTCCAGGGGAGTTTGTGTTAATTCAGCTTTAGTCCTCAATTCAAAGTTGGATTAATTCAAGTAGTTTAGAAGTTTTCATAACAATTCGTCTTGCATGGTAAGGTAACAGTGTATGTTTTCACAAAATTATTTCTAACATTTAAAAGATACAAGTAATTTCAAGGACTCTTAAAAGACCCAAAAATGCCATTCAGATTCAAACTGCTTTAATATCATTTTCCCTCTAAATATAATTTTTCCATATATAGGTCATCTAATTATCTCAACAAGGAAAGGCTTAAAGTACTTAAAAATATTTTATTTACTTAAATATTGTATAATTCATTAGATGATTTAAAGTTAGAGATTTGTTTATTTTATAAATTCAGGCAAATTAGTGACATCATTTTGTGTGTGTGTGTCTGTGTGTCTCTGTGTCTGTGTGTGTGTGTGTCTCTGTGTCTGTGTGTGTGTGTCTCTGTGTGTGTGTGTCTGTGTGTGTCTGTGTGTTTGTGTGTGCAGGATCTCATCATACAGCTAAAACTCCCAGTGATCCTCCTGTTTTCAGCCTCCCCAGGACTGGGATTACAGGCATGCATAACCACATCTGGACTCAGTAGCTGGCTAACTGCCCCTGGGGACAGGGCCAGTGTGGCATGTGATGCCAGGGATTGAACCACAGCCCCTGCACTTGTTTACACAGGTGCTTAGTTCACTGAGCTATCTCACGGGCCTTAGTGACATCATTTTATTACTTTTTATTTTATTTAATTTTAAATTATTTTCCTTAATTTTGTTTCTCATTTTCAGTAATTTTAATATACCTTAAAGAATGTTTGTATTGTTTATAATCAAAATTATGGTAATACTTCTAGTGATTGTAAACAACAGCAGTATAGGTTATGTAGGTAGTGTGGGTGAACTTTATTTTTATTTCTTTATTTATTTTTTGCAGTACCAGGGATTGAACTCAAGAACTTGCACTTGCCAGGCAAGCACTTATTCTACTGAGCTATCTCCCTGGCTCTGAACTTGATCTTTTAAAATGCATAAGCTTAACCCTAACCGCAGGTACTTCAATATATTTGGGACAGAGACCTCAAATATTTCTTTAAGCTAAAATTAGACTTTTAAGTTGGACACTAGCTCAGTGTTAACAAAGGAGATGAGACTGCTCAGAAGACATGAGGGTGGCCTTGGAGAGATGGATCCACCTGGCCACAGCGGTCTGCGGGCCAAGGGGCAGGGCCAGAAGAGAAGTCGGTTTCTTCATCTGGGGCTGCTCAGCTGAGAGTCTCTCTTCACTATGTTGATGCTTGCAGATGCAGGCTCTCCCACGTTGCATTTGGACTTGGAGCATCTCTTTCATAAGAGAGCAGGGTTGTAGGGGTTCTGGGTAGGGAGGCAGGTGGAAATGCAGCTGAGCTGGGGAACAGCTGCCTAGTGCCACCCAGGGCTTGGTGCATCTGGGAGCCACTTGGGGAGGCTGCCTGAGACCTCCAGAAGGCTGCACAGGTCAGGGCTCCAGTGCTAACTGCCTCACCTATTTTTGTAATGGGAATTGCTTTTCTTTCTTTAGGAAAACTTCTGTTACATTTACTTATAATATGAAAAAGATATTTTTAAAAGGCTGACTTTTTCTTGGTCAACATCATTTTGAAATTAACATTTATAGAGCTCGGTGCCCTAGATTAAAACAATATTTATTAAAACACTTGAAAATATACAGTAAATCATGGCAATAAGCAACACCAAGAATATTGCTAATTTTAAACATGTCTTAGTTTTTCAGCATTGGCATGATCCAAAGAATTGCAAAATTATTAGGCCCTTGGTTGTCTATCCACTCTGTCCAATTTATATTCAAACTAATTCAATTCAACTTGAAAATTTGTTTCACAGTCATACCCCCCATCACTTACATGCGCTAGTGCTGCAACCAGCCAGTGGATGCCGTGCTGGTCATTCAGACCATTGTCATCTCAGAAAGTTTTATTAGACTGTGCTGCTAGTCATTAGCAAGCACAGCAAGAACACAGAATGGAATAAATGTGTAAAGAAACAAAGAAGACGTAGGTTTCTTTTCACGGCACTCATTTCCTGTAAAGGTTTAAAGGATTCATCAAATAATATTCATGCTTAATTTTGAGACTATGAAGTGTATGCTGTCTCTGCATAAGAACTGAAAAGTGAAGCTTCAAAGTTTTCTTTCCATACCAATATTAGAAATATGCCACTAAAGTTGGCTTCATTTCCTTTCTGATAAGTATGGAAATAGAAATTAAATTAATTAAATTAAAACTCTCACAATCAG
>NW_004524601.1:6769650-6770388 GCF_000260255.1 Octodon degus | reverse complement strand
AGAAAGTTGGGATTTCAAAGGTATTAAGTAGTGCCAGTGCCCAGGCCTGACATGTGTGTGAGACCTTCTGCACCCACCAGATTCTCCTCTAGCCTGTGCTCCAGCCCAGTGTGTGATAGTGGGACATTCTTCAGACTCTCCAGAACTTCCTCCACCAAACAGGCCTGGTGTGGAACCCTGAAGCAATACTCCTTGCAGAGAGGCAAGGGGCGAGACCCACCCAACTAATCCAGGAGTAGAACATCTTGCCAGAGGGACACAGCAGGTTCACATCCAAAGGCTGCACCAGGAAGAAGAGCACAGCCACCAGACCCAAGCCAAACTCACTTGGACAAGTTCAAACATGGTAGATCTAAGGTCCGGGGAGATGGCTCAGAGAATAAGTGCTTCCCTGGCAAGTGCAAGGGTCTGAGTTCAATCCATGGTTATGAAAAAAATAAAGAAGAAAGAAAGAAAGAAAAGAAAAGAAATCAAACTTGGTAGATCTGGAAATGGCAACCTGACACACCTTGCTAGATCCAGTCTATCACAGCATCATCTCACTTCCTCTCTTGATTGAGAGAGGGGGCGACAAGTAACTGGGGTGACTAGTCTGTTTGGAAGGCTATAGGAACAAAAGGGGAGGTGATCAGAAAAAAACTAAGGGGAATGAATCTAAGTACAAATACCCAATCTACTATCTGCTTAGCCATACAATCAGAATGTTTGCTCTTAAGGTCTAAAATACAAACCCATTAG
>NW_004524601.1:6748846-6768314 GCF_000260255.1 Octodon degus | reverse complement strand
GTAATAGCCATCAATGTAACTGGACTCAATTCATAAATTAAAAGAAATAGACTGGGAGAGTGGATTAGGAAGAAAAATCCAACAATATGCTGTATTCAAGAAACACACTTAACTGATAAGGAGATTCATACACTGAAAGTCAAAGGAGAGAAAACAATACACACCCCAGCACCTCAGAAAAAATCAGGGGTAGTAATTGTGCTTGCAGACAGTCTCAACTTCAAATTAATAATGACCAAATGAAATAAAGAAGACCACTACATACTGGTTAAGGGGGAAAAAAAGAAGTGGTAACAGTCATAAATATGCACCAAATATGGGTGCACTCAACTATATAACACAAATCGTAATCGACATGAAAAATCTAATGTCCAATACCACAATCCTAACGGGAGACCTTAACACCCTCTTATTCCTAAATGATGCATCAAGCAGACAAAAAATTAGTAAAGAATTAGCAGAACTGAATCAGAACTCAGATCAAATGGACTTAGTGGACATATACAGTGTTCCACCCAACCACATCTGAATACACATTTTTTTCAGTTGACATTGAGACTTTTTCTAAAATAGAAATACTAGTCCACAGGTCAAACTTAAGTATTTGCAAGAAAACAGAAATTATCCCATACATACTATCTGACCACAGTGCAATGAAACTGCAAATAAATGAGAAAAGAAACCACAAAAAACCCATAAATACATGAAAATTACAGGGGTCGGAGGGTTGATCCCTGGCCAGCCACGTCAGCCCTGCCCCTGGGGCAGGCTGAGACTGCAATTGAGATTGGACATAGTGGTGCACACTTAAAATCCCAGCACTTGAGAGGCTGAAAACAGGAGAATGGCTAAGAGTCCAATCTCCATAGTGAGACCCTGTAGACCCTGTACACCATGAAATAAATTAAACAAAAATACATGGAAATTAAACAACACCCTCCTCAGCAACTAATGAGTTACAGATGAAATTAAACAAGACATTAAACAATATCTACAGTTCAATGAAAACTTGAAAGAATAGCATCCAAACTTATGGAGTGTAATGAAAGCAGTTCTTAGAAGAAAATTTATAGCTCTGAAATAACACATTAGGAAAACAGAATGGGAACAAATAAACACTGTAATGCTGCATAACAAACATCTACAAACAAAGAGCAAACCAAATCCAAAAGACCAAAGAAGGGAGGAAATTATAAAGAGTAGAGCAGAAATTAATGAAATTGAGACAAAGAAAACAATTCAAAGAATTAACGAATCGAAAAGCTGGTTCTTTGAAAGATTAAATAAAATCGATATGCCATAGCTAACCTCATCAAAAAGAAGAGAGAAAAAACTCACATACGAGCAATGAAGAATAAAAAGAGTGTAATTACCACAGACTCAGTGGAAATTAAGAAGATCATCAACAGCTATTTTGAAAATCTTTGCTCTGACATAATTGAAAACATAAAAGAAATGGACAGATTCCTATAAAAACTACAAATTACCAAAACTGAGTCGAGAAGATAGAAAAACTCACAATAACCTAAAAATGGCCAATGAAATTAAAAATGCAATAAAAAACTTACCAACAAAGAAAAGTCCAGGTCCTGATGGATTCGCAGCTGAAATCTACAAGAAATTTACAAAAGATATACTCCCAATACTCCTCAAACTGTTCAATGAAATTGAAAAGAAAACAATTCTCCCAAAATCATTTCTGGTGGCAAGTGTTATACTGATACCAAAACCAGAGAAAGATGCAGCCAAAAAGAACTATAGGCCAATCTCGCTCATGAACACAGATGCAAAAATTCTCAATAATATCCTAACAAATAGAATACAGCAAGAAGATTATACGCCATGATGAGGTAGAATTCATCCCAGGGATGCAAGGATGGTTCAATATACATAAATCTATAAATGTAATACACTGCATCAATAGAGTCAAATCCAAAAAACACATGATCATCTCAATTGATGCAGAAAAGTTTTTGCCAAAGTCCAACACTTACTCTTTTATAACAGCACTGCAGAAAATGAAATACTTTGAAGTTAATTTAAATAAAGAAGTAAAATGATATATTCAGTGAAAATTACAGTACTCTGAAAAAAGATATTGTAGAGGATTTCAGAAAATGGAAAAATATTACCTGCTCCTGAATAGGAAGAACCAATATTGTGAAGAATACCATACTCCCAAAATTGTTATACAGATTTAATGCAATCCCTATCAAACTACCAACAACATACCTAACAGACATAGAGAAATCATTTTAAAATTTAATTGGAACCAGAAATGCCCTAGAATAGCCAGAGCAATCCTATGCAACTAAGACAAAGCAGGAGGCATTACAATTCCTGACTTGAAATTATACTGCAAAAGTACAGTGATAAAATCTGCATGGTATTGGCAAAAATAGACCTGAGGATCAATGGAATAGATTAGAAGATGCAGATGCAAATATAAACACACTCAACCATCTTATCTTTGATGAAGTGACAAAATATGCTTACTGGAAGAAACAAAGCCTCTTTAAAAAATGGTTCTGGAAAAACTGGCACTCTACCTGCCAAAAACTAAAACTTGACCCAGGTCTGTCACCACGTACTAAAGTAAAGTCAAAATGGATTAAAGATCTAAATATTAAAACAGAAACACTAAATCTCCTGAAAGAGAAAGTAGGTGCAAATCTTGAAGACATAGGGATAGGCAAACAGTTCGTGAACAAAAATCAAACTGCAGTTTTGTTTTGAAATATTTAAAATATTTCAAATTTTAAAATGTTTAAAAGAATTAACAACTGTGACCTCCTCTTATTGAGAAGCTTTTGTACCTAAAATTACCAAGAGAGAGAAGACAACCCACAAATTTGGAAAAAATCTTAACTAATAAGCACTCAGACAAAGGTCTTCTATCTAGAATTTATAATTAACTAAAAAAACATTAGAAGCACAAAATTTCAAGGCCCAATCCAAAAATGGGCATTCAAGATGAACACACACTGCTTAGATTAAGAAATACAAGAAGTAAATAAATACATGAGAAAATGTTCCACAACACTAGCCATTCATGAAATGTAAATTAAAACAACAGTGAGATACCATCTCACCCCAGAATGAATGGGTATGATAAAGAAATTAACCAACTACAAATGTTGGAGAGGCTGCGGGGAAAAAGGAACTCTTCTTAATTGCTGGTGGGAATGTAGACTGGTGCAACCATCATAGAAATCAGTTTGGAGGCTTCTCAGAAAACTAGGACTGGTAATGCGATTCAATCCAGCTATCACCCTTCTGGGAATTTCCCCAACAGAATTGGAAATATCATATCATAATGATATATGTGTGTCTATGTTTATAGCAGCACAATTTGTGATATCCAAATCTTGCAAACAACAAAAATGCCCATCACATGAGGAATGGATGAAGAAGATGTGGAGTTGTTATACAATGGGGTATTATTAGTATTATTAGTATTATTTTGTGGAACTGGGGATTGAACTCAGACCCTTGCACTTGCCAAGCAAGCACTTATTCTACCAAGCTATCTCCCTGGCCCCTACAATAGAGTATTACTCAGCTATAAAGAATGATAAACTTGGAGCCTTTATATTGAAGTGGGTGCCACTTGAAGATATACTCATAAGTGAAATAAACCAGACCCATATGTGTAAATGTCATATAGTCTCCCTACTATAGAAGCTCAAAAGAAAAATAAAAATCGAAAGGTATAACACAGTTAAATGGAAAGAGAGAACTTAAGGATAAAATAACATAGAGAGAGAAAGGAAAGAAGTTAGGAAATAAGATATGTTATATCTAAGGCATTTGATATTCAGACAGATAGTGATGTTAAGCTTAACTGCCCCTGTTACAGTGTAATAATTTTTTCTTCATATTCTAGAGAGGTTTAAAGTTTAACATATTAAAACTTGATGGAAAATACCTGTTTCATGTTATGCCAAAGATGTTTGATATTTATTGATAGTGAGGTGAAGCTCAACTGCCTATGCTGTAGGGTAATAATAATATGCTTCTCTTCTGGAAGGTTAACAACCTAAATTTGCACAGCAAAAATTAGAGAAAAAGTAGGGCTGCAAGGATAGTCAACATTTTGGCCCAAGCCTTTCTAGCTCAGTGAAGACTCAGGACACAGGAGATCTTATACTGTAACAACATGTAACTCAGTTGTGTCCCAAATTTTCTGATCAAGGAGATTATGTGGCCACAGAGAAAAGTGATCAATGATGTAGAGTGTGCCTAAGGAGAGTCACATGGAGAGAAAACATTCTCTCAGTCTTTCACAGAGAGCAAATTAGTCAAGCAATGGCCGTGATTCATCCACATGGCTGACACTGATGAAGGTTCTAAAAACTGCAGTACAGGGTTTCAGGAAAAATCCTGAGGGGATTTGACTGACCTTGTCAGATACAAAAGTTACATTTCTTGTTATATAGGTCTTGCTTTATCTTGATCTTAACTATCCAGCCAAAAAGTATAAAAATGAAGTATAAAAAACAAAGCCATATTAATATGCTGAACTGTAAAATGCTCAAGTCAACAACTTCTGGCATTGCCAGTCTAATGGAAAACCCACTACTATTATGGACTACTGGACTATATTGGAATATTTTGCTGAATTCATGCATCTACAATATTTAAATGACAGTGGATTGCCCTTCTCTGACAAAACTAACCAAAAAAGGAGGATACAAATGAACGACCATTTTGTATCTGTATATTCAAAATAGGATAGATATACAGTTGCATTTTCTTAATTCAATGAATAGAGAGAGATGTTTTCTAATTGTGTTTGTGGACAGGATATCCTGTCTGCATCTTGTACAATGAATAACACTAAGACAACAATATGCAGTGTAGTTATTATTGAAACTGTGTTAGTAATCGGGTTCGAAACTGTGTTATTGCTATTTGTTTCCCAATAAAATTATTTTTAAAAATATCACTAGGCTACTCATCTAGATGTTTAACAACTAAATTTTTCAGACTAAAAATTATAGCGACAGATGGTTTTAAAGGATAGTCAATATTTTGGCCCTAGCCCTCCAAGTTCAGTGAGTACTCAAGACATAAGGGAATCTCTGCTGTGATTTCCTGTAAGTAAGTAGTGTCTCAAATTTTCTGATCAAGGAGATTATGAGACCACAGAGGAAAGTGATTGACAGTGGGCCTAGTGAGAGTCACCCAGAGAGAAAACATTCTCTCAGGCTTTCACAGAGAGCAAATTGGTCAAGCAAGCAATGGCCATGACTCATCCAGATGGCTGATATTGACAAAAGATCTACAAGGCACTATGCATAGTTCCAGGGTAAATCCTTATGAGATTTGAGTGACCTTGTAAGCTAGCAAAGTTATATTCTTTGTTATGTAGGTCTTCCTTTAACTTGATCTTAAACATCCAGCAGAAAAGTATAACCACAAGGTATAAAAAAATAAAGCTATATTAATATGCTGAGCTATAAAAGGTTCAAGTCAACAACTTCTGACAATTTCCAGATGTGCTGATAACACTACTATTATGGAGTACTAGTCTATATTGTGCTATTTTGCTGAATTCAAGTACCTACAATTTTTGGACTAGCATCAAATATGAAAAGGTCCTTTAAAGACTTCTCTAAATACAGCTTCTCTAACTGCAGTGGAACACACATCTCTGATGAAACAAAACAAAAAATCTGGACATGTTGGGAGCCATGGAAGCTAGGAACTCAATCAAATGTGTGCAGGCAGAAGCAAACCTCAGTGCCTAAAACAAACAAGTGCCCTCAGTCCTGAAATAAATATCCTGTCTTTAAAGATAAAGGGATTAGTCATTAGGAACCTTGTGTCACATATTACTAACTTTGCAAAAGTATAAATAAAATACCTTTTTGTTGTGAAAAAAAAATATATATATACTTATATATAATGAAAGGTAGTTGAGAAACTACTTCCTATATAAATGAGTTTCTTCTCCAAGTCTTCCTTGAGTCAGTGAATTATACTAATTTACCAGCTCCTTAAATGAGAGGCAGAAGTCATTCTTGCCTCCTTTTCTCTTCTGTTATTCCTCTGTTGAGAGACCAGTCAACTTTGCTAGTAGAAAACTACCAGTCTCAACTTCATACTCGTATTCTTCTCAGCACTACCCTACTCCACCCCAGTATAAATTATCATCCCTTTGTTACATAAACTAGTGAACTAATTCCCTTTCCTCCAACCTTGCTTATGCATTCATTTTATCTGAAAATTCTATTGTAACTCTTTTTTAGGAATGTTCTTAAATTTTTATTGATTGTTTTAAAAATAATTTTATTGAGAAACAAATAGCAATGAGACAGTTTCAAAACCTATTAGTAGGACAGTTTCAATAATTTATACATTGCTATTGTTTTCTTTAGTCATTATTTATAGTACAAGATGCAGACCTGATATCCTGTCCAAACACTATTAGTACAATCTTTCTTCTTGTTGAATGAAGAGAAATTAGCTGTATATCTATCCTATTTTTAATATACAGATAGAAAATGATCCTTCATTTGTATTCCCTTTTTTGTTTAGTTTTATAAGAAATGGGCATTCCATTGTCATTTAAATACTGTAGGTGTGTGAATTCAGCAAAATGTTCCAATATAGTCCAGTAGTCCATAATAGTAGTGGGTTATCCGCAGGACTGGCAATGTCAGAAGTTGTTGTGACTCATATATGGTTAAAAATATAGGGCCAGAGAGATGGCTCAGTAGAGTAAGCACTTCCCTGACAAGCGCAAGGGCCAGAGTTCAATCCCTGGTTCTGGAAAAAGAATAAAATAAAAAATAAATAAAAATATAAATGGTGAAATTTCTCCTTTGATGAAACCTACCAGGTTTCCTTCGGTGCTGTATTTTGCTAATACATTGGTTTTGAATATCTCTGTGGGTGACACTCCAACATCCCTCCTTCAGATCTTCTCTAGCCCACATCAGATTTTCCTGCTCCTCTTAGAAGACTATTTTAAAGAACAGACTGTTTTTCCAAAAGTTCCATGTCCACATGAAATGAGCAGGAGACAATGACATACACCTTGGTAACCACAGATCTGCTCCCTCACTACTTCTCACAATAAAATGTGATAAAACATCATAGTTTCCTTTAACTGCTTTCTACAATGCACTTATAAAGTAGTTCTTGAAGGAACTTTACAGAGTTAACATCTAAGAAATACAACATTTCATTTATACCAGCCACTCAATGATACTTTAGTCTGTCAGTGAAATAAAGCTTTCTCATTTATTCTGCTTTCAATTTCATATCTGAGTTTGAATAAAAAATAAGTCATTTTCACTACTAAAGAAAGCCCATGGAAAAGGGAATAAATCACCTTTCCATATAACAAGTGCTTCTGTATATACTGCATTCCAAAAGAGTTTCAAGTTTTCTGCTCAGTTTCAAATAAATTACAGATAAAAATCTTACTTTTTGGTTAATTGTAATAAATATACATACTAATAATTTGTTTAAAGGTATTAGACTTTCTTTAAAGCACATACTCTACAAGTTTCTTTGAGAAAAAGAACGGAGAGGTATTTGCCCTAATAGTAGGAATATTCATTGTGCAAATATAGTGAACCATTGGATTTCTATGCTTGCTTAATTGCTTCATAAAATAGATGCATAATAAAATTTTAGAAAAATCTGGACCCATGATAGGCAATAATTTTACTCCCATGCATAATTATTCAGCTACTTTTATTCATTGAGATAATATTGAATGTAATTGAACTTCTTTTGATTTGCTGGTTTAAATCTGTGGAGGACAATCAAGATAACACCCAAAGCCACAATGTTGTGGAGTTGAACAGAGAAGTCATGCTTAACTGATGTAATTAAGGTTAACCTTAACAAGGGTAGGTGGAGAATGTACAGCCAGGTAAATGTACTGATGCCTATAAAAGATAAGTGCTTAAAGTGAGCGTTCAAGAATTAAGTCTTTGGATTTGAGTAGAAATATAGGGGATAGCTATAACTCAACTCATAACTTTTTTTGTTGTTGTTGTGGTATTTGGGATTGATCCCAGGGCTTCAACAGGAGTTACATCTCCAACTCATTTTTATTCATTGAGATAAGATATTCCTAATTTATTAAGTTTTACAAACTGCACTTGGATATGTCATTTTCCTATTTTAGTCTCCTAGAGTTTGGGCTGACAAGTATGCACTACCAAGTCAAACTTGATTCATAATTTTTATATAGATAAAGAACTGCAGCCAATACTCGAGGGCTTTATTTAACTGATACGCTTCAGTCAGGTAGGTTTGCTTCTGAATAGTGGCTTGAGCCTTATTTGCTGATGCGTATGGATAAACATTCTCATTTGTAAGTTTAGTCTGTTCACTGAAAAAATAGAGAGAACTGTTACGTGGTCCTCGATGTGATTGAAGTCTTGTGAGTCAGCACTAATAAATGATTCGTTGTACAGTGAAGGGTTCAGGAATCTTCCAATAAATGGCAGATACCGTACTGCTGTGAATGCACCTATGCCATGTCCCACAGCGCTTTCCCTGAGGTTGGCGTGCTCCTGGGTCCTGGACTGCAGAAGAGTATGCAGAGCTGTGACGTTTAAGTTCTGAAGTGGCTATCATTGTCCCAAAAACGTTTTGTCTATTCTAGGATATTTACACTAACGGGAATACATACTTTTATAAAAATTAGAAGATTGGTTACTAGTTCGTAAAACACTCAGTCTTAGTGTCTGTGACAAATGTACCCATTTCTTCCCCTGTATGTCTATCCTGGGAGGACACGCAGACCCCGCATGGTGACCACAAGTCAGAGGGGGCCAACTTCATAGGAAGAAGCTGGGCTTACTGGTGTCAGCCCGACACCTGACAGGCTGAGGTGTGAAAATCACTGGAGAAAGATCTTGTCTCAGGCAAAAAGAGAGAGGTAATGAGCTGTACGGAGATTAAGAAGAAAGAATTATAACAAGAGAAAACATATTTCTTGTGAAATTAATAAATGAATATGAAAACAATGTCTCATTGCTTCTTGATAAAAATGCAAGTGTAATTTACTGAGTTTAAATGTTTGGTGAATCTGTAGGATACTTGATACATAAAAACTTTAAGGAATTTACGTAAACTGGAATAAAAGAATAATATAAACTGTCTAAGTAAGTGATGGTTTTAATTAATATGACAAAATTATCCTGTGAGTATTTATACAAACTACAAGGTAATTATAAATAAAATTGACTTGTAAAGTATTTTTTTAAATGTTAAGCACAGGGCCAGGGAGATGGCTCAGTGGAATAAGCATTTCCCTGGTAAGCGCAAACACCTGAGTTCAATCCCTGATTCCATAAATAAATAAATAAATAAATAAGTAAATAAAAATTAAAAAAAATGTTAAGCACAAAGAAATAGGAATGAAAATTTTACATTCTACATTCAAAGAAAGCATTATCACCTTTTACTGGAATTTAGGAACAATGTATGCAAAGGTATATTAAGTCATGTATTTTTTTCCCTTTTGCCACTTCCAAGGAAGTCTTCAATATTTTTGCAATAAATACAATGAAAAGAATAGATAGAAAAATACTAATCTTTGTATGGTTGTTCCTCAACAAGTAGGAAATACTTTTAATATCTGTTTAAACAGAAAGAACAATAAAAAAATTATTCCACTCTATCATGTTTAATATGAAACATACTCTGACCTTGAGTAGTTCTGAAACTTGTAAGTACATTGACTGTGTAGCTTAATGATTCTTATATTGTGAGCTAAGGTGTGTCACAAACTCTCCTGTGTTCAGAGGTGGGTTTGTCAGAAGTGGATCACAGGGTCACTGTAGTTGCCAGAGGATCAGTCCATTGCCTTCATGGCTGAATGTGCGGCTGCTAGGAGGCAGACCAGGCTGCAGGGGACCCTGGGCTGTGTCCTGGAGCGTATTTTCCAGTACCTGGTCTCTACCTCCTTTCTTCTTACTGCTTCGGGGCTGTCATGGAGTGAACACCCTTCCTGTACCAGACCTATGGCATCTCCGCCTCAGAGGCAGCTAACTGGGCAACTGGGAACCAAGTGGACCTCTCTGCTCCTACTTTTGGTGTTGAGGTACTGGGTCCTAGCGAGAGAAAATCTGAGTCATGCAGTGATAAATTTGTGGATTCTGATTGGACTTCCTTGGTATGTATTGGCTTCTACTTGTGCATGATCTTGGGAAAGTTGATTAATGTATTCAGAAAATGAAATTTTTAATGCAACTTATCTCAAAGTCTTGCTAAGAGAACAAATGGTTTGATATCTAAAATGCAGATTCTATCTGCAGTATGAAAATGCAAGACTTAATAGCCCTTTTTTTAAAGTGTTTATTGTTATGACATTGACATTCTAGAATTTTAAAATGTATGTTAGACTCATTACACCGGAAACACGATTTCTAAGGGAGATTTAAAGGGGTTAATACATCTGCTTAATCACCTTCACATTTTAGTAAATGTCTTAATGTAGGAGAAATAATACATCTATATATTTGTGTGCATTTAGAGACCATCCTTCCACATGCATAGAGACTCAATAGTTTTGTTTTACCTCTTCAAGACGTTAGGTTGAAGAGATTTCCAATTGATTTTTGTTTGGAAAGATAGCCTCCTCTCCTTGTGCTCACAGATAATTTAGCTAAGTGAATTGAAGAAGCATATTTTGCTCAAGAGTATTTAAATTGAGCTAATTTCATTTGCCTACAAAACATTTCATTGTACTTTAATGAGCCAACAGGTCTGACAGAAATCTACTATTTTTCAAATGCCTTCTAAAAGTGCTTTTAGACTGTTTGAATGTGGTTATTGTTGTTTTTCTAACAGCTGTGAAATTCAAAGATTGTGTTTCTAATATCATGATTAGTTACAAGCCATCTTACACTGCATTTATACTGGCTAGGATGAAAACTACACTGGGAAATTCACTAAACTGGACAATGAATGAAATATTTCTGGCCTATTTTTTTAAATATTAAGATTATTAATATAAAATATCAAAAACTTGTAAGATAATTGTATTTTTTTTTTTTTTTGGCAGAACCGGGGGTTGAGCTCAGGCCCTTGCGCTTGCCAGGGAGGCACTTATTCTTCTGAGTCATCTCCCCGACCCAAATGTATGTATTCTAACTTCAATGAGCTTTAGCAAAATATGATGTTGAGTGTCAAAACTTCCTGATGACCCCTAAAGCAGCGGTAACGTAGATGCAATGTGTGACACACAACAGCTCGCAAAGAAGTGAAAATTTGATTTTGTTTTGGCCAAGATACACTGCCTAAATAGTCCCTTAAGTTGGCTAGATTTTAGACAGGTTTCTTCTCGCCTAAGGCCTTTCTGACTTGACCTCCTTTTCATACATTCACTTTAGAAAACATCCACTTGAAAACTCCTTTTTGGTCCCTCTAAAATGTAAATCTTCTCTCAGCTTCTTGCAAGCAGAGTTTTCCCAAGAACCAGGAACCAGGTAGCACATCCTCTGATACCAGCACTCTGGTTATTTGAGCCAGGGGGCCTCAGGTTCCCGCTCAAAGGGGTCAATTTAGTGACTTGGTATGACCTTCCCCCCCCCCGGAAAAAAAATGTGTGCTCTGGGTTAAACTTTACCACAGAAAAAATAGTGGAAGTGATTCTCCTGATATATCCATGCCCAAGATAAACGTGGATTAAAATTAGAGAGAAATGACAGCCTGGTCACTTTTGAGACCCTCACTCCTTAAATTATCCAGTAAGTTTCCAGTAGCTTATCCCAGAACATAAATCTCTCCTGCCTTTTGTTGTTCTTTTTTTTAAGAGAAAAAAAAACAAATAAAAATAAAGACAAAAACAAAATAGCATAAAACAATAAAATTGGTTGTAATAGAGTTAACTTCATTCCTTCTTCACCACTGCAATAATTTTAAATAAGATTTTACTTTCCTGTTAACTTGTCAGTACAATCTTTCTTTGACTGTTTTGGTTTCTTATTCATTTAGGTTACTGTTTAAAATAAAATTTGACTATTTTTTTGGTACATAGTCTTATTACACAGTTCAGGCTTACATAGTGACCCTCCAGTCTCAGCCTCCCCAGTGCTGGGATTACAGGGGTGAACCAGCACCCCTAGTTTCAGTGGCCGGCATGGTATATTGTACCAGGGATCTAAGCCAGGTGCTTGCACTTGCCAGGCAGGTATTTAG
Source organism: Octodon degus (assembly GCF_000260255.1). NCBI lineage: Eukaryota > Metazoa > Chordata > Mammalia > Rodentia > Octodontidae > Octodon > Octodon degus. The sequence continues at coordinate 6,756,140 of NW_004524601.1, read as the reverse complement.
GCTGCCAAGCTATCTCTGTAGCCTTTGACTAACATTAAGAATACTCTAATCCCATAAAATGAATCAGAGGATGTAACTTCATTAATTTTCCCCTTTTCTTCTTTTGATAACAATGAGAAATTTTTATTTTCAAAGTCTGGGTTTTACAAAAGGTGCAGCTTATAGTATTTCTCTGCACACATTCTTCCATGGCTGAGGGGCAACTATGGTGCTTTGTAATACTTTCCCGTTGATTCCAACGTAGAATGATTTCATGTTTGCTTTTAGTACTAGACAGCAAGAAGATAAAGCTATAATGTTTGAAAATTACACATCTACTACTGGCTAGACTTCCAACAATCATATATTATTTTCAAGATACAATGTTGGATTTAGAAAAAAGAAAAATAACTCCTAGAGAAGAGGTCACATGCACACATGCATGAAGAAGTGGAATCCCATCCCTTTAATGTTGCTGGGCATTGGCTTCTTATCTGTTACCTACCCTTTTTTTGCCCGCAGTTACATCTCGAAGTCCACTCAGAAGCAGAGTCTGTCAGAATGACTGACCCTGAAAGAGAGATGGGAAACCAGAGCACAACTAAGGATAACTGACACCTGGCTGTCTCTGAGTGGCGTGGCTATTGGAGAACTGAGGAGCACAGAACATTGGAATTTTTACTTGGCAAAAATCCAAGCCGTACCTAGGCACTGGGCAATACTTGGGTAAATTTCTAAATATTGCTAATTATATTGAAAAATTGAAAGAAAAAGAAAGACCCATTAGGCATGCATAAATAGAACCTGTGCTACAGATGTTAGTTTAGAAAAGAGCAGAGAGAAGCCCACAGCAATGTAGGGCAAAACAGGTAACATATTCATCTTGTTTCCTTGTACTCACTTCCTTCAAGCTAGATTTATGCTGTATTTACCATAATTTCTTCTTTATGTATCATAGATGCTCTTTGTCTATGTACACAGGAAGAATTCTGCTACCTACAATTCTTTTGGCTATACATTTTTAAAGATTAAAATCAATAGAAAATTGAGCTACACATGCACCAGATGACAAAACACCATCATCCATTGCATTCAACATTTGAATAAAATAGATCTTGGTGATTTGATTAATAGAATTCAAATTACGTAGTGGCCCACTAGAATTTTGTCCCTGGACTACCATTCTTATAGTCTCTCCATATTTGACTATAATACATAACATTGCAATTAAGCTCCAAATTAAGACACAAATGAAAACTATGAGTCAGGAAACACCAGTGTCAGAATCACATTTGCTCCTGTATTGCGACACATTCTTAAATGCTCCTAAGAGTATTGGAGAATCAAATAAAATTGTCATTATCTTAGAAGGAATAAAATTAATGTTTAGAATATATGCCAAGCGTAATTCATAGTGATGGGGTTAGACTGTTTGAAGGCATAGTGACAGAGGTGCAGTTGGCACCGGTATCAGCACCCTTTTGGCAATATTGACCAGATAAGGAAAGTTGTATGTGTGTCGGGGGGGATGGATCAGAGAGACACAGAGACAGAGACAGACAGAGAGACAGAGACAAACAGAGGTGTGCAGAGAAATGTCATGTTTAGGAGACTGAAAAACACAGAAAGTCCAAATGAATAAAAAAAATTGACCCTGGTTAGCCTCCTTTTAAGCTGGCTTTTTTCTTTCCTTTCCTTTACTGTTACTTCATAGCTATTTTTCCATTCATCATTCATTTGGTTTTTCCTCTGTTCTTGATTTGCAGAAGAGAGAGAAACAAACGACTTGCTGTGGGAATATTGCCCAGTGAAAAGAACTGAACGTATTTAAGCTGGGGATATAGTTCAGTGACACAGTGATTGGCTAGGAAGTACAAAGTCCTGAGTTTGATTCCTAGTACAAAAAAATTAAATTAAATTAAATTAAATATTTATTATGCTTACCTTGCAGGGGAGATACCATGATCAGGAGGGAGGCTTGCCCAGGGCAGGGCTCATCCATTGCAACTTCCCCAAATATGGGAAACTCAACTTCATAAATTGTGGTGGTGGGAGACGGTTTCCATACTGTCTCCTGTAAGGAAAAAGTACTTAAAATCATCATAATACTTATAAGTGAATATTCTTTAGATATTGAGCCTCTGAAATTAGGTTAAAACAGCTTCTTCAAAATTCAGTTTTTAATCCAGGGAGATAGCTCAGTAGAATAAGTGCCTGTCTGGCAAGCACTGGGTCCTGAGTTCAATCCCTGGTACTAAAAGAAAAGAAAGAAGGAAAGAAAGAAAGAGAAAATTCAGTTTTCAAATTCATCTTATCTCAGATCTATAACAGTCTGCCACGTGGCACCCACAGGGCGAGCCAAGCATGCTCTCTAACTTACTCATTTTATCTGTTAGTTTTCATACATTTGTCTCTTTCTTCCAGGTGTATCATGGTGCAAAGGAAAGTTCATGGGCAGCAGTGTCTGTCCTGGAGGGTGTGGGACCCGGGACTCTGGACGTGACTCAAGCAGCCGTGAGGAAGATGAGGGTAATGCACCACACGGCCCTGCTTCCCCGGATCTTTCTGAAATAGCGCCCACCCTGGGCCAGCCCACAGCCCTCCTTACCCCTCTAGCTAGTCGCGTGGTCCCCTAAGCCTCCCTGTTCCCATTTGTGCTCTGTGCAGCCACTTCACTGACTCAGGTCCCCACGCCGGCCAGTCTCAGGTGCCCTGCGACTTCCCAGATGTCCACCCCTCTCTCCTTTCCAATGTACCTCACACATCCCTCCCAAGCAGCACCACTTTTCTGTTCTGACATTTGGTTTAAAAGCCATTTGCTTTTGGTATCCTATGGTGATGGATATCACGGTCACTGTGAGTTCAGCTATGCAGTTCTTTTTGAATCTTCAAACTTAGCACAGGGTCTAGCAGAGTTTATTGAACAATTTATTACAAGAAAATGCAAACACAAAAGTAACTTGGCGGTCCTCGAGATAGGCACTGCTGACCTTTGCTGCCTCTGCAGTTTTCCTCCTAATGCCACGGCGGCTCAGTTGCGTTTTACATCCTGGGTCTTTGTAAATAAGGCTCTCAGAAACTTGCTGACTCTACTTTTTTGAAAACAGTAATTTAAATTTGTTTTCTTGATATGTAATGATATATAAACGCTGCACAATGGCAATGCTGTGTGTGATGCTTTATCACACACTGTTCAATATATAAATCAAGTGAAACATAGCTATCTCTTTAAACATATACTAATTTCTAAACGTGAAAACATTCTGACTTTTGGGGAATATGTAAAGTATCATCACTATCATTGGCTGCTGAACCCAGCAGGCTGCCCAGGAGCCTCCCTCCCGCATTGACAGCGCCGTCCTCCTCCGAGGGTGAGCGGTAACCCCACCAGGAGGACAAGGGTTGAAGTTGGCAAAGGAGATGGAGCAGAAAGCAGAGGAGCCCACTACAACAATTTGTCCTTGAAAATCTCAAGCAGCCATTTGACGCAATTACTGAACAACTGTCAGATATTCATTCATTCCGTCTGGTTTCAACTGCAGCAGCCGAAGGCACTCTGGGATGGTGACAGGCTGACTCCAAAGAGGCATTTGAGTGACTGAGAAAGAAAGAAATGAGTTCAACAGGAAGTCTTGACACATGTGATATGATATGAAAAATGTGCATGTGCCAGTGTCGATGGATGGAAAGAGCAATGAAGGGTTGGAGGAGGCACAGGGGGGAGAGGGCGACGAGAGGAGGGCTTCACACACACGTGGCAGGAGGGGGGAAGAGATTGTCTGCTGACGAACGAGCCTTTCAGTGTGACAGATTTTTACCAGTCTTTCAAAAGGTTCAACAGGGAATTTCCTAATATCAAAGTTTCAATGCAAAATACAAATAAACAAAGCTGAGTAAAACCCCTTACAATATCAAAACCAACATTTTGTGATGTCCCTTGTAGAAGGTGTCATGATGTACCTTAGGGGAGTCTCAGCCTCATGTGAGTTGAAGGAGGAAAAAGAGCAAATTAAAATAATTCCCACAGGTCAGCCCTGCAACATCCTAACTCCTAAGACAATGGAACATGAGAATGGCTAAGAACGAGGGCCTAGCCGAGGCTCGGGAAGAGGAATGGCTGAGAATCCAACACTCCCTGATGAAATCCTGTGTGGCTTCCAGAGGTGAGACACAGTAAGCTTCCCCTTCAGAAATCCCAGGATCACTGCCTGGGGGTGAGACTTGGGCACCACGTTCTTAGTAATTCCAAAGTTAATTCACTCCTGAAGGTCCTGCTTCAGAGCCCAGTTTGTGCAAGTCATTAACAACAGTGTAAGAAGAGGAGAAGGTAAGGTCACAGCTATAGTGGGATCTTCCTGCGCTGGTTTCACTGAGGCTTCCTTGGTGTTCCATGGGAAAATTCAGTTTTTAATTATCAATTTATTATACCTATGAAAGTAATAAACTATACTTTGAGACCATTAGTCAAGCTGCTTTCTTTGAACAAAAGTGACATAAATATTTTTTTCTATGAACTTGGTATGAATTAACTCTTCCAATAAAACAACATGAATCATTAATAACTTACATGTTTTAAATAATAGGAAACATGATGCAAAGGGGAATAAAGTACTTTCCACAAATTCAATTAGTAAATGACATAGTGGCACCTGGGTGGGTGGCACACACCTGGGAGCTCAGAACTCCAGAAGTTTGAGGCAGGGAGGGACTGTAGAATCCAAGCGCTTACAAGGCACACGACTCAGTTTCTAATAATTTATTTAAAATAATGGAAAATTCATTTGTGTTTTTTTTTTCTGATCCAGGGATCAAATTGAGGACCCTGTACTTGCTGGGCAGGTGCTTATACCACTGGGGTACTGCCCCTGTCCCCAGTAATGGAGAGTTTATTCCAAAATCTAAAGGAAGAAATGAAAGAGCAGACATATCTCACAATGTACGTCTGTCAGAGAACTAAAAAAGGATTCTTTAGCTGATTGCATCCTGAGGCATACTGAGTGCTTTATTATGCAACAGTCTGAGACAAGGAAGGGTGGGAACTGAAATTCTCCATACTAGAGGAGACTTAGAAACTTTTTCAGTTACTGCTAAATTTAAATTAAATGGAAAGATATAAACTAAATGGGAAACACACAAATAGTATTATTGGGCCATACTGTCTGAGAAAAGCTTTTCATAACTTACCATGTTAAACAGCATGACACTGCCAGGCAGATAATAGTAGCCTTCTTTATAAAAGAATTAACAGAAGAGGATTTTACAGATAAAATAATTCACCCGTTTTGTGCAGACAGTCATTTCCAGATTTCCGTTCATTTCTGACTCCCGAGCTTTTGCTCCTCTCCCCGCCTCCTGTAAATCATTGCTCCTTAGATTAAAAGGCAAATGGAAAGAACTAGTTAAAGGTGTTAATTGACTTGCTAGCATTTATCAAATGCTTCTTGTGTATCAAGCGCTGTATGTGTTAGTTTTCTCTCGTTGAAGCAAATGACCTCAAAACTGCCATAAAATATGGCAGCTGTATTACCTCACAGCTGGACAAGTCAGAATTCACAATGGGTGTGCGGGGGCTGAAGTCGTGGAGCTGGCGGCAGCCTGTGTCTCCCCAGGGCTCCGAGGAGATGCGGTCCCTTTGTGAGGCTCCAGACTCGGGCATCGTGCTCCACTCCGGGCCACTGTCGTCCCTCCCTGCCTCCTACACCACGCAGTGCACAGAAAGCTGAAAGAGAAAACAGTGAGTTATGTGGTGGAGGGGAAGATGTTCACATATTTAACCAAAAAAAAATATCAAATAAAAGTGAGATGAAGAACTGTAACACGACAGAGAAAGCAAGAAGGAATAGTGGCCCCGCCTGCCCTGGGAAAGCTGGCGCCCCTCCACAGCTCCGCAGAGAGAAAGCTCTGTGCTCCAGGGGAGGATTTGGGCTCCGGAGCTTCCACCTGACTCAGTATCTCCGGAAACTCTGTGTTGCCTCCGCCTCGTGGATCTTTCTTTCCTTTGCTCCACTAGCTTCACTGCAATGGCAGGCAGCATCACACCGGCCTGAGCGAGGCCTATGGTCCTAGGGAAATGGGCTGGTTCACACAGAAAAACAAATACAGCATTTGGAGATTTCTGATGCAAAATCAGTTGTCCATCACAAAACCCACCCAGTATTAAAGGGAAAAAAGGCTCAGTCAACTTTTATGAAGTTCTTCCTCCCTTCCCCTTCCTCCCAACCGCTCTCTCCCCCCTCTTTCCCCGTCCTCCCCCTTCGCTCCCCTTTCCCTCCTCTTTCCATCCTTCTGGCCCCCCTTCCCTCTTCCAACCCTGCCCCTTCCCTTCCCTCTCCTCCTCCTCCATCTCATGTTCCAGCTCAAAGTCCTGATTCCACTGCTGGGATCTAACCCAGGGTGTCACACACACAGATCGAGTTCTCTACCCCTGGGCTACACTGCCACCTGGTGAGATCTTTATTAACCATGAAGACTAACAAAAGTCAATAGATTTGAGGAACACTGTCAACATGAAAGGAACAACAAAGAAAACAATAGGAAACAGACCCCAAATGAGAAGACTTCAGTTATATTACTGTGAGCTTTACTCAGACACATAAGAAAAGTCACCAAACATTTTTGAAAACTAAAGAAAAGACCATTCAGAAATCAGGAAATACACTTAGGCACTCCAGAGCCATCACTGATCTTAAAGCAGAAGAAGTTTCTTCTGAAGCATAGAACGAAAGACCAGGACACAACCAAAACTGAAGAAAAAGGTAGAAAATCAAAATGACTGAATATTCAGAACTAGAAGGAGAATGGGGTTCATGTTAAAGAGCAACATAGCAAGGAAAGGTGCATCTACAAAGGCCAAGCAAATACGAATCGCATAACTTGACCAATTAAACCAAAAATTCAGAAGAAACTTATCCAAACTGCTGCCTCCCACCTTGCCCCAGTCCCATTTCATTGCTGTCAGGAATCTTAGATATGAACAGGAGTGGTTAGCACAAGGGATGAACGGTACCATTGCTTCAGGAGAAGAAATTCTGACCGGCACTGCTGTGAGGACTCCTCATTGAGGATGGTGAGCAGTGTTCCCAAGGACAGAGGTGTGCAGACCTCCAGCAAGGATGCTGCTTGGCCAACTGTGCAGCATCAAGAGCCAGGCAAGTGCAGAACCTGGAGAAAGGAAGAATTCTGGAGCAGTGCTGGGTCTACACGGGCCTAGGGGACCAGAGTGTGGGATGAATAGGCAGCAAATGTTAGCAAAACAAGAACACAAACTCTGTGGAAATAACTAAAGAATCGGGAACACAGACTCCTTTCATATATA
>NW_004524601.1:6736866-6748746 GCF_000260255.1 Octodon degus | reverse complement strand
GCTCATTGAGCTAAAGCCCACACAAATATGAATCATATTTCCATTTAATTTGTAAGTCAGTCTTTAAGTTACTCAGGGCTTTTACAGAGAACCTTTGAACAGAAGGGACCTAGTAGCAGACCCAGAGTTTATTCACAGCCTCAACTAAATCTCTTCCTTCCTACTAGCTTTGTATACGGAGTGCAAAAACTGAGTCATAGCTACGAGAGATGTGGACTGATGGCGAAGTGCTAGCATGGCACTGTCAGAGAGAGAGGTCTGACCATCCATAGGAGGTCCACCCTGATTACCTTCTAAGCCCAGTGAGCTCTCACCTTGAATACCATTACGTAGGCGACTAGGACTTCATACAAATTTGGCAACTACATACACCTTCAGTCCATAAATATGTTGCTATTAACACATGAGCAAACAAAGGCGCTACAAAGCTAAATACTTGCTTAATTTATTGAGTGCCTCAATTAAGACTCTTTCCCAGGCAGAGTGGCTCCAAATCTTCACATTAATTAACACTGACTTGAGAGATGTATGTGATAGCTCACTAGCTGACTGTCCAGCTGACCTTATAGGCGACAACTCAGGGGAGTAAAACATTTTATTTAAGAGTCCTCCACCAAAGATATCTGACATCACACCCACTTCCATTACTTACAACACCCTGGAACCGCTCCTGCTTCCTACCCACTACTTACTTTCCCAAACCCTAATATTCTTCCAAGTTAAAGCAGCAGAAGATACTGAATGTTGGCCCTAGTGTGACATGGCTTTAGGTGAGACTCCTAAAATTTGTGATCAGTGCCTTCTGATGTTGCCCAGATGTACTTGACCCAGGAGGGCGCTGTACCTGGCCTCTTGCTTCTGAGGACCCCACTAGGGGTGATCTCAAATGCTACCTTCTCAGATGGTGACTCATGGAGGAGCATAGGGTTTCCCACACCTCTCCTTACCACAAAATAGTTCAGTGGCTCTTATATGAGTTGCATTGATCCTCACTGTGACAAATACTCAAGCGAATCAAAGATCACAGTAAAACTAGGGACCGAGGATTACAGGGTCATATGTGAATTGCACATTTTGACCCGTGTTGTATGCTCTCATTGAACATTTAACTTCTTGTGTGTATTAAGTGAGTTTCATGACTTTGCCCATGGCCATGTGGATGAGCACACTTTTGGAATTCTACAGTACCTCCTAGTTCTGTCACAGTCCCTACCCTGCTTTCGCTGAGTCCATCCCTTGGGGCCATCTTTGAGCCTGTGTCCTCTTCGGGAGCCAGGTCCAGTCTGTAGAGTGCAGCAAGAGAGGCCTATTCCAAGAGGAACCAGAGAAGCCTGTAGTAGGCGATATTGGCAGCTACAGAAATAAGGAATATTTTAAAGCCTCTTTAGATTGAAAAGAAAAACAAACTGAAAATTGCATCAGAACATCTTTCTATAAAAAGTCCTCCTAACTTGACATTCCAATCTCTATCTCTAAAAAATGTCTTATTGTATTTCTTACATAATTTTATCCTCTTAAATCTCAGTTTAGCAGCTTTAAAATGTGTTATTTCAAAAACATTGAATCCCATTTCAATATGCAAATAATTTTTGAAGAAATCTTGAATTGACAATAGGTTTCTGTTAGGAAATATGGTTACTTGAAAGAGGTTGTACCAACTGAATTGATCACAGTCGTGGGTTTCCCTGAGAAGACAACAGAATGAAAGAGTGTATCTAAAGTTGTGTGCGGTCTCCCGGGCACCAAGACAACAAATCAACAAATTGCTGAACTTTCTGGAGAGAGAGACAGAGAGAGAGGGAGAGAGAGAGAGAGAGAGAGAGAGAGAGAGAGAGAGAGAGAGAGACAGAGACACAGAGAGAGACAGAGACACAGAGACAGACAGTGAGACAGAGACAGAGACAAAGAGATACAGAAAGACAAAGACAGACAGTGAGACAGAGACAAACAGAGACAGAAACAGACAGAGAGACACACAGAAACAGAAACAAAGAGAGACAGAGAGACAGAGGGAGATCCTCTATCTATAGCCTTTTTTGGCTCCATTTTTAAAGCTTTCCCAAGAAACTGGTGCTCAGGACAGTTATGTAAAAAGGATTTTGAGGATTTTGTTGTATATTGTGTGACAAAATAATCTTTGCAACATCTTCTTAAGACTTGCAGTATTTTAAATTCTTGCAGACTAATTCTTTAACTCACTTTGGATTTAGCCCTAAGAGATGACACTGGCTTGAATCTGCACAGCGGTCATCGTGTGACACTAGAGCTGAACTTGAGATTGTTAGAGGCACTGGTGAAAGTTGTCTTGATATGAGCTACAATTCTTGGGCCCTCTCCTCCACATGCAAAGAAAAATTTTCTCTAAATCTCAAAAGAAAATAAGTTATTCTCGTACATCTTTCTATATCAGCTATTTCTTAGATATAATTCCTCAATTCTTTAACTTTATAGTAAGTCCTAAGCTTGAGCCCTAAGAATCTACACGGTGAAAAATCATAATTTGACAATCCTGCCACAACTGCAGGGCCTCTTAAAATGAGAAGCCTTCACTCGCAGAGGAGTCAGCCAGCGTCAAGTAGAGATGATAGCACTGGGAGAGCTTCTCACACTTGAGGTAAGAACCTCAGATTAGGAAGATCTTTAAAGCACAGCAAGATCTTCAGTTCAGCGAAAACACTACTTATCTGCAGAAGTTACCAATGCAATGATGGTTTTTGTTTTTTTTTCTTTCTGACGCTACTCTGAAAATTTCAGTGAAGGGTCTGATCGGTTCATGTTTAGCCACTTTGAGAAGGAAGCTTAAAACTTTGATCTCTCAGCCAAAGTTTATGCTGACATTTTTTGTTGGTGGCGGTTTTACATCAGTATCACCACTGATCATTATTTACAACCTCTAACTAAAACTAATGAGAAATTTTATTTTCCAAATTATTTTCCTCATTCTATTTCATAGACATGTTTTCCCTGTATATGCACTACTACTTTTTTTTTTAGTTCTCATAGGATCTTAAAGCCTTTTTACATAGTATGAAAAATCTACATTTTTTTTTCTTTTTTAAGATTGAAATGTGTATCTAATTTGCTTATATTTTCTGTTTTTGTGATCATATTAAATATTTAGATTTTATTCACTAACAATAAGATTGTGATGCATATGGTCATCTATACAATTCATTTCTGGTCATTAATTTTATCTCCTCATGAGCATCTTATAGTCATAAATTGAAGGTCTTTGGGGGAAACACAAAGAAAAATCTACTACCCATTCTTCTGCTTTGTATTTAGCTTTTTTTTTTTTTTTGCTGTATTACCTATTTATTATTCAAAGTGAAGTATTAAAAGCAAAGAAAACCTCGCACTCTTTTCTTTCACAGGATGTCAAGTTTAAGATGGTCCCAAATTCTGTGGTAGGCATTTTATGAAGAGACAAGGTATGTAATTTCTCCTTGAACCTAGGTGGATCCTGTGGCACTTTGAACCCTTAGAATATGGGACAAGTAATTAGCTCTATGCATGATTCTAGGACCAGCACCCCAGAGCTGTTTTTTTTTTTTTCCTGTCCCTTGAGGAAATGAGAAATTTGGAATCTGTGAAATTTACAATTTTCAAGTATTCTGAGCGAAAAAGAAAGAAACAAAACCAAACTACCTGTATAGTTCTCTCTCTCTCTCTCTCTCTCTCTCTCTCTCTCTCTCTCTCTCTCTTTCTCTCAAGTTCTTCTGTGTTGGAAATGAGAATTGAGTTGTGTCTGGTTTCATGACAATCAATACAATGCACTAACCCACAATGGCACTTAAGTATCAGCAGGGTCGTGATCCTTTAAGAGCCCTAAGAGGAAACTTTCCCTTGTTTCCTCCATCTCCTTGTGGTTGTGGATAACAGTTGCACTTCCAGGCATACTTTCACCTGGAGAAGCAGCCTTTAATCTTGGCCCTAGTGGTCACTTGGCATTCTTTCAGTGTAATCACAATCATACCAGATTAAGGCCCCCCTCTTCCTGCATAATCTTATTTAACTAATTACATATGTAAAAATTCAATTTAGAAATGTGTTCATGTAGACAGTTTCTAGGGATTTATGACATGAATGAATATATATATATATATATATATATTATATATACTATATATATATATATATATATATATATAGTGTCAAAAATTTGACAAATTTGATCAATATACACAAAGCATACACATTGAGTTTGTCTCTTCCATTAGAATTTCAAAAATTCTTAAGGTATGCTCCATCTGCCCTTGTTTGCTAATGCTATTTTTACCTGGATTTTCAGCCAGTTGGAATTTACAATTTCCTTTAGATCGGAGAAGACAAAAGTAATGCTGAAATATGCATTTGCAATATGCAAGTATTAAGAGAGCATTTTATTCAAGCCTGTCATTCCTTTTTATCTCTCTAGATAAGAGCAAACATCTACCCCTGTATGATTTTGTAAATTAGGAATAATTTAGCTAAAGGTATGTTTAAAATGAAATATCTTTGGTATTTTATCTTTCCAAGCTGAGAATGAAAAAATAAAAACCATTGTGTGGACTGAAGACATTCTTTGATTTCTCAGCTTCAACCCTGCACTACAACTCTGAGCTACCTCTTGCTGAGTGACTCATCGTGTACAATGTATTAAAGTCTAAAATTGTTCCTTCTTCTGACTGCTCAGTAGTTTCCTTAGAACTCTGATTCTGTGCCCTTACCTATGGGCCCTGAGAAAGCCCAAGCTTGGTAATGTATTCACTCTTGGACTATACGGACTTCCATGTACACTTCCTGCATTTTAGCTGAGGTAGGGCACTGAACATATTTGTGTCCCACTATTGTAATCCATGGTCCACAAGAGCTGTCTCCCTTTGCTCTTTTCTGCTAGCTAATTCTTATGATTCTGATCATAACATTTTTCTTAGCCTTTTCCACTCAGACCGTGGTTAGTTGATTATTCTCTGTATGTAGTAAAAAGACGAGTAAGACTTTAAAGTGCCTTAAGTAAACAGAAGCAGTTTAGCTTCAAACAAAGAAACCCGTGGTTCTAACACACACAGTACACCTGCCTGTCAGTAAAGATAAGTCCAGTGCAAACTCGGGCCATTATCAACAACCTGCAGGCAGGGTTTTCTGTCTTTTCGGTTGTTTGTTTGTTTTTGTGTCACCACAACACTCAAGGCTATAGCTCTGTGCTTCAGCAATGCAGCACATAAAGTAAAAAGTCAGAGCGTCTCTTCCGTGGGCACGACAGAAGCCATGCCAGGGTTCTCACTCGCTAGGGACAGGAGTCAGACCTCCATGTTTCTCATCTGTGCAGATTTTACAGAGGTAGAGCTCATTCCTTCACAGAGGACTTTACTTTCTGGCTGCTTGATCCTGGATATGCTGTTTTAATGCCCAGTTCCTCTTTTCCATCTGTGAATAGAGTTATTTCCCAGCACAGAGTCCTGGTGCGGAGCAGTAGTGAGATAAGGCATGGAAATGTCTTACAAGAGGGTCCCACACGCTGTAGGTGCGCTGTGTCCATGGCTCTTCTGTGGGGCTCAAGGCTGCCTGCTCAGGGTGTTCAAATGCCTGCTTCTTCAATGTGCACTATAAGAACAGGCAGAATTTCCAAAACCATCTCTGAAAGTTAGACAGACAGAAGCCGTACCTCTGAGTCATTCTTGGTAAGAGGACAAGAGTAAATTTATAAACCACCTTCAAAAATACAGGCTTTGGAGAACGATGTATTGCTGCCATTTCCCTCTCAGGTTTGTCCAATTTTTTTTTTTTTTTTAATGGAGCATCAGGTCTGTCGTTATGGCTCAGAATCACTCAGATGAGGAAAAGTGGTTGAAGACATGCACCATACTAAACATGTATGAAAAGCAAGGAGGAGAGAACAAAGCTGTCATTTTTGTCTTACTTTTATTTATATTTTTCTAAGTTATTATTATTCTAAGAATACAATTTAGTTCTTTTACTGTACCAGATTTGAAACGTTATTAAGCTTTCTAACCCAAATAATTTTTGTATCTTCTATTAGGAAGTCAATGTTAGTGCCTTGACATCCTTAATTCTTGAGGGAATAACTTATGAAAGAAGAAAAGAAGACATTTTCCAGAAACAGCATGTATGGTTGAGGACAGATTATTTTCCAGGCAAGTAAAACGTCAGCACACCATGTTCTAGAGGAGAATGTTTTGGATGGAAGATGTTTCACTGCATAACTCTCAGATTTTGTCTCATGGTCGAGTGCTACTTCAGCCAAACCTCACATCTATTGGAAAATATTCTTTCTTTGCTCCATAAATCCTGGAATAGATGGTGTGTGTCTTTCCAAATTCAGCTTCCTGTTCAGACAGAATCTCAGCATCAAGCATGCACTGGGGCAGCCCAGAAGGGCAAGGACGACCTCCGTACTCCCTCACACTTTCCACAACCCTCCGTCCACTTCATAATCTCTGCTTTGCATTGTGTCTAAATATTAGTGATGCTTCTAACATTTTAGAATAAAATTTAAAGAATGCAAAACATTATTAATTTACACATATTTACCAGGACTGAAATTCTATTTGGACTCTGCACTTTTCTGCATCTTGCTCTTTACTTTGTGATTATAATGCAAAACGATGAATCTCAAAGCACTTGTAAATTGTATCCTTTATTCTTATAACTACAGCTTTTTAAAAAATTTTGGGAAATAAGAAATATAGCTATTTTTCTCAAATGACAAAAGCTAATGATAATCCTCTTGGGCCACCATCAACATATTTAGCCTCTTCTGAGGCTACAGGAACTATGTACTTACCACGTATTTTTCCTTAGTAGGTAGCTGGTAATCTCAGGTACTGTATAGACTTTACTCAGAAAACCTATCCTTAGAGAATATGTGATATAAGCCTTGCACTAAAATCCTGCGATTGCATAACACTTCAGCATTCCTTTGGGGTACTGATGCAGCTAGCTCCTCTAGAAGTGAGACTCAGGTCATGTCTCCTCTCAGTTCCTCAGTGTGGTGGATCCAGCTATGCAGCCAGCTTCTGGGGCCAGCTGCCCATGGTGCAGTGCAGGTAGCCAGTTGAAGGCCCAACTGCCCCCATCCTTCACGGATGTACTCATCAGTGATGCAGACCCACATTCAATCAAGGTGAAAAACCAGAGACATCATGACTGCTTGCTTAAGTCCACTAGTCAGACACCCTTCTTCCATGGAAACCAGCCCTATCTGAGCATGGTCCTGGACCTCAGTGGAGGCTTTGCCCAATAGCTTCCCCATTCCCCATTGTTCCAGTGCATGTCCTAGATCGCTTGCTCTTTTCAATTACTCTGAAATACATACACTTCCCTCATCCTCTAGAATCTGTTTGGAAAGAACTACTTCTATAATTTCATCTTTTTCTTGAGTCATCTCCTCTTTGTTTCTCCTGACTGACACAATACTATCTTCATTCCCACTCAGGGATGTTCAGAAGAGTGGTGAACATGGTAGGAATAAAGTGGGCATGGTTAAGACAAGCTTCAAAGGCACCTGCCCATGTACAGGAGCTTCTGTGAGAGGGGCCCCTGGCCTTGGGTCAGATGCATATGGACCAAGCTCTCTGCCAAGCTGCGGAGCTCTGTGCATCAGGGTGCATGATAAGGGAGCACAACCTCCTACCTGTGCGACCTTCTGAGTACACTGGAGTTTATGGTTAGTCCCTGAAGCAAGTTAAGGCATCTTCAGAGAACAAGACGGTTATCTGATTTGCATAGGATTTGACAAAATGTTAATTTGCATATGATCAATGGTTGATAGAGATACAATACAGTGTTCCAAGAGAAAGCAATTATTATTTAATGAAGGACTTTTAGAATGAGTCTCATGAACTCCAAAGCCTGGCAGAGGGATAGGAGGATGAGGAGGTTGGGACCAGCTGGCTTCTTCGCCTGGTTACAAAGAGTGTAGAGGTAGGCACTGATGGCTAGAGATTGAATAGCTAGAACCTAGGCTTTCATCTTGAGAAATATGATAAGGGAGAAGGCAATTCTAATTAGGCAGCAGTTGAACAGAGCAGTAGGGTTAAAAAGTCAAGATATTTTCATTCTGGCATATCTAAGCATTATAGTAGACAAAGATTTAATAATGGGTAAATTAAAATGTGTAGATTGAATGTGAGCCCTCTCCAGCTCATCATTCTCATTTTTTCCCCTTCCAGTACTAATATAGATGATTCTTTTTTAATCCAAATGAAAACATTCAGTACACCTCACATTTGAGTGATTTATGGTGCTCACAACACATAGTTACTTTAGAGGATAAGTTGTGTATGGTTTGTGTTCTGACTTCTCGTTCAGTATTTCAATATGAAATAGGAAGCTGTATTTGAGGCATTTTGGAAAATATACATTTTATATTCTTATTTTCCCAGGAATTTCACATTTGAATAATTCCATTTTTATCTAGATCTGAATAAAATCAAATATCTGAAATATGTCTCTCAGAGTGTGGCCCTTATGGCTCCTGCCTCTAGAACCCCACAGGGCATATGCACATCAACCGGCAACTTCCTGAGGAAACATTTACAGTACAGTGTTATCCATGTCACTTTCAAACGCATCTGTAATACATGTATGTGTGGGAAAACATTTAAAACCTACTCAAATAGTGAGAGATTCAGTCTACTGTTTTCAGATTGTATTTTGATATATTTCTCAATCTGAATGGAGAGGTTTACAGGATTGGGAAAAGTAGCTGTTAGAGATGATTAGCCATTAGGAGACTCTAGACAACCACAGGAAACCATTTGTAAGGAAGGAAATGGTGCTCCTCATTGGATTAAGAGGCCCTGAATTGATCAATCTGAAACACATGCATCCTCTATTACTACGCAGTTCCTTGCATGTACTAAAAGCATGTGGGCAGATTGTGTTTCAGGAAGCTCGCAGAATGGTTGGACATTCAGCAGGAAACAAAGTTTATATGAAGAGGAAAGTGATCTTGTGGTGCTTCCTGTACTCATTCTTCTACACCAACACTTACTTCCTCAGACACTGTGTGTGGTGAGAGTGTGTGTGTTTCCATGTGTGTAGTTTATGGGACCTAAGGATTAAACACTTTTCCAGAATATTCTGTGACAGCACAAAATATCAATGGCTTTTGGACTATGAGACACCCTAAGATAATATGTGGAGTCCATGATAAAAAGTGGCCTTCTAGAAAATTTGAGTTAAAAATAGCAAAGTTATTTAATATATCTCATAAAAGTGATATGATTTTATTCTCCACTTTATAGTAAAGAACACAAATAAGAAGTTCAATTATTCTTTTCTAGTTCATATTGGAATTTTTTTGCTTTCATTTCATCCACTTATAACTAGACATTGGCTAAAATATAAAGGAGTTGATTCATATGCCTAGTCTGATGAAAAGGAAGCAAACAGAAATAAACTACCTTATGTCATCTTCTTCATTAAGAAATTAAGTTTATGATTGTAGTCTGTGAACGGGCTCCCTGGAACTGTAAACATGATTGTATATCAACAAACAAAAAAATAGGCAGAGAAAGATTTAAATTCCAAGTATTGACACTTTGGGGAGTCAAAATAACGAGATATCAACTGACCTTCATAATCAAACGGCCTCAGGAAAATGTAATAAGACTCTAAATAACGTGACATGGAAGCTCTCGTATGTGCAAATAGCGATCTATACTTCACATTTGCTTCAAGGCACCGAAGAAGCAATGGTATAGCTTTTCCAAGTGGCTGAAAAAAAAATTGTGGAGTGATTTCACATAGCACGTAAAGTCATTGTGCACCAACAGCACTGGCATGATCTGTTCCACCCTAAGTTCAGGACAACGTATTTTGTGCTCCTTGATATGACTTCAGAAATGACACCCTTGAAGACAATGTTTCTTCTCAAAGCGTCTGGTAAGTGAAGGAGGCCTTCAGGGCCTTGAAGCTAGGAACAGCAGAACGGTCACCAAGGGACCACGGAGGGCAGTCCACTTGCTCGACAGTGAATGTGTTTGGATCTAGAACTTGTCATTTCTTGATGGGAAAGCAGGGCTTGGGCAGAGAGACAGCAGTCTTTTCTGCATCTGAGGTCAGGACGCTGTAGGCTTCCTTAGAGGAAAAATAAGTTAATAATTTCAGAATTAGACTGTGTAGTATAAGTAACTTGCTTAACATTGCTAAAATTTCCGATAAAGGTGCTAAGGTTTTCAGAAAATGAAGAATATGGTCAAAACTAAACAGTTTCAAGGAATTTTGTTATTTTCTCAAATGAATAACAAAGATAAAAAAAATCTTCCTTATACAGGATATTCCTCAGTTAGGGGATAATCAGAGTCTATTACAAGTGGGAATGAATATGAATACAAGACATGCCTTTAAAGCATTTTTATAGCATTTATAAGCAGAATAAAAACTTGCAGAGTTAGAACAATAGGATAACTCTTAATTTATCATTTGAGTTGTTAGAGCAAGAATTAACTACTTTTATCATCTTTAATCCTAAATTCTCAAGAGTATCAGAATTTAGTACCTAAATTTTTCTTAAAAATTGAGTTGAGCTTTTTACAGCTCTGACCTTTCCACATCTCACATTTGAATTTGTTGGCAATTCTTTCTATCCCCACGGGTTTCTGAGGCCGTAATGAGAAAGGGAATTGCATAACTAGTGAATTGGATGCTTTAAAATAAAATTCCAAAGTGAAGTCTGTGGCTCCATAATTCACAGAAAATGGAAGACATACATATTTCTGAATGTCGAGAGGAACCCTATGGGAGAGTAAGAGCTGTATTTTTAATCCTTGACAATAACAGTAGACATGCTATAGTTTGGGAATTGTTATAGAATTCAACCTCAAAATTGTGTTTAACATTAAAACAACCTAGGATTGGAAACCAGAGTGTGAGTTTCCAAGAAGGAGCTGATAAGACCACTGTGCCCACAGCACTGATGAATGGGCCCTACGAAGACTGCTCAGGGCCAGAGACAAGGTACCCTGAGGTGACGTAAGCCAGGAGGGACCGTATTAGGGCATATTTTAGACTGATTTATTCTGATTAAGGCAGTGAATTTGTTCCTAGTTTTATACATATAAGTCAAAAGAAAAACCACCCTGCTGCATGAATCACCTTCCCACTCAATAATTTCTCTATCTTAGAATGAAAGGACAGCATGAAGTACTTTAAAACAGTTCTTACAGGGAACAAGGTAGCTATCTGCTCCAGAAATGACTTGATTTTAAGATCATCATATAACGTGTATTTGGATGAAAAATTATAAAATTTCATATAAAATTTCAGAACCGGACAGAAAATTAGTTCAATATTTATTCAGTTGTCTTAATAAAGCTATATGTGCAAGAAAATTTTATGCTCTCTATATATGGAGACCAACAGGAAAGTAATAACCAAAGGAATACCGTTTCAAACAGACACCCATTTCTATATCTGCTATTCTCGAATTGGAAAGAATGATAATACAGTGATCATACAAGGAGGTGCTTAACTGTTTGTAAGATCATCTCTCAAAGAAAACAATAAATTCTTGAGAGTGCAAAATACAAATTTATACCATAATCTCTCAATGTAATCAATATATTTACAGTCTAATTTTGAGTGCCTGCTACTAACACAAAGAACTGTGTCATTTAATATTAATGGATACTTCACCTGTTGTTATCCAAAAGGTTGAGAAGTGATAACTAATGTTAATGGAAAGGTATTGAAAAATTTCAGACCTTAGCAAATGAAATAAAAATCTTACAGTCACATATAGCTACCTGTTATCCAAGCATATAAATATACAATAATGATATTTATACTGGATCAAACATAATCATTAATATTAACAATATGTTAATGTTAACATAATAATATTAACTAAACTAAAATTAATTAATATCATGT
>NW_004524601.1:6727839-6729261 GCF_000260255.1 Octodon degus | reverse complement strand
AAATGAAAACATCACTCCTTTAAGTGTCTTCAGTGGACTTAAAAATGGAGTTAATAGATAATAGAGTTGGAGTAACCTAACCCACTGGGACCTAATAATTAATAGGGCAATGTCACCTGTGTATGTGGTCATTATGAGAAAATAAGAACTATAAGATTTGAAATGTCAATGTTAATAGTACATTATTCTGAATAGAATTTTTTATGTAATATCTAAATTATTCAAGCAGAATCACTACTGTATTTTTTGGTTCAGGCTTGCTAGTAACATGGACTTTAGTGCCTATCCACTTTACCTTCTTGCTTACCATTTTCCTTGCAATCCTATTTTTAAGAGGAAATAGATTGGATTTCTTTTCATTAAAGAAAGCATTTAATTACAGATAAAGGAAAATAAAAGGTGAATAAACATTTTCTAACATCACCATGTGCTTTATCTCATAATAGATATTGGGCATTTATGAATGTTTCTTTGAACTGCATAGACCAATTTGAGCTGAGATTATTTCAACTTGATTTTAAGTTTTCAAAAGCATGTACATTTGTTCATAAAACTATAGTTCAATGTGATTAAAGCTAATGGAGCCATTCGGTAGTTGTAAATGTTCATATATATGTATAAGATTAAATTGGATAAACTGTGTTTAATTCAATTAATTCCAAATTTTTTTGCTTACAGAAAAATTTTAAATTGACACATTGTCTTAAAACATACTATAGCCACACATTTTCCACTTTTTTCCTGAATTTTACAAAATATCCCTAAGAGATGCACATAAGTGCTCAGTCTTTTTGTCATTATTCCTAGTTTAATATTTCTATGTGCTGGCAGAAAAGAAAAAATAAAAAAAGCATTCCTCTTATCTAGGTTAGTCCTGATTGCAATCATTTTGATAAATGAATGAAGAAAATATTGTCTCCTTTTTTGGTACCAGAAATTGAACTCAGGACCTTGTGTTCACAAGCAGGCACTTGTGCCATTGAGCTATCTCCCTGGCCCGGAAGATATAATTTAAATTTTACTTTAATTTGGAGCTGGAGAGATAACTCAGAAGTCTAAACACCTGTCAGGCAAGCACAAGGACCTGGGTCGGATCCCAGTACTGCAGGCCATGTCATGTGCTGTGATGGCCAATGAAGCCAGCCTTGGTGCATGCCTGCGATCTCAGTGCTGGGGAAGAGTGAGGATCTCACTACTAGATTGGAGTCCTAGTGATCTGCCCATTTAGAGCTCCCCAAGTAATGGGACTACAGGCGTGCGCCACCATGCCCAATCTCAATCGCAATCCCAGAGCACCCTGGGAGCGGGGCCAGCACAGCAGGCCTGGGGATTGAACCCCAGCCCCTGAGCCTGCTTGCAGGCATTTTATCTGCTGGGCTATTTGGCCAGCTCTTTCTAAACTTGATATGCTATATAAATGTA
>NW_004524601.1:6724321-6727739 GCF_000260255.1 Octodon degus | reverse complement strand
AAAAAAAACAGAAGAAAATAACTTAGAATACTTGTATTTATTTAGCTATTTAGGGATGCTTTTTATTTTATTATGAAAGTAGGGTAGAGATCAATGAATAAGGAAGTTGCAAGCTAACACATGCTTTACCATGCAGTGGCATCAAGGAGAGATTAAAGAAGAATAATAAAGATTAAGCAATCGTACTGAGAAATGCTAGCCTGCACAGGCACGTGCACATACACACACACACACACACACACACACACACACCACACAAACACACATACCCCTTGCTGTCTACAAAGTTTAGTAAATGTAGGCTTTTGTCTTTACTCCTCAAATTTGCAGCTTTTGTGTATAAATGCACTGAGTATCGATTTTTCAATGTTACAGAAATGCAGGGTCAAATAGACTTCAAATTTTGATTTTGCCCAACATCTTTGATGTCTATGCGATGCACACCTCGGCACAAGCACACAGCGCGGGTTCACTGAGTTGGGAGCTGCGGAGCTCCGCGTAAGTGTGCTGAGATCTGGAAGGCCTAGAGTCTCCCTGCCTGTGAACATCCAGCGCCCCACACCGCTGAGCTTGGGCCTCATGTGCGGGCAGGTACTGCTGCGGGGATGGATTAGTTCATTTCTAATCACTAGGTTGATAAGTACATGACTAAATTCTTTAATGCTAAAAATTTTATTTACTTTTAATTATCTATGGAGCCTTGTTTCCCTTTATTTCTCCAAACTTAACTGTTGAACATTACAACTTTAAAGAGCTTGTGCATATTAATGTCTGATGTAAATTCTTAAAAACCTAAAAAAAATTAAAATTTAAAATAAGATTTCTTTATTTTCTGAGAGATAGAAGCAATGCATGCTTCTCTTCATATAAATGTATGAAATATATATATATATATATATGAAAGTAAGTTGGAGATTTATTATATTTGAATAAGATTTCTTTTAAATAAAGTCTCACATTCTGTGTATCTTCAATTTGTAGATTTCAACTTCAAAGTATAGAGCACATCACATTGCCTGGAATCTAGTCCTGAGGGACCTGAACGCAAGGCCACTGAAGTGTGAAGTGTCAGTCATACCGTTTTCATAATGCGTCTTCTGCATAAACATTATACACTGCCTGCAAGCCTAAGAAGTGCTAAATGGCGAAGTTACAATGCAGAAGAGATTTATGCTGCCGCGGCTCGGAGTTGTCACAATTAAACATCTCCCTCTCATTACGAGAACCTTATTGATCATTGCAGGAAGCAGAAAACGATGCTGTGCATTGATTTCCTGAGGCTGCTGCATCATTAGATTCTGACACTTTTGATGGGTAGGCGGGATTTCAAAGGAAACTTGGTTAAGTTAATCTTAGCTCAGAGGAAGAATCACAATGGAATAAGAAACTGTAATTGCTAGAAAAAATAGAAGAGTCAGAGAACTATATTATGACCCACATCAGCATGAAAATTAGACATGAGCCTTCCTAAGAGACTTTAGTAAATCACAACAGGGCTTTGATGCTGTTTTTCACAAGTGTTGCAATTACTGGATAAAATGGGTTTTAGCTTTTCACCCTTCAGTCAAATGCTAAATACAAAGTAATTAGATTTTCTGTTTTCTTTTCCAAGGGGAGTTATCAGAATTCTCTCAAGTTCATAAAGTATAACTGAAGAAATTATATAATTGTGCACTATAAATAAACTTGAAGGCATGACCCCACCTGTGAGTCTAATATTCTATTTCTGATGATCTTTTTCTGATTCACTAATTTACAGGTTCAGATTCCTTAAACAGAAATTTTCATCCATAGGTTGTACCATCAACATCCAAAGTAGGGAGTGTGATTGGAAAGTCAAATCATACGTGCTCTACCTTGAGAATTAACTCACATTTTAAAGTGAAACCTAGAAAGTCTGGGCCAGTATCTCTGTGGCGAGCTGTCTTAGTGACTCACCACTGCCATGTCAGAGCACAGTGTTACCTCTCCGTAGCAAGGAATAGTGTCAATATTCCATGTCAATTTTTCCAGAACATTAAGTACTAGAGCACTGTGTATGCTTTAGGTGAGGATTAATTAAATTAGCATAAACCAAGTGGCCTTTCATGCCCACAAACAAACAGTGTGTATTTGCCAATCAGCCCTCTCATCATTTTTCCAGGCCATTTAGCAAGTATACAACAAAATTTACAAGAATAAATGAAGACATGCAGACTTTACTACCATATTTCAACTTAATGGAATCTAAGCAGGAAGTCCTCCCTTTCCCTGTTCACAGGAACATTTTTCTGTCAGTGCCACTGGAAATTTGTCCTTCAACAGCAAAGTGAGTTGTAAATTATCAATCATGTGTGCTACATTTGAATTTTAGCCACTGTTTGTTTTAGGATTAATTATCCACGTGTTCTAACAATTAAGTACTTTAGAGTATTAAAGCAACTGCATTATTTCATCCCTAATACTTACTGGCTTGGCTTCTGGAGCATGACATCTTTGCAAGTAAAAATCCATTTTAGAGAACAGGTCAAGGGCAAGGTTCAGCACAGGCTTGAGGCTCTGCATTTAATAAAAGTAAGGGCGCTGAAGTGTGTTCATGGCTGTAGACTGCACAAATGTCTTATGGTGTTAACTCTTAAATCTAGAACTGCACATGAAAGCCTAGTGTTCTTTCTATTGGTGATTCCTAATCACCATCAGAGGGAAAGGGGACCTGTCATCACACACGTTAGTTCTTTCTCAGACAATTTTGCCTCCCATCTCCCCGCTACATCTCTCAAACCCCTTCGCATTTGCAAACATCTACCTCCGCATTTCCTGTTATCTATCTTCTACTTTGATTTAATTTTTTTTCAACTTTTTCATATAAGAGAAAACATGAGATATTTAAGCTTGGGTGTTTGAGTGATTTCACTGAAAATTAGGGTCTCAAGGTGCAACCATTTTCCTGCAAATTAATTAAGTTCATGCTTTTTATAGCACAGTAGTATTCATATATATATTTCTTTATCCAGTCATCTTTTGATGAGCAGATATTCATACATCCAAAGGCTCTGCTGGCTTTTATTTTATTGATGGGTTTTAGTTAAGTTGTCCTTGATGATGAAGCCATAAAGATATATATTTTCTACTCTTAGGAAAATTTTTTGTGCTGCATTTGGCCTTAAGAAGCGTATTTCCATGAATCCTCCCTCTTCTGTTTCAAAAGGCCAAGCTTAATTTTATGCAGATTGATGTCAATATGTTTACTTTTTGAAATTCTTCCAGGCATGAAAATATAATACACAATTATTATTGGGCCTGGGGAGATGGCTCTGTGGAATAAGTGCTTGCCTGGTGAGTGCAAGGGCCTGAGTTCAGTCCCTGGTTCTGCCAAGAAAAATTAAACAATAAATTATTATTAAGAGGAAAAACATTCTAAATAATGAAATGTACTTTG
>NW_004524601.1:6714031-6717770 GCF_000260255.1 Octodon degus | reverse complement strand
ATTTGCTTATCTCATTTCTAATTTATTACTTAATTTTGTACCAAGATCTTTATTTATATACTGCTATATATTTTGTGAGAGTTTCTCTCATATCAGCGCTTACAGGAACACAGCGCAGCTTGAACTTCATCTTGGTGAGGTTCTTTTCAAAGATACTCTTCGCGCGAGAGGAGAACCACGCCGTGCAGGCAGCAGGCTGAGCGAGCTCCGGCCCTGGGGATGTGATTTTTCTTACAGTCATCGGAGTGTAGTGGGTGGACTCTTTTTTTTTCTTCGCTTTTCTTTTACTGTTTTTGTTACGTTGTTGTATTTCCCCGCTCAAGCGGCTGAGCTTCTGCTCACTGGGAAACATTTGTCAGAGGTGAACGTTGTGTTTTCATGTGATTGAAATATTGAGAGATCTACAGTTAGGCAAATGGGCAATGAGCGACAGCATGAAGGGGAAAGCAGGCGTTCGGGGCGTTAGAGGTAAAAACCAGCAGCCGAGCCGACTCCTCTGCAACAGTCCAACCAGCGCTGATGCGCATGATTTAATCACGAAATGTGGCTCAGTACTATGGGGAAATCCATCTTTTCAAGAAAGTATAGCCGGGGAGATAGCTCAGCAGTGTAAGTGCCTGCCTGGCAAGCGCAAGGTCCTGAGTTAGAGCCCTTGTAGCCCTAAAGAAAGTATAAGGCTGCTATTAGAATGAAATAGGATTATTATGTAAAGTGTTTTCAACAAATACCGAGTTAAAGAAATATAGAGACGGTGAGTGTGGTATAGTGAAATGGAAAAAAAAAGTTTATTATCATGTTACACCAAACCGGATTTGAGGTCTGCTTTTGCCCCCTAAGAGTTAACTGAATACATCTGAAGCATGTGAACAGTCTGCAGTGTGGCTCCACATAGGAGGCCCATCCTGAAATCTCCTTTGCAACCTAAATAAGATTTAAAAATTTAAAGTCGAGAACAGTAACCTGGATCTCAGGAGGACTCTGTGCCACTATTCATTGAACAATTCATATTTTAATAATCACACAACTGCCCTGTTGTAGTAGGGGACCCTTCGTGAGCCCCGGGGCACTGTGGCTGCTCCCAGATGACCAGGAAGTCTCAGCCATATGATTATGACTTAAAGATGGGTGTAGGAAAAATAATAACATGACCTTTATTGCTGTACTTGTAAAATGAAAGTTCTCTGAAGATAAACTTTATACTCCATTAATTTTATGCCCTTCGAAAGCCAATTATAGAATGCTGCAAGTTAAATGGTCAGCGACAGTCCAGCGCAGTGCCCTTTGTACTTAAATGTGATGTTCTAAGAAGAGTTGAATGATATTCTAGCCAACGCAAAGAGACCCTGGCCACTGTTCCGGTGGGTGAGTTGGAGCAGGGCCGATATTATCTACTGCCTTCAAATGTAACTTTTTTTTCTTTTTTTACTTGTTTGGCATTAGCATCCAGCTATGTAGCCTGCTACCATGCCATAGAGAAGCACTAAACATAGTTTTAGTCTTAATTTTTGCTCCTCAATAAAGTTCAGAACCTGCCCGAGAAGATCCTGGATGTCTCAGGACTGCAGCCTCAGATCTTGAGGGCTTTGTGGCTGGGCACTCCTACCCAAGGTCACTCTCACAGATGCCAGCAAGTTCTTCCTGGAGTGGCGCTGAACTGTCACTGCACGGAACAAGAGTGGGTGGTGAGCTGTATCAGAGTGCCCGTCGATGGCCTACCCCCTCCGATAACTAGTTATCTTTAGACCCTGAATTAATGGTACACAGCACCTCACCTCTGGCCGCTGTTATCTTGCTTTGCCTTATGCGTTTAAAATGCATAATGATATTTGAAATGCAAAAATTGTTATCATATATGCCCTGCAATCCATAAATGAATATAGGCGTCTTTTTTTATGAAAAGGGTTTTACCATATATGCCATCTTGACGACACCAATGTCAAGAATTACCAGCAGTTTGATAAAGATTTTCCACTAAGTTGGCACAAAATATTGTGCTCCAAATGTTGAAATTATATTCAAAACAGATAATCCTACATAAAAGCTACATAATGTCTACAAAATATTTTCTCAATAATATTTTTACTTCTGATTTCAAGATTGCCCAACATTTACCAGGAAATTAAACATGTTTACAAACATAACAGTGTGTATTAAATAAATGCATATCTATGGTCATTAACCTGTAGACCATTCCAGGAATAATGAACATAGTAAATCAAAACTAATTTACTAATTTGCTCAAGTCAAATACATCACTGAAGTAAAGTGCAAGTGGATTTCCTCTGATGATTATTTTTATTAAACATATCTTTGGTTGTTTTACGTGAAGCAATTAATACTTACCAAATAAATAAAATTACACATTCACCATTACAAATTAACACTTATTGCATAAAAAATTAAAATAAAATACCAAACACAAATGTCTACTTAAGTGAAATATTAAACTCACACATTAAAAAGTTTAAATTTCATATTAGATTTCTTTATTGATGTGAGAATTATCTCAAGTTCTGTATTTCGGCACACAAATCTGTTATAGTTCTGAAGCATCAGAAGTCCAGCACCATGTTCACCGGACTAATGATAGAACAATTTTTCTTTCCATGATATTTGTCCTGATAGATACTATTTCTCTTGGCTACTTCTGGCTTCCAGAGCTACATTCCTTTGCTTGCCATTTCCTTCATCTTTAAAGCTAGCAATTAGAACCTTTAAAATTCTGTTTCTCTATGCACATCCACAGTGTCTCTATTTGTTTTGTCCTCATGAAAACCTGATCAGGATTAATTTTCCATCTTAAGGTATTAAAATAAGCACATCTGCAGGGTCTGTTTTACCATATGAGGCAAACTTGACAGGCTAAAGATGTGGGTGCTGTATCAGTCAGTACTCAATAAACCACCAGATTTAATGCAAAATATTTAAATACATGAGGATGTAGTCCATTGGCTTACCATGGTGAAAGGTCTGGCCATGTGCTGAAGAGCGAAGTGTCCAATCGAAGGTCTGGAACTCACTGTAGAGTCCCTTATAGTGAGTCTGTCTCAGGAGGTCCAAAGGTCTGAGGTGCAAGGCTGAAAGACTTGAGCCAGAATCCTGAAGGGTCTTCTCTGGCAGCAGATGACATCCAAGGTGCAGGGGAAGATGAGTTCCTGCCAAGAGACAGAACTGAGCCTCCTCCCCTGCTGCTCCAATTGGGGGACAAGCATGCTCCAGGTGGGACTCTATCTTCAATAAATCCCTTTGGCCACACCCAGAGCTTTGCTGACCCAATTTAGTTGGGCATTTCTTAATCAATTAACCACCACAGGTATGAATGGGGAATATATTTTACTATATGGTAAATTTTCAGTGTTGGACATAAAGTATCATTGTTTACTGGAAAATGGAGATATTTTAGATCATTTATGAAAATATGATTGAAATTCTTTCCACTAAGTAATATTTAGGTTTTACTTACATCTTGCCTTGTATGCTGTGTCCATCTAATGACATAATTTTCATAAACCCTATTGTCTGGCATTTAATTATTTTCCATACATTCAGGTTTTTCACAAATATGTATCACATAAAATACTTATAGGTAGAAAATTGATCTCTCAAGTTGAAATTATGTTATTGAGGCACATAAACAACAAATATATTCCGTGCTTTTAAACCATAATAGCAATGATATTTAAATGTGTAGGGGATAAAACTTGTATCAAAATTTAAATTACTGTGTTCCCAGAATTAG
>NW_004524601.1:6712802-6713931 GCF_000260255.1 Octodon degus | reverse complement strand
AACCCAAGTATATTATACTGTTCTAAACATGACCAAAACTTCCTAAAAGGCATAAAGTGTAGTGCAGTAGGCCAGAGCACATTTTAAGTGAAGAAGACTATAGTAAAATTTCATGTTGTGTTTAAGTCTGGAAATAGAAGGTACAAAGTGATAGTAGGAGGTTTTCTTTTCTTTTCTTTTTTTTTTTTTTTTTTTTTTGCAGAACCAGGGATTGAACTCAGGCCCTTGCCCTTGCCAAGGAAGCACTTATTCTACTGAGCCATCACTCGGGCCCCAGTAGGAGGTTTTCTAAAGGATAAAAACCAACTTGGTGAGAAAATTTGAGGTTATGCTAAACTAGTAGTAACTGAAGAGAAAAGGGATGGTTAATTTACAGATTAAGCTTGAGAATTAGACAGTTTTCTCCAAATGTTTGAGAGGCTATCTCATGAAATTAATCTCTTCTTTATTTTGTGTACTTTAACATACATTGAAAGGATGGTAGAATTTACAAAACAGAATTTTGGCTTATTGAAATGTCAAACTTGTTATTGCAAGAATCGGGTGCTCATAAACAGGGGGCACCTGGTGAAGTAAGGCACGAATCACAAGTACTCCTCTCAGTGGAGTTGGCTCCTTAACATGGTGGCCTGCAGGAACACAGTAACTTGGGAGGCTATTAGGCTTTCTTCACATATACTCATTTTCCTGTAGGAAAATACATGAGCTCCAAAAGGTGAGGTTTTTATTGATATTTCAACAGATTCTTCCATTTATTTGCTAAAGACTCTGACAAAGTAGTTTGGTGGTTTTTTTTAAATCTCAGATTGCCTTTTTTTTCTTTGTACACTCAATGTTCTTTAAATTTCACAGGTGAAATTCTATAAAATACACATTTCCTGAATCACAGATACTTTCCCTCAAGATTCTGCAGTATCTGATTATCTAATTCCAGTTCTATGGTATTTCATAGTGACAAGTTAAGATCTTAGGCAATTTCTTTTTTTTTTTTAGGCAATTTCTTTTGTCATGGTTTTTAGGTAATTTGTAGGATCCTGTCTTTGTTACTGAAATGCCCAAATCCACCAGGACATGTAGCACATTCTCCTTCTCCTTTCAGTAACTGAACATTTTCTGTCTGCAAAAGCAG
>NW_004524601.1:6696535-6704407 GCF_000260255.1 Octodon degus | reverse complement strand
TACAATGAAATGATAGAAAATAATGCCTATCTCTGGATAGGACATAAAAGCAAATTTTAACTGCTTGCTTATCAAATATATAACCTTGGGCAATGAATGTACTTACTTTGATTTTCAGCTTCTTTTTTATGCTTGATAAAGTTCTACTTAAACAATGCTCAAAAAAGTAATGCAAAGAGCAGAGTAAGAACAGAATAGAAGGCACAGGAAAGACCTCAAGAAAGTAGCAGAAAGACTTGTATTTAGCTTCTCTAAAGAGTAATAATGTCTGCTTTGAAGAGTTGTGCCCTTTTGGGAATTTAGAATATACTGTAGGTCCTGTTTTCCTTAACATATATCCAAACTTTTCTATCAGGATTATGAAGAACAATAACTCTACACTTACTTTAACTATAGAAAACACTACTATATTGTTTATTTGAAATGCATTTCTACACACATCTACGTCTTGCTTTTTCCAGTGTTAATTTTAAATTCATTTTGTCTGGGATTATTCTCTTCTGTCTGAAAAATCTTTTATGTATTTAGTACAGAGTCTACATCTCATTACGTAGATCAGACTCATAGTGATTCCACTGTTTTCAGTCTCCCATGAAAATCTTTTAATGTCGCTTTCAAAATAAGTTAATTTTTAATTTAGTGTTTGGTCTACTTTGTTTTTAGGGAACTAGTTTTGCAGGAATTCTGGCCTGGCAATATCTACTGTGGTTTTGTGCGCATCACTTCTGTTCAGAAGTCAGATACGTGTCTAACTTGTCTTTGTGTATTAGGTACCTTTTTCTCTGAGGGCTCTAAAATAGTTTTAAATACTGATTCACTACATGAATGCTTTCCTTCATGGATACAACTTATTCATTTGAGCCATTAACTTTAAGCAAAGCCTTCCTGCTACATGACTGCAACACATGTAAATAAATATTCAGCATTTTTAAATGTTGGTTACAGGATTTTTGAGCACCATTCACATTTAATAAGATGGTTCTAGCAGCAGTAATATGGTCTTTTTTCAATAACCACACTATTTTTATTATATAAATACAAATTATTTGTTCTGTTCTATATTCACTGTTGTGTAATAACAGAAGATATTCTAGACTGCAGTGTAATGTTGTTATTTCTTCTCTGCTGTCCCATAAAACCTGAGGACAAACTCATCACTGCCATGCACTGGACAGGTACCAAGCAGTCTTCTAATGAAAGTGGGATAACGCGATTTCACACAAAGGCATGCTGGTGTCCCTACGTCAGAGCCTCTGTGGTGGTGTGAACTGTGCTTTTGACCTCAAGATGGATTTCTTTTTGCTTTTCTCAGGAGGGTCATGCTATTTATCAAAAGAGCTTTCCTTTTTAGAGCAAGAATGCTGACTTTCTTCTTTACTGCTTCACTGGGTGTAATCAATGACCAGGCTTATTCCAAGCACTTGGACTTTGCATATTTTACTTCTTTGGCCAAGAGCTTGCACTGCTTTTTGTAAAATTAATTAATTAATTAATTAACTTATGTTGTATTTAGGACAGGGTGTATTGAGTGTATAGGGACTCTCTGAGTAGATCGGACACATAGTGATCCTCCTGTTTACAGCCTCCCAAGTGCTGGGATTACAGGTGAGCCCGCCACCATGCCCAGTCTCAATTGCCATCTCAGTTGCCCTGGGGGTGGGTCCGGCATGACAGGCCCGGAGATCAAGCTCCAGGTCCCACATTTGCCTAAGCAGGTGTTTTAATCTTGAACTATTTGACTGGCCCTCTTGCACTGCTTTTTTCTTCTTGGGCACCAGTATGATCTTCTTGGAATTTGATCTCATTCACATTTAAAACAGGCACTAAGAACTACTACTAAAGCTCATCCGATTTTACCATTTTTATGGCAGTCTTTTTATCACACACAGGACAAAACTAGGAGTGTTTCTTATTCACTTCTAGAGAAGAAGCACTGTGGAGCTCCTGCAAATGTTCGGACAGCGGTGCCCAACATAGAGGGCCAGGTCTATTTTTCCTAAAGGGCCTGAAGAGAAGCCAAAAATGGCCCATGTTAGAAATCTCATCTTGAGAACCTAGAATGTGGTTTTCTTTTAGTCCTCTGGAATGATTAGCATTTGTATTAATTTTGATTTTCAATCTCTGTAATGTGGTATCTGTTGTGAATGTGTGTATGAAATATAGATAAGACTTGTTCTGTACAATTTATAATTACAGTATAAGATATGAAAATCTGATTTGCTATAGCAGAAGATAAAATATGGATGCAATATTCAAAGGTGGTAGATTGATTCAATATTTAATCCCATTTTTTAGACCATAGTATACAAGCAACCAAAGACCTCTCTTTCTTACACATAGAGTCTCAGATTACCTCTTCCTGGAACTTTATCTGAGAAGAACCTCAGCTAAACTCAAATTGTATAATCTCTGTACAACCTGTCAAGTGTATCTCTCCTCTGTGTTACTGATACCATTTACTCATTCAAAGCAAGAACTATTTCATTCAGTCTAAGTACGAGACTTGGGGATTCATGTCTGTCTAGCTCTTTGAGTCAAAAGAAAAATAGCAAGCACTTCTCTTAACATGGTAAAAATACTGATTTGAACTAAACTTGTGGAATTAATGAGAACATCAAAGACAGCATAGAAAATCAGTTCACTTTTTCTTGACATCAAGGGCAGAAAGGAAGACCTGAGAGAGAGAGACGTCGAATCTCAGATATAGGCCTAGCATTGAGGAATAGCACAGAATCAGGAGAAAAGGATGGCAACAGAGGTGGAAACGGAGCCAGCACACATATTTCAGCTTCAATGAAGACAGATTCTATAGGAGGCCAGCTCACATTCCAGCTGAAAGGATAATTGTCACACACAGGACAAATCTATGAAGCGATATTTGCTGTGGATTTCTGTAGAGAAACAAGCTGGGTCCTCAATCGGTTTATTAGATATAAACAGGCCCTGCCTCTCCCATGGGCTCTTCTGTGGTTTGTTAGGGGAATTGCTCACACACTTTTGAGTGGAAGACAGTAATCCCTGCAGCAAAAGCGTGCTTTGTGTCACCTCAAGTGTGAACCCTGTGGCCAAATCCATGTTCATGGAATAAAGTGGCCTTTAGCTTTTGAAAGTGGGGACTGCAAAGTGAAATAAAGATATTTGTGCATATTTATGTATATTTGCAAACATGCAAATATTGAGATTGTAGTCACATTTTGTATTCAAAAACCTGTTCATACCTGGGCCAAAGTAATTATGCCAAAAGTAATTAAGGTGCTGTTAGTATCTCAGATAAATACAAAGGTTGACCTAACATTTGAAAAGATCTGGATATACTATGTCCAGAAAACACGGCTAGGAGCTGGCCAAAATATTTGGATTGCAAAGTGCCTACTTTATTTATCCTTTCCAAATCACTCCTGGGGCCTGTAAACCTACAAAACCATCAGAAGACTTCTCTCAGAAATTTTAACCTGAAACATAGGAAATAATTGTCAGCTTTGTATTAGAAATTCCTATGCCCTGGGATTGCAGATCTCCTGCATCCCACCTGTAATTGTGAAGTTTGTTAATTGTTTCCTGCTAACTTGGCTATATTTATCTTGATACAATTTAAACTATTCTATAACTTATCTATATAAAATAATCCCATATATGTTGCCTTCGCTAAGCATTCTGATACAATATTTAACTGAAATATTTTCTCAGATGTCCTTATTTTAAATGTCATTTAGTAGTAGTTTCTTATTTTCAGTGATGTCGAGTGTCGGTTAAAGTTGTAAAAACTGCAGCTGCGTGATCTTTAGGGAAACTGTAAGGCTTTGGTTTACGAGCCCAATCGCTGTTTCCACGGTCATCCTTGGAAGAAGGCTCCACTCTGATCGGATAATTATTAGCTCATACAACAATTAAAAGGTTCAGATTGGTTTTATTCTCTGCTAAATTTTAATGAAGCTTTATGGGTAGTGATAATCAACCTCTCCCGATGCTAATTAAGCACGTTGGAGGATCTCGCTATTGCTGACTCGGCAGGGTCTTAAAAGAGGCTCAAGACCAAGAGAACAGGAGCAGCACGTGCGGCCGCAGCCCAGAAGTGCGGGCGGACCGTGAGCTGGCGAAGTGGTGTGCAGAGGGCGCCCGGTGTTTATCACAGTAAACTCTTTCATTTTCCTCAATTTATACACACACACACACACACACACACACACACACACACACAGACACGTATATACTATACACATCATATATGGTTTCCTGCAATTTTCACCAAACTACCTCATCTTCTGTGCTTCATGCAACTCCGCCAACCTGTACCTAGTTGCACGTTATCAATTCTCTCCTTACCAGCCATTCCTTTGTTGTTTCCAAGGTGAGCCAAAGAGATCCAGCACATGTGCTCCAAAGGCCAGGGCGAGGCCTCCACGCAGTGTCCTCATGTTTAAAGCCATGAGGGCAGCTCCCACGGGCCCCTCATTCCTCCTCTGCGGGACCTCGGTTCACTCTTCCCTGCGAATGTGTCCTGTCTGCGGGTTCAGGAATGCCCTCTGATTTTCCCTTGGGTGAGTTCAGTCACAGGCATGATGGGAACCAGGCTTGCATATATCAGCTGTATGTGAAGCAGTTGTTTAAAAATGTTAGAACTAATTTGCAATGGCATAAGAACCAGTGACTCACTGTATTTTGGGCAGAAAAACACTAAAGTCTCATTCTTCTGTCCTGCTTTCTCAGTAATCACAGTAACTGTTTTAGTTTGCTTTATTTAGTCACTGCAAGCAGACTACACCGTCCACAAACAATAGCCTTCAGCAGTGACAGCACACAGAAAATGTTTCCAGAACACAAATGTCTATAAATATCACTATAAAAATGCAATACCGTAGTGTAACTTTTAATTCAAAATACATGTAACTTTAACTCCAGTGATCTTTAGAAAATTGTACAAATTCAGCAGCTCTAAAATTTTAAAAAATGATTTTTCAATTACTTTGTTTCAAAATTCACATTCATTCTCTTAATTGTTTCATCCAGTAGACATCATTCATATGGGTAAAGAAAAATACATGAATGAATAAAGAAATACAGCCTCAAAAATAAAGTCACTTGAACAACATCATGCCAAATTATGCAAGCCAGAAATAGTGGGCATCATTGGGCATGTTTTGTACATTTAAGGACCTGGATTTTTTTTTGGGGGGGTCATTGAGGTATCCCTTGTTTTTAACCACTAAGTTGGAATCTATGCAGGGACTGAAATCATTAATGTGATAGCCTTACAGAGCTTTATAGTTTTATGTAAGGGTGTGTATTTACATATAGATACACACATCTATATTTACATGGTTTTTGGGGGGCATGTTTCTGAGATACAGTTTTATTGCATAGTTCAGGCTGGCCTTAAAATAACTTTCTGGACCAGGTTGACTTCAAACTCACCGCAATCCTCCTGCCTCAGCCTGTTGTGGGATGACAGGTGTGTGCTACTGTGACTGGCATTACGTGTAGCTTTTCACATACAATATATCTACATGTAATGAGTGCACACCTGGCTCTTTCCACTGTTTTCATCAGTAGTGACACCAAGACTAGATGAACGAAGACACCTGTGGTTTTCTCGTGGGGACATATGTGTCTCTCAGTGCTCCAGAGGGCGACAGAGTGAGAGTGAAAGATGACTTGAGCACACTGGAGCTGCATGGAGAGAAATGGGGCCCAAAATTGGAAATCTGGAGCATCAAACTCTTATCTTTCTGAAACAAGGTGAAGAAAATGGCCTTTCTTTTGGAATGCAAGTGAGTTCTCCCTGGAATAAGGCTGCTATTATTACCCCGAATGTACATAATCACCAGCAATTATTACCCTTAGCCTGGAAACCAAAGGATCCAGGAGGCAACACACTTCGCAAGAGCAAAACACACTCCCTAACCTACAAGGCTTTGGAAACATAAGGATGTCCTTCAGCTCAGACCAGTGCAAGTGCTGACCGTGGAGAAGGAGAACTCAGGTCCATACGCAGGGCTTGCCAGCTCCACTATCTTGTGCTTTCAGAGACGCTCAGGAATCACCAAGTTTCAGGTCACAAGAAGTTGTTCTCTTTTGAATGTTGCTCTTAAGTCAGTAGCACGCACCTTTCCTATCACCGTGGGCAGCTAGCATGTTTTCTTTAATGACATTCATTGCTTCATACATAACAAGAGCCTGTATGCTCAGAGAAAGCTTGTATTTCCTTTCTCATTAGAAAATTCATGATTGAAGGAAAGAAACATCCTGGAAAAAAAACAGTAAGAAAGAAAATAGATATGGAAGGCAAAACACAATCGGCAACTGAGTAATTCCTCAGGCCACAACTGCTTGCTTCTCTTCCATCTTGCCATCCCTGTCTTAGACCCAATTACCCAATTTTATAACTCAGAGTATGATTTGGCATTGCTCAGTTTCTGCAAGGACTGGAAGAACAATCTTTAAATCAAGCTATTTAGCCATATTCTCTCCTTAAGGGACAGCGTTAAATATTGTGAGCAGGGATTGTGCCTGTAGTACTAATTTATGGTAGTGGTTTCAATAGCAATGGAATCCATATGGTAATATAGGTAGTCGGGAGACTGAAAATGCACAGGGAACATATTGCAGCCCCTTAGCTGGATGGGCACACACATTCATACGCCATCGTGGCAGTGAGTGGAACTCCACAGAACAGGAAGGGCTCAGAGGAAAGGACACCTGACTTCCAAGATGTGGGCAAAGTGAAAAGTCAAATCACCAGCTGAGCAGTAGTAAGAATAAGGAAAGTATGTTTAACTATAATTAAAGCCAACAAAAGAATTCTAGAGCCAGTGAACATAGAGAAATCATTGAGAAGATGTTATAATTTCAATACGTAATAGAACAGCAACCATCCAGAGGAGAAGCACAATGACATTATTACCCTATAAGAGAGGCAGTTGAGCTTAACATCACTATCTTTCTGAATATCAAATGCCTTAGACACAACAAGGAACAGGTATTTTCCAACACTTATTGGTATTTTAAACTTTCTATAGAATGTGAAAAAAAAAACAATTACACATTTTTACACAGAAAATTAGAAACCTAACCTTATGCAACACTATAGCAGGACAGTCCTATGACCTTTTATTTTGCTTCTTGTTTTCCTTTATTAACTTTTTAAAAAAACATTCACTTGAGAGATAGTATAGTAACAATTGATATGACATTAGAAGAAGCACACATTAAGTTTGCAGACCAAAAATTAGAGAAAAAAAGGGCTACAAGGATAGCCAATATTTTGACTCTAGCCCTGCAGTGAGGACTCCAGATATAAGAGAACCTATACTGGAACATCATGTAACTCAGTGGTATCCCAAATTTTCTGATCAAGGAGATTATGGGGCCACAGAGGAAAGTAATGGATGATGCAGAGTGTGCCTAAGGAGAGTCACATGGAGAGAAAACATTCTCTCAGGCTTTCACAGAGAGCAAATTGGTCAAGCAATGACCATGACTCATCCACATGGCTGACACTGACAAAAGATCTACAGACTACTGTACATGGTTCCAGGGTAAATCTTGAGGGGATTTGATTGACCTTGTCAGATACAAAAGTTTTATTTTTATTTATATGGGTCTTGCTTTGACTTGGTCTTAATCATCTGGCAGAAAAGTATAAAAACCAGGTATAAAAAGTAAAGCCATAATAATATGCTGATCTGTAAAAGGCTCAAGCGAACAACTTCTGACATTGCCAGTTCTGTGGATAATGCACTACTATTATGAGCTACTGGACTATATTGAGTAATTTTGCTGAATTCAATCACCACAATATTTGATTGGCAATGGAACACCCATCTCGGACAAAACAAACCAAAAAAGGGGATATAAATGAAGGACCATTTTGTA
>NW_004524601.1:6655678-6694564 GCF_000260255.1 Octodon degus | reverse complement strand
TGAAAGTCCATATACCCAGGGAACATCACTAATGTAACCCTGCCTTTTAATTCCACATTTTTCTGACTTCTATTAAATATGTAATTGGGGAAAACAAAAGTCTTTAAAATAGCACGCACTGCATCTTGGCTTCCACTGAGATGAGGTTGCACCTCGATCTTCTCTTTTCTGGATTTGGATACACCCTGCTTTAAAAGACAAATGCCTGATGGAAAGAGTCTCACTGTTCAAGGTTTGCAGTCCAAGAAAACTGGGTCATTATGATGAAAAAACTCATTGTAAAATTAGCGCAAAATCAAGTCTTTTGATATATACCAGTTTTGCTGTCTTGAAGATAGTAGAAATTGGCTTAAAGCATATTTTTAGAGTACTTTATCATCCAATTCAATTCTGCCTGTGTTTTCTTTAAAATAAAAAACATTAAAATGTGTTTATTAAAATAAATAGGCTGAGAGAATTAAATACGAATTATACTTAGGGGTAATTTTTACTTTTGAAATACACTTCTCGTAATGACTTTAGGGGATAAATATGAAGGATGCTGCAGAAGCAACCTTGTGATAAGTCATTTGTTTTGCTGTAATGTGCCTTATTGTTTATCTTGTTAGGAACTTGTTGAGCAATTCTGCTGCACCTACTGGCACCTGACAAGAGGGTCATCAGTCATTGCCCGGGCTTTGGCCTACAAACTCTTTTACAGGATTCAGGAGGGATCTGCATTTAAATTTTAAACTTGTTTCTGTCACTGTGACAAATGAACACTAGCAAATTGTGGGACAATGGTAGAATGTTGAAATGCATGCCGCATGTAACAGGACAGTCTTCAAGTGGAATCCACGTAAGCAACTTTGAAGTAACTCTGAATTCACCAGGACTGTGAATCTGTATTCCAAGTGTAAAAGCAACTAATGACCGAAAATTTTGACAACATTGTATTAAGAGATAACACAGTTCAGTAAATAATAATTACACATACATCATAACTTTTAGGCACTGTTAAGAAAAACTGTTAATATGCTTTTTTTCGAAGTGTCCAGACAAGACATATGAAACATTTTTCTCCCAGTTTATTTTGCCTAAATTTATTTTGTTGGTAAACTCATTGCTGTGCTATGCTTTCATTCATATTTTAGAGCCATGATATTCCATAGTGAGCATCTGTATTTTAATATTTTTGAAATAATTAAGCTAGAAAGAACTACTATATTTGTATGAAGTGCATTGAAATAAGGCTGAAGCCTCCAGCAAAAATAAATGACACAGTGGCTGTGTGTGTCTCTGGAGTACTTCAGGCCTCTTCCCTGGCACGGCTGCTGCACCCAGAAGTCAGGGGTGGAAAAGAACTGTGTGAAACCCTTCCTTTGTCTAATTTTCCGTGGTGCTCCTTTGCAGTAATCTTACCTGCATAATCGTTTTTAGAAGCAGAAATCAGCTTAAAGGTGATTCAATGTTGGTACTGTGAGATTGGTTGCTAAAAGATATTGCTGGAATTATTTCTCATGGACATTCAGTACATATTTGTGGCATAAAGATTCTAAGCTAAATCCTTGCTAGTTACTCTTCTACTTGCCTACAGGGAGAAGTAAAAGCAAATGTCTTTCATAAACGCAGTACGTGAACGCAGTGAACAATCAATCAATGAATATTTGGAAATTCAGGAATTATTGAATATTTACCTTCTTTCCCTTCAGCTTGAACAGTTTTGCAAAAAAGAAGAAAGAAAGAAAGAAAGAAAGAAAGAAAGAAAGAAAGAAAGAAAGAAAGAAAGAAAGAAAGAAAGGAAAAGAAAACTAATTATTTTAGTGAAAAATTGCCACCATGCTCTGAAACCCTGTGGTTCATTTTTCAAAATATTCATCTTATAACTAATTCATAAGGATTAAAACTATTTCTCATTCTATAGGATAGTATGTTTTTGTAATAATAAGGGAAGAGATAGTAGATGAAGGACAAGTAGTCGCTGACTTCCATTCACTGTAACCATTCACTTAATAAATGCAATGATGAAAAGCAAGTGCTCACCTTGTGGTGGCACCACTGAACCCTGTTGTGGAAATATAAAGACATTTATATTTTTATCTATTTTCACCTAAATTATTTTTCAAATAGAAACTTACTTAAAAGGAAAATATCCCCAGTATTTATGCTATTGATCTATTAAATATTTCACTGCAATGAAGTCATATCTTTGTTAATATATAGCTCATTGTGATGAGCTATAAACCACTAAAAGGCTTATAATAATTAAATTGATGTCACTGATATTCTTAAATAGACCTAAATAGAATCTACTATCCAACAATGATGTCGGTATGTTGGACTAAATTTTATCAACCTAATATAGTTCTAATCAGACCAAATCTCTATGATCCATAGTTAACTCTTTTTAAGCCTGCTCCAGTCTGCCTGATTAAAGCTATCCTGACAACTATAAAATAAACTAGCATTAACAAAATAACCTGAGGCAACAAAATATATCACTGATCAAAGGTAAAGAGAAACATTGAGGGTGACAGAAAGCCACTGTAAGGTCCATCTGAAGAACAGGGAGCTAAATATTGAAGCTCGTGGGCCAGCCAAATAGCTCAGCAGATTAAAGTGCCTGCAAGCAGGAGCAGGGATCAGGGGTTTGATCCCCAGGCCTGCTGTGCAGGCTCCATCCTGGTGCTCGCTGAGACTGGGAATGGTGGCGTGCTCCTGTAATCCCAGCTCTTGGGAGGCTGTAAACAGGCGGATCAGTAGTATTATATATATACGAAGCTCTGAACCAAAGGTGTTTGAAATTATGAATTTTTTTCTTTAGAACATGCAAATATGTAAATGTTAAATAGATACATGTGGAATAATGGACAGAACATTTGAGCAGTGTTCAAGGGGCAATATTAAAGAAACTGGAATTCAAAGTAAAAAAAATCAGTATAACAAAAAACTGGAAACAATTCACTTGTGATACACAAATACAAAGAAAACAATGGATACACTTAAATCAAGCACAGTATTGCAGTTTGTATTTTTGTAAAAATCTGAATTTTGAGCAGGGTTATAGCACCTGCTCCGTGAAATTATTTAGCAAATATTTATTATGACAATAGTTGACATTTCTGAGTCCCTCATCTTCCTACATATCCTAACACTGACAACTCTAAAGTCTGACTTCTGCATTCAGATTTACTCCAGATAATAGAATAGCTAAGGCCAAGTTATCACTGGAAATTTTCAGTCTTTAAAACCAATGTAGAAGTCACCTAAAGTTCAATTATTATTCATTATTCAAAGCTGCCATTTAGAGACCTGCATATTTATTTATCATTCACTTAATACCATTTACTCAAGTTTTTCTCTAGCTTTGAAGGATATAGCTGTTTTGTTCTGCTTGCCAAAGTTGATGTAGTTGTCATACACTGAGTTTTAGAAAAGAGTAAAAGGTCTTTAAGGTGTCGTGGGAGGTCTTACAACTCGGGCCCCGGAGTTCTGAGCTCACAGGAAGAGCAGCATAGTATCCATCCTATTCCTTTTATTTCTTTTTCCCCCCTTTTACTTCTTTAGATATTTGGGCTTAAAATATAAAAACTTGTTCCAATGCACTGCTTTTTTCTCTCTTTCATTTCACATTGCTGTTTTCAGGAGTTTTATGCCTTTTGATTAAAAAAAAAAAAAAAAAAAGAGGAAAAACATATTTTGTCTGTTTTGTCTTATTTTCTCTTTCTCCAAGCCTTTCTTAATTAATAATTGATTTCAATCAGTGTGTAATATGCTCATAAATGCATTGTATTTTCTGTCATTTTATCTGAGGATATTTGAATTGATGAACTTCTTGTGCTTCATTCTTCTTTGAAACTCGACCGTTTCTTCGTCTGAGTCTCTTTTCCTTGTCGTTCTGGGATTCCAAGTACTCCTACACTGTACAGTTTGATATAGTCCCATGTCTCTTGGATACATTATTGTTTTAAACTCTTCTCTCTGCTTGCATTTAACTTTGTATAGTTTCTCTTGATTGGGGGCCTACCTGTTTGCTTAGTTGTTTAAGCGCCTGCTCATGCAAATGTAGTCAGGTGCAGGATACCGTGGTTCCATCCCCCCCTGCACCTGCATTATTACCAGACCCACCCCTAAGGCAGCCTGAGCCAGCCCCCACCCCCCAAAAAAATCATTCTCTTGATCAGTTATTAAGTTTCTGATTCATTTATTTAATTTTAGAGAGAATTATTTTTTTAAAAAAATTAAATATGATACAGAATTTCAAAACAAGGTGATAGGAAAATTAACTGTGGTTATTATGCTACACATTATTATCTGCAAAGCAGTTGTTCATGTTACCAGATATAGGCATGCAAAATTAACAAAAATAAATTAAGCTTTAAATTTTCCTTGCAGTGAACCAATAATTATTAGTACAATTACCTTAGCTCTCTTGTGTAAGCGCCTGACTCTTCGCTCTGCTGCGTTAGTATCTCTGAGAAGCACAATAAAAGCAGCGTATCCTCATCTCTCAGCACAGGCCTAAGTGTGCCCTCATTTGCGGATGTCTAACAAGCACATTTCCTTAGTTTCCATCTCTTATGAATTCCATCCATTTCTCTCACTAGATTATTTAACATACCAGTTATAGTTGCTTTAAGTTTTGGTGCTGCAGTTTCAAAACATTGTTCACATCCAGTGAAATTATGTTGATTGTTGCTTATATATAACAAGGTTAATAGTATTCCTTTTTCCTGTTGCAGGATTATTCTCAGTAGAATAACAAGTGCGTGTGACGTGCTTGGTGTGCCTTCTCTTATTTTCAGGTGACTAGTGTCAGTTATTATGTCAGTCTGTTGCTTGTCTCTGTCTGGGGTTCTTGAGTGAGATCAGGCTTTAGCTCCAAAGCCAGTCCAGACAGATGCTGTTCTTTGCAGGTACAGAAGGAACTTTTATGTTTTAGTATTCAGTTCCTTGGGATGAGTGAGGAATTAACTTCCAACCCCCCTGAAACGTTAGACATCTTCCTTCTGTTGCAAAGCAGGGCAGGTCTTGGCTTACTAAGTACTAAAGGTCTGGCATTGTATTGGGAGCATGTCACACCATGTCTGACCTGGAGAGTGGACAATCACTGTTTGCACTCATGCATGACCTGAATGAGGAGGAGCTTTACTGGGGTTCCATGGCCCATTCCCAACTCTGGGAGCTTCTGTTGAATTGTGCCATTCTTTCTCTTACCTTTTTTATTAAAGAAAAAATCAAAATTTTTTTCACTGAGATACATGGGACTGGTATTCTATTATAGTAGTAAATGTTTATTTATATTAGGTTAACATATTTTTGTTTAAAATATGTTAAACAGCTGTTTCCCTTCACTTGTGAATTTTTTAAATTTCTCTTATAATAATATGCATAAAGCATCTTGCACAGTTAAATAAAAACAACTTGCGGATCACATGTGGTTATTCTAAATATTACATATTAATACAGTTTTGATTTTAATACTTTGTCACTCATGGTACAATAAAAACTGTGAAAATTATTATTTATACACACATTATTAGTGAAGTAGCTATTTCTACTTCTATGAGTTAAGAATAGCTAGTGGAATTTGGTGTTAAAAGACTGAAGATTCCCCATTTTATTCTGTATAGTAGTACAAATATTTTATTGATTTTTCAAGTAATAACTTAATACCTTATCTTTATAACTATAATTTAAAGCATTACTAGGGTTACAACATTATTTTTTTAGAGTTGTGTGTTAAGAAACCTCATTCTTTTATTTAAAATAAATGTTAGTCTGTGAAAACAGTGTTATGCTTGGAAAGGTTCCTTCAGCTGTCTCTGGCAACTCTCTCTAGAATGGAATTTGTCATCTGAGAAGTGGTGCACAGCCCAGGTGTGACACGAGCTGCTGGAGAGCGACGCATTGTGAGGAGAGCTCCAAGGCTGGCTGGAAGTCTCAAGGACACCTGTGCTCACAGGGAAGTGGAAGAATTATGGATGTGCTTCCTCAAATGAGGACAGTCCTAAGAACCGGCAGGAAAACATCGTTCGAGTTTAAGGCTGGTGGAACAAGCATGATGGATAGAGGAGACTTTACAAAGGAAGAACTGACAGTAGATAAAATAATGGTCTGGTCTGCCATTGTTCAAGTTATGTTGCCTATGCAATAATTGGAAATCAATATGCTACATTCTGAGAGATAAAATAAAAGAACCAGAGACCATGCTTTTGAATCCTGAGATTCAGATACGCTATGATGATATTTGCATGCTTTTCTCTTGTGTGTGTAGACTCGGGTTCCATGCCAACCCATGCTTAGCGCATGGAGAAAGTTCAGTTAGACTAATTGGGGATTAATCTAAGTTTTAACTAAATAAATGCTCTGTAACGTGAATTAATTAATCAAAACATTAAGATGTGGGGTGTTGAATGCTTGTGTCACATGCGTTGCTAGCACTGATTATTCTAATTAGAAAGGGTAGAAGTGGTTTTTGAAAAAAGTCTTTTGCAATACAATAGAAATATAAAAGTAAAACCAAACTCATTTTTCACCCTATTCACCCATAACTTCTCTATTAGCATTTGTATATTTAGCTATTCAGCCTTCTACTCATATTTAGACATGACACTAGCTTATCCTACCAAGCTTTTAAAAATTTCTTCACTCCCCAACCCAGACAAGCTTTGTGAGTAACACAAGGGAGGCTAAGTGTTCCGTCCGCTTTTGCTTCTTGTCCCTAAGGACACTTGCATTTCCACGCTTTCCTCAGAACCCTCACGACACAACCAGGTTCCCTGAATTTACTTTATCGTGCTATAATTGAATGATCTATCTCCCACCCAAAATACATTAAAAGAAAAATGACATCATGTCTCTCTTCGGATTAAAACGTTTGATTTTTATGACTTGTTCCTCACTATTGTGGCTAATCTCACATAATCGAAGATGGCGGCCAGACTACACTTTCCTGTTTAGCCTCCCTTCTCCACAGCCTTCCGTGATCAAGTAAGACAGCAGCCTTGGCAAACCCTTGCAGCAGTTCAAGCCCTGAGACAGGAACTAGGTTGAAGTGTGGGCTCTGTCAACTTTCACTGGATGGACTCATTCCTTCTTCTTGTGTGTACTTCATCTTCACTATTCATGGCTGGCCTGATCCTTCACAAGAAGTTACACAGTTTATTTCTCTGTCATAATTAGCACACATTTAGCACTTATTTTAAGCTTTCATCCTTGTTAGCTTCTAAATTACTTCATGCATTTATATCTTCATTGCTTACTGAAAACTTTTACTCAGTGCATGTGAGATAAACTTATACATATTGAAAATAATTCCATATTATGAAATAAATGCATACTTGTCATTTTAATAACTCTGCAATATTACTTAAGTTGATATAATTTAGCTTTTTCATTAAGACATAAAATTATAGATGATATAATTTTAATAATGCTGCAATGAATTACTTTATGCTTATAATAGCATATATTAATTTATCTAAGCATTTTTATTAGTGGAAGAACTTTTAGATATAAAGAATCTGCATTTTAAACTTTGGTTCACACAGGACTATGAAAAATGACTACAAATATGGCAGTAATTAAATTAACTAACTTTCACCTAGCAGCATTTAAAGGTATTTGATGGAGGGCAAATGGCATTTGGAGGCTACTAAAGTCCTACATTATGTTGCTTTTCACTTTATTTCTAAATCATGTTTTAATATATATTTGCTTTCATACAGCATTTGGCATTTAGTCTTTGGCACTATACATTCAAGGAAACATACTTATTAGAAGAACAATAAAATAATAAATGTAGCAATTATATCAGTAATAAACATTCCTTACAGAGCAGCAGAAATATTTCTAGCAAAATACAAATCTTTTTAATTTAAGCAACACGCTATTGTAAACTTAGGGCCACTCATGGTGTGCTGCTGCGGTTGGAAGTTTCGCAAACAAGTACAAAGTCCTGTCCTGACATCAGCAAGACGGAGCATAAAAGTCGCTTTCTAGGCATCACGTTAAGGACAGAGAATACGTTTTTTGTTTCCTGAAACAAGTAGGCCCATCACCAAGCTGAATAACACCCCGATATGCTTAGAAGGACAATAGCCACCTTGTGAGTCCACAACATTAAGTGAAATAAATCAGACCTGGAGGAATACTTCACCTGGGTACAAAGAAAATTAAAAGAGAG
Source organism: Octodon degus (assembly GCF_000260255.1). Taxonomy (NCBI): domain Eukaryota; kingdom Metazoa; phylum Chordata; class Mammalia; order Rodentia; family Octodontidae; genus Octodon; species Octodon degus. The sequence goes on along the minus strand of NW_004524601.1, from coordinate 6,686,397 downwards.
AGAGGACAAGAGGGAGGCAGTGTCTGTGGGGATCTGAAACGAAGGCAGCTCTGCAGGAGGGCAGATATGTGCCCATGCGGCAGTAAGACTCTTCCTTACAATTCACCAAGATGATTGGAATTATTACAAGTACCTAGTTTTTAAGCGAAATCAGAAAGAAAATCAACAAAAAGAAAAACTGGGCAGGAAGACGTCTTTGTGTCTATCCTTACTTTTCACTGTTCTGGCTCACGTATTTAGCTACATAATCGTACAGTGATGATATACATTACTTAATCATTACAGCCAGAGAAATGACCAAAATGTTACTGTTTATGAGATTTAACCTTTCTTTTCTCCTTTTAAATGTACTTTAAAAAGGTTAGCCATCGAAAAAATAGGAATAATGTTTAACAAATAGGAGTTTCCATTCCGGTTAAGGATGCATTGTTGTGTTATATACAGCTACTGTGATAAAATCAGGATGGTATTGACCAAAAAAAAAAAGGCATGAGGATCAGTGGAACAGACTACAAGATTCCGAAACAACTCCAAACATGCTCAGCCACGTAGTTAACAAAGTAGCCAAATATGTTAGCTGGAAAAAGATATACTCTATGATATCTGGAAAAACTGGATTTCCACATGCCAAAGACTAAAACTAGACCCATATCTATCACCATGTACTAAACTAATGTCAAAATGGATCAAAGATCTAAATATTAAAATAGAATCACCAAATCTACCTGAAGAGAACGTAGAAATCTTGAAGACAGAGTTTATTAATAAAACCTGGACTACATAGAAATTACTTCAAAGCATCACCAGCTGGCATCTCATCTTAATGGAAAGATTTTGCACAGCAAAAGTGGTCACCGACAGAATGAAGAGAACCCCCAGAGGAGGAAGTACTGCTAGCCAGGTGTCCCTCAGACAAAGGGCATTCATCTTCTCTTAGCTCAGTGAAATGGATATACAAGGAATTGAACAATACCAACCTCCCCAAATTCAAAGATCCAAGCCAAGAATTGGCCACTGAGGTAAATAAGCATACCTCAGATGAAGAAATTCAATTGGATAACAGCAAAAAAAAATCATTGGTCATTAAAGCAATGCAAATTAAAGCAACACAAAGATTCCGTATCACCCAAGAGAGAACGGCTGTCATCAGGAAATCATCCAATAACAATGCTAGTGGGGCTGTGGAGGAAAATGAGCCCTTCTTCACTATTTGGAGTGTAGTCTGGTACAACCACCATGAATATATCTCTTTTCCTCAAGGCCCTCTCCTGTCCTTCTTATCTCAATAATTCCTTCCTTTTGGATAGATTCATTCCCTTCTCACACTATGGATTGTATCCTTGAAATCAATATGGAGATTCCTCAAAAAACTAGGATTAGAGATCCATTTGGATCCAGCTATTCCTTTTCTGGGTATATGGGCATTTTTCCAGAAGAATTAAAAACACCATACCACAATGATATATATGCACCCATGTTTGTAGCAGCACAATTTGTAATAACGATATTGGAAACAACTCGAATGCCCATCAGCTGAGCATGATGAATCAATAAAATGGGTATATTTTTATACAATAGAGTACTACTTAGCCATGAAGAAGGCTAAGCTTGAGTAAATGGATGCTATAGGTAAATGGATGCTACTAGAGACAATACTTATAAGTGAAATAAATCATACTGACATCTATATGCATCATATTCTTCTTTCCTTGGTATTAAGAATGGAAAGAGTAAACAAGGTCAAAAATGCACAAAACATATTATGAAATGAGAAGAAATTATCCAAGAGGAAAAAAGGAACTAGGATTAGGGAAATAGAAAAGAAAGGAAGGGAAAGGAAAGCAAAATGAAACCCAAGCACCTAGCTATGCTTCCAGGTTCTCTTAGTTCATTGAAAACAAGTGTCTGTGCTAATATCCTTTGCAGAATTTTCAAGCCCGCATCTTGCATGCTGATTGACTACCTTAATGAGGACAAGGTCTCTATATGAGCTACTACTGTTCTTCTATCATTTTGTTATGAATTTGTTTTACTTTTTTCATAAAATAAAAAAATCATTATTGAGAGATACAACTTAATTTTTTCACTTGCATATTTGTATGAGACCAGACTTTCCTCAATTCTTTCAGCCATTGCAACACATATAACTGTCTTCTTTTACGCCAGATGCTAGGAAAATTTGCAAAAATGTACAAAAACATTTCTAATTTTTTGAGAAATATATTTGCCTGCAAATTTTGCTTTTATTTGTGTTAACAGTATGTTTCTTATTGTTCAGAGTAGTTGATAAAGTAGTTTTTCCAGTTTTAATTTTTAATATTAGTAGAAGTAAGTACAAATAGTAGTAAGCAAGACATTTTGGGGTCCTTAATACATTTTAGGTGCTCCCTTATTCAGAGACTAAAAGGACTGAGAAATGACATATCCCACAGAATTAGCTGAGAAACCCACTATTTCAAGCTACAGGCATACAAGAGCAAATGAACTCTTCTTTCAATGGTGACAAAACGCAAAAATCCAACATTTTATTTCTTGTATTACATCTACATTTGTCAGTCAATATTTAATGTCTTTACCAAATAGATGGTTATAGCAAACTTTAGTAGTAGGCTTTCCATTTCCATGAGTCATCAGAAAATCAAATTTAATGATGGAAATTAAATGAAAATTATGAGCAGAGGAGTGAGTGAAGTTTCTATCCAGTTATTATATGCATCTGACCTAGAACTAAATTTTAGGAGTGTGTGGTGAGCTATCTCTTCCAATTTCTAAAATGCATTCACCATTTATGTACTCTATTTAGTATAGATTAAAAACAATAACACACCAGCTTTATCATACTGTACCACAAACTTGAAAGACCCTGAGGTTTCTGGTAGATTATCGCATTTGGCTTTGTTATGGGCACCACGTTGTATGATATTGACTTTGGTTGTATGCCACACTCTAGGTAGAATTGATTTATGATACACTCTGTTGCTGCCCAGACAGCTTCCAGTGAAGTGACAAAGTAATTCTGCTTCCATGCCCCTCTAATCAATGGAAGCCACAGTCAGGCCAGGCAAAACAAAAGCCTTTCTGAAAGGTGACTGGATGCTAAATGTCATAGTGTGAGCAACACCTGTGAGAATAAATAGCTGAAATGTGTGTCCTATTAACTGGCAATGCTAGTTGCTTTTAAGTAAATCAATGTGTACCTGCTCTTCACTTTTCTTTACACTTTATGTGAATGCCACTACTTCTGCTTCCAGTACTTTGTTTTGTATTTGTGAGGTGGTAAAAGTTCAAATATTTAAAAGTAAATATGCACTGACTTAATTAGAGGAAATAAATATTTAGTCAGGAGAATTACTAACACAATTTATTATTTCCCCAAACTATGGAAAATCATGGAATTCTTTTGAGACTACATAATTTCAGGAGCAATTAGCTGTTCTTATAATATACTGCAGATTGAACATACATCTTATCTTTTTGAAATCTGACTTCCCTTCTAACTTAAAATTACACTTACATATATGCCTCACTGTATTTTGAATTACAGTTTAAAAATCATAGTGAATTGACTCTAATTTGTATGGGGCCTTGAAGCTAGACCATTAAAGCTACAGTATCAGGCACATATATGATGTAGAGACAGGGAACAAAAGGACCAGAACAGATTTTAGTACCCTATGCCATAATGAGTCTTACTGAAAATGAAGTAATTTAACAATAAAAAGTGACAGACCTTGACTTTATTTGAGAAAGACACCTGGGTGTAGTGGAGAATTAAGCATCTATAAATACTCAGTAAAAAGAACTCTGCTCAGGCTGGGGAGATAGCTCAGCATTCTAAGCACCTGCCTGGCAAGTGCAAGAACCCAGTTTCAATCCCTGGGAACGCATGCTGTTCCAGCCACTGAACTGGGCATGGTGGTGAGTGCCTGTAATCCCAGTGTTGGGGACAGGTGTAGCAACCCTGTACCAAATTAAATAAATTTGTTAAAATAAAATAAAAAACCACTATTCCTCTGGAGCAAGGGGTACAGTATGAGAAAAATTAGTGGATAGACAGTGATTAAGAATAGATCAAAAGTAACAATTTTATGAAATACATTTTTAAGGAATTTTTTCAAACCTTATTTTTCCTTAGTATATATTTGAAGTATCTTATGATTACATTGCTCATGGGCAATTGCTCCATGGACAGAACTCAAGGTAATCCTATTCAAATCCTGCTTCCCCATGGATTCATCAGTCGGTGCTCTTCTCACTTACAAAAGAGCTACCACTGTATTTCTTACCATTGTCCTTTATTTTGCTTGTTATATTGTGATAACATCTGTGAGAGAGAAACCTGGTTCTACGTTGCCTATGCATATGATTTATTTCACTAATATTATAGTCTCAACATAAATTCATTTTCCTGCAAATGTCTCAATTTTATTAACTTTTATGTATTTAGTACAGGGTCTACAGGGTCTCACTACACAGATCATGGTCATAGTGACCATCCTGTTTTCAGCCTCCCAAGCACTGGGATTATAGGCGTGTGCCACCACACCCAGTCTTAGTGGCCCTCTCAGTGTGCCCCAGGGGCTAGGCTAGCAGGACACACCAGGAGCTGAGCCCCTGGTCTTGCTAATGCACTGAGCATCCAGCCAGCCCTCTTTATTATCTTTTGCAGAGGAATAGTAGTCTATTGTGCATAATTACCATGTTTTTATCATCCATTTATTAGTTAATGGACCTATAGGCTGTTTCCAAAATTTAGCGAGTTTCACTTGTGCTGCTAAAAAGACAGGTGTGTATATGTCACTGTCATATGATGTCCTTCTGTCTTTATGAATATACAAAGAAGGGTGGAGGCTGAGTCTCATTTCTAGTTTTAGTTTTCTTTGTGGACTCCCCAAATTGATTTCCATAAAGGTTGTACTACATTTGATTTTTAGTAATATTTTAGTGGCATTTGCTTTCCTTGTGGCCTATTCAGAATTACTGGATGTCTTGACAACAGCCTTTTTTGGTAAAATTAGATCTCAGTGTTGCTTCAATTCTTATTTCTCTAATGGGCAGAGAAGTTGAAAATTTCTTTCATCTACTAATTGACCATTTGTACTACTTCTTCTAAGAAGTGTCTATTCATTTCACATGTTCACCTATCCTTGAATCTTTTATTTTGAGCATCTAAGTTTTTTAGATTTTACATTTTCTACATAAAAATTTATTACTGAAGGAACCACGTATGTATTCTAGTACCTTTGTTAACACAGATAATAAAATGGAGAAGCCAAATGCATTTCTCAGAATTCCAGCTCTAGTATATTAGCAGATTATTATGTAAATTATGAAGCTATAGATAAAAAAATAACTAGCAAGGGGAAGAAAAATATACAATGTATTGAATCATTAATATCTGAAAGTATTCAGACCATCCTTGTAAACGTACCAGGAAAAGATTCATCACAGCCCTCAACACAGGGCATGTCAGTTAGACCACCCAGCCCACACTGTTAGTAGTTTTTCTCTCAAGAATAGAATTGCAGGTGAACCTTGAGGCTTCAAACTATAAGCCCAGAACTATGGAGATGGGGAGGCAGTAACATTGCCATGAACACACTTGTGCTACATAATATGTTCAACGGCAACCCGATTACATTAAAAAAAACAAACCCTGTCTCAAAAGCACTACACTTTAGACATCAATTTATTTTCTTTTTTATTATTGGACTGAGAATTTCCCAGCAGATTAGGTGAGCACCCTAAAGATGGATCCTGGAGGTGTGGCCTTGGCTACCATTCCTGGTGCCTCTCCTGTACCTTGCTGATGCTGTTCCCCTTTGCTGCTTCTGGCTGCCAAGCCCAAGGAAGCTTCAGTCAGACACACCCTTCCACCATGATTTTCGGTCTTGGATGCAGATGACTATGGTCTTCAGATAAATTAAACTTTTTTTCCTTTAAGTTATGAATGTCGGGCTGGGGAGATAGCTCAGTGGTCTAAGTACAATGACCCAGGTTGGATTCCTGCTACCACCTACTGTGCTGGCCCTGGGAGTGGAGCTGGCCCCTGAAACTGGACATGGTGGTACATGTCTGTAATCCCAGAACTGGGGAACCTGAGACAGGAGGACCATTATGATTCTGAGCTGTATAGCAAGATCTTATACCAAATAAATAAATACATAAATAAATAATTTTTAAAAAGTTATGAATGTCAGCTATTGCGTTCAGCAAATGAAAAGCTGATTAATAGAAAAAACTATAATCAGAGAAGAGGAATCATTGCTGAGCCATAGGGTTCAGAAGCCTTTGGAACTGATTTACAAGAGAAGCTTCAAGAGGCTTGAAGTTGTGCCCTTGAGAAGCTGTAGAATTTTGTAAGCTGAGCTTAAGAAGTGATTCTGTTTGGAGCTCAAAAGAACAGAATGATGACAGGAATGCAGACAATAAAGGCCAGAAGGAGGAAGTTTCAGTTGGAAAAAAGCAGTCTACAAAAAGGTGGATAGGAGACCATGTGCATTGCACACTGGTGGACAGCACGTTGCCAGCTTGAGCATGCCATGAGAATCTGCAGCTGTCTGAGACTGAGAGTGGCTTAACTAATCTGGTGGAAGAAAATTCAAGGTAGCCCAACACTGAGGCTGTAGCATGGGCACTGCAGGCTGTTTTGAGAGAGAGCTAAAGTAAGAGTTAGGAGCAAATGCACGGCCAAAGGAAACTGAAAAGTGTCACGGTTTGTCATAAAGGAAGCAGCTGTAAGTTTGGAACCTGGGACAGTTTAGATGCTGAAAGACTGCATTGAAAGAAAGCCATGTGATTTGCAGTAGGATGCTTAAAAGGATGGTCTCAGGAATTGGCTAGATTCCTCCATCACAAGCTCAGATGAAAACCCTCATTTTGAACAGAAATCCTCAACCTAGTATATATTGGATGCCTAAGAAATTGGCTTCCTGGGATTTGTTTCATTGAGCTCATCCTCCGGGCACATAGAGTCCTCTACAGTCATGGCCAAAGAGCACTGGAGGTTGGTTCACACTGGCAACAGGCCCTGGTGTCATCATACGACATTGGTTTTCCAGGCACAGACAATACAAGTGTCGTGAGGTGAGGATGGCTTCTACCTAGGTTCCAAGGTAAGGCAGGGGAGGCCATAAAATGTTGCTCAGAGAGGGCAGTGTATGAAAGAGGGAAGGTGAAGGCACATGCCGAGGAAATCACAGGAACTTAGAGACACAAGGACTGTGGCGTGCGAAGCCTGCCTACATTTCAGAATTGCTTTTGTTCCATCTCTTTCTATCTTCTTGTTTCTCATTTCAGGGCTGGGAATGTTTATCCTTGGCAACCCTATGTGAAGAATATTGAATTTTCTTTTTCATTATTGCCATGGTTCACAGCTACGGTTTTGCTTTGAGTCTCAGAGAAAACTGTATTTTTAGCAATCACTGGAATGCTCAGAACTTGGTGGCCTTGAGATGGACTACGCATGGCTTATGCAATGAGATGCACATGCGCCTTTTGGGAGGCCAGAAGCAGAATGTGTTGGTTTTGATTTGGTGTGACTCTCCGGGTGGGGCCCTGTGTTAAGAAGCAGGTTGCAAGGCCATGACTTGAGAGTATGCAGTGCCTGCCCTTGTCCCTTACTTCTCCCTTCTTGCTCCACTTCTCGGTAGATCAGATTCCTCCAGCAGGCTCTCACCGAGCCATTTCTGCCCTGGTGCCTGCTTGCTGTGGATGAGACCTCCTGATACCCTCAGCAAAATTCAACCCATCTTCCTTTAAGTTGAAGAACTGAGCAGTTTTCTAGCAACTGACACATGCCTAATACAGAAGGAAAATGAAAATTATCTATCATGACAATATATCAAATAGATTTCACTCTGTGAGGCAAAAGTGCTATTATAGATGAGGCAAACTCAGAAACAGTGATTCTGAAGGATTAAGAATAGATGCATGAGCAAAGATTTAATAAGCAGGTTCATGTATTTTAATATTTTATTTATTTATGTATGTGGTACAGGGTCTTGCTACGCAGCTTGGACTCATAGTGAGTCTCCTGTCTCAGCCTTCCCAGAGCTGAGACACAAGCATGTGTCAGCAAGCCCAGTTTCAGAGCCTTCAGTGAGCAGCAGGAGTTCAGGGACTAGCTGGGCATGTGGTACCAGAGATCAAACTCAGGTCCTTGAGCTTGTCAGATAGATGCTTAGACTGCTGAGCTATCTCCCCAGCCATCTATTTCAAATAAATAGATGCTAATCCTTGTACTCATTTTCACTGAGGTTGTTTAATAAGAAAAATGTGAAAAACAAGATTTGAACTATAGGAAATGAATTGAATAGGTCACTCTAACTATTCACAGGTTAGAATTCTACAAAGAAATTTTTTTTAAAAATCCTAGTGATATAATGACACACAGAGAGAAGTAGGTGCAAAATAAATTTTATGTTTAATTTACAGGAGTAAGTAGAAGTTGCGCTAAATACATCTTCTATAGGCAATTTGCTTTTATTTCCATAAAGTGCAGGAAAATATCAAAAGAAAGTTAGTAAAACCAAAAATTATACTGGACACAGGATGGCTTCATAGAGGGACGGTCACAGGAAATAGTATTTTCTGATGGGCATTTGTATTTATTTATATATCAATTTGGAACTACGTTGAACTATTTTATTTTTAATAAAATAAATTTTATTAAGTTTTAATTTTATTAATGTAGTGACTAATCCAACTTCGTGGATGCTTTACCAAGTACCCAACAGTAGCTCAGTTCTGGCAGGACACCAATGCAAGGTGATGCCATGAACTCGTACAGTGCCGAGGAGCCCGAGGAGCCCAAGGAGGCATAAGGACGGGGACAGGTGGAGTCCTGGATCAGAAAATCAGCAGCCACGAAAAGCTAATCAAATAAGAGAACAGTATATATCATTATTTGGTTACAGTACACAAATATTTATTTTCATAAGTCTATCATAGTTACATAAGATATCAGTAATGGGCAACCTTGATGTAATCTATAATAAAATTCTGTACTATTTTAACATCTTTGGCAAGTATAAAAATCTTCACAAATGAAGTGCAGTAAAATTTAAGTCACCTTTGAAAACGTGTATTTCAACCTTCTGCAAAATACCGTATTATATACTTAATTGTGTCTCACACCCCAAATATGTATGTTGAAGCCCTAACCCTAAACTTAATCCCATAAAGATAGGATCTATTTTAATGAAGCAATTAAGCCTAATTGGGGCCAGAAGCACAGAGCCCTAGGAATGGAGGAGACCTGTGGATAAGATGCACACAGTGAAATAAGTTGGGCTGGTGATTATTCTGAAATAACCAGAAACTGACCTTTTGCAAGCCCAGGATGGGGGCTTGTGGAGAATCGAGCCCACCTGTGAGGCAGGCTTGGAATTCTAGCCTCAATTCTGTGAGAAAATAAATTGGTGTCCTTGCAGCCACCCAATCTGTGCTGGTTTGTTATGGCAGCCAAGCTCCCTGATACAAATGGTATTTGGATAAACACATCACTTCCATTTCCATCCTAATTTACTTCATGCTCAAATACCATTATGGTTTAGGAAAATATACCGATTGAACCACATGTTTCACAATAAAATACAGACACACACACAAGCACCACAGGAAGACATCCATAATCATAACATATTTTTGAATCACCAGTTAAGCCACCTAAAAGAAAATAACTACGGTAGTCCATGTATTACTGTATCTTTTTTTAATTTACAAGCATTTTAAACAATATTTCAGCCTCTGATCGTATCATTACCACACTGTATTCATACTGTTCTGCAAAAACACAAACAATATCTCAATAATAGACCTGTTTCATTTAATTAAATTCTACTATTTAAAACACATATTACTTCCAAATTAACATAATATACTATACTTAATGAAAACATTTACATACATGGAAACTTAGTATGGATCTGTGATAACTCAGAATACACTCCTAACTATGAAGGATATGATACAAACATTATATTCACCTAAATAATTTCATATATTTAACCAAAATTTTAAAAATGTACATAGTAAATTTTAAAACCCATTTGACAACATATGCAAATCTTAAATTCTTCAGTTTTATGAATGTAAGAACTGAATTTGTTGAATCATTCTCAGTAAGTACACTTTATTTATGCTTTATTTTTAATTCATTTAGGAGCAATGTGGAATATATTTTGTATGCTTGCATGCATTTGTCAAAACAAATAATTTAATGCATAAATCCACCCAAATATTTCTTTTTTAACTTGTAAAGCCAAGAAATTAACAAATAATTCACAAAAGATTTGATCAAAATATTTTTATTTGTTGTCTTTTTTCATACAAGAAAGAAGTCAAAAGATAAACTCATCATGTTAATTATTAATTTCTTGAAAATTTTATACATGGTACATTTTTTAAATGTCCTTGTTTTCCCAGTAGATGGTTTTATATGATAAAAAAATTCTTACTCTAAAATAAATTAAATTCTGCATGTTATAATCTTTTTTTTTCTTAAGTTAACAAATATCCATAATAGAAAGAAAGTACTAAGAATCACCCCTTGGTCAAATTCTACCGTGTTTTTTATCAAAATTAACAGAATAAATTATCTCAAAATTACTTGGTGTTTTGATGCATATTCTGCCTAAGTTTCTTTCCAACTAGAGAAAGTACTATAGCAGGTATATGAGGTGATACTGACAGATAAACACAGGATAAAATAAAGTAGAGGTAAAATATCTACTAAAATTTGACATTTAAAATACACATTTTTGGTGCACTCATAGGACCTCTCCAGACCAAACCCAAGCATGCTGCATGAGTGAGTCCCTCTGTTCACCCTCTCAGGACCCCTCCACTTCTCCGGAGCCTATCTCCCAAGCCCAAGTGAGTGAGAACTTCTGTCACTCTCTCGGGACCCCCTAGACCCAGCCCAAGCCAAGGTCTGGCTAGTGTGTGGTAGAGCTACTGCACTCCCCAGCAACCTTTGGGCCAGGGCACAAGAGAGGGGCACAATAGATTCACTGTTCTTCCAGAGGGAAACGACAGGCTCACTTGCAAGGGCAACAGCAGAAGGAGCTGAGCACAACAGCTAGACCCAAGCTAGACACAACTGGGTAAACCCAACCTTAATAGATCTGCAACAGAATTTCAGTAACTGGTAAGGTTATAACTGCACCAAAGCTCTACACCAAAGATCAGAGGTCAGTGCTATATGAAATGACAAAGAAAAGGAGCAAAATGCAATCTCAGGCCTCAAGCCCACCCAGAACAAGTGCACAGGACACTAGCTCAGCTGAAATGTATGAATTAATAGCATCTAAAGTAAAGAAATAACACCAGAAAGGTATAGAGGAACTCAGATCAGAATTAATCTCTGAAACAAAAAACAAATTATCTGAATTCCTAGCATCAGAAGTAAAGAAACAACAGCAGAAAGGTATAGAGGAATTCAGATCGGAATTAATCTCTGAAATTAAAAAAATATCTCTGAATTAACAGAATCTGAAGTAAAGAATCAAAGTCAGAAATATATAGAAGAAATCAGATCAAAAATAATCTCAGAAGTAAAAGAATTAATAATTGCTTCTCAAGAAGACATTGATTAAAAAAAATAGAGGAGATTAGAAAAGCAACAGATTCCTTGAATGAGCAATACAGGAAAGAAATAGATCGCATGAAGCAGAGTTAAAGAGATATAGAGGAATTTAAATTTTAAATCACCAGCTTGCAAAACTGAGTGAAACTGAAGGTAGAGTTTCAGCTCTTGAAGACAATGGTGCAGCTAGTAAAAAGGTAAGAAAAGATCTCTTAAAAACAAGTAGGATGCAGGAAAAAATAATTCATCACCTGCAAGATGATGCAAAGATGAACAATGTGAGACTAATAGGCATCAATGAGAAAGAAACTGTCAATACAAATGATATAAAAAGAACATGGGCAGAAGTAATAGCAGAAAACTTCCCAAATATGAGGAAGATATCTGACATTCAGGTAACCAAAGCACACAGAACTCCAAATAACTTCAACCCAATTAATAACACAATGAGACATATAATAGTCAAGATCCCAGAAATCTAGTACAAGAACAATGTACTGAAAGAAGCTAGAGAAAAGAAACAGATCACATTTAAAGGAAAAGCCATCAGAATACTGGTAGAGTTCTCTTCACGAAACATAAGCACAAGAAGAGTATGGAGCAGAGTACTTCAAGTCCTCTATGAAAACAAATTCCAGCCCACACTACTATACCCTGCAAAACTCTCTTTCAAGTTTGATGGAGAAGTGAAATACTTTCATGACAAAGAACAACTAAAGAATTTTGTGATGACAAAGCCAACCCCACACAGACTACTGAAAGATGTTCTAGAGAGGGATAAAAACTATCAGAACTCCACGAATGAGAACAGAAGGAACCAATTAAATAGGGAAAAAAATTAAACACAAGAGAAAAAAGAGTAAACAGCAACAGGTAAATAACATGTTGATTATAAATCAATACATCTCAGTTATAACCATCAATGTAAATGAACTCAATTCATCAATTAAAAGAAACAGACTGGCACAGTGAATTAGAAAACACAATCCAACATTATGCTGTTTACAAGAAACACACTTAACTTAAAAAGAAATCCATAGACTGAAAGTCAAAGGATAGAAAATGATAATACACAACCCAGAACCTCAGAAAAAAGCAGGGGTAGCAACACTGTTATCAGACAGTCTCAACTTCATACGAAGAATGATCAAACGAAATAAAGAAGGCCACTATATACTGGTTAGGGGAAAAATTCAAGAGACAAGGGGAACACTCATAAATGTATATGTACAAAATATGGGAGCACACAACTGTGTAAGATAAGGCTCAATGGACATAAAAACACAAATATCCAATAGCATATTCTTAACAGGAGACCTTAACACACACTTATCACAAAAAGATAGGTCAAACAGACCAAAAAAAGCAAAGAAGTAGCAGAACTGAACCAAAGCTTGGAACAAATGGTCTTAGTGAACATATACAGAGTATTCCACCCAAATCAGTTGAATATACATTTTTTTCCAGTGGCACATGGTTCATTTTCTAAAATAGACCACATACTGGTCCATAGGTCATGCTTAAGTATGTGCAAGAAACCAGAAATTATCTCCTGCACATTATCTGACCAAAGTGCAATGGAAATGTAAGCAAACAAGACAAGAAAACCGAAAAACACAACAAATACATGGAAATTAAATGACACCCTGCTCAGTAACCAATGGGTCACAGATGGAATTAAACAAGAAATTTAATAATATCTACATTTCAGTGAAAATTCAACCACAACTTTTCCGCACTTATGGGATGCGATGAAAGCAGTTCACAAAGGGAAATTCATAGCTGAGAACTCATGCATTAGGAAAACACAAGGGGAACAAATAAGCACCCCAGTGATGAACCGCCAACATCTAGAAAAGGAAGAGCACACCAAACCCAGAGCAAAAGACGGGAAGAAATCATAAAGATTAGAGCAGAATTAATTCAGTTGAGATGAAGAAAACAGTTTAAAGAAGAAATGAATCAAAAAGCTGGTTCATTGAAAGATTAAATAAAATTGATAAGCCCTTAGCTAACTTCATCAAAAAGAGGAAAGAAAAAATTCAAATACAAGCAATAAGGAATGAAAAGGGTGTAAGTACCACAGACCCAGTGGAAATTCAGAAGATTATCAATAGCTACTTTGAGAATGTTTACTCTCACAGAATGGAAGACACAGATAAAATGGACAGATTCCTGTAAAAAAGCTACAAATCACCAAAATGAATCAAGAAGATACAACAACTCCCAATAACCCAATAACAGCCAATGAAAAATGACATGTAATAAAAAGCCTACCAACAAAGAAAAGTCCAGGCCCTGATGGATTCACAGCTGAATTCTACAAGAAATTTATGGAAGATATAATCCCAATACTCCTCCAACTCTTCAATGAAATTGAAAAGGAAGCAGTCCTCCCAAAATCATTCCTGGGGCAAGTATTATACTGATAACAAAACCAGGGAAAGACACAACTAAAAAAGAGAACTACAGGCCAATCTTGCTCATGAATATAGATGCAAAAATCCTCAATAAAATCCTAGCAAATAGAATACAGAAAATCATCAAGAAGATCATACACCATGACCAGGTAGTATTCATCTTAGGGATACAAGGATGGTTCAATATTCAAAAACATATAAATGTAATACAGTATATCTATAGAGTGAAATCTACAAACCACATGATCATCTCAATCGATGCAGAAAAGGCTTTTGACAAAGTGCAACACACATTCATGTTCAAAGTCCTACAGAAAATTGGAATAGAAGGCCTTTAATTCAATCTGATAAAAGCCATCTGTGACAATCCAACAGTTAACATAATTCTAAATGGCAAAAAACTGAAAATTTTAACTCTAATGATCTGGTATAGGACAAGGATTTCCTCTATCACCCCTCCTATTCCATATAGTTCTGGAAACATTAGCTAGAGCCATTAGACAGGAGAGAGAAATAAATGAAGTAACAATAGGTAAAGAAAAGTTAAATTATCTTTATTTGCAGATGATATGATACTGGAGAAAGTGGCTCTCTACACGTGGAAAACTAAGGCTTGAGCCCGGTCTATCACCAGGCACTAAGCTAAAGTCAAAGTGGATTAAAGATCTAAACATTAAAACAGAAACACCAAATCTCCTGAAAGGAAAGTAGGAGGAACTCTTGAAGACATAGGGGTAGGTAAAGAGTTCATGAACAAAAATCAAATCACACAGTTAATACTTATAAGAATTAAAAACTGGGACCTTATCTTATTGAAAAGTTTTTGCACATCAAAAGAAATTATCAACAAAGTAAAAAGACAACCCATAAATTAAAAAAAAAATTGACTAATAAGCACTCAGACAAAGGTCTGCTCTCTAGAATTTATAAAGAACTATAAAACATTAGGGCCCCAAAGTTTAAAGACACCGTCCAGAAATGGGCATCTGAGATGAACACATACTTCTCAGTGAATGAAATTAAAGAAGCAAATAAATATATTTGTTCCACATCACTAGCCATCTGTAAAATCCAAATTAAAACAACACTGAGATACCATCTCACCACAGAAAGAAGGGCTATCATAAACAAATCGACCAACAACAAATGTTGGAGAGGCTGTGGGGAAAAGGGAACCTTTCGCCACTGCTGGTGGGCATGTAGACTGGTGCAACCATTATGGAAATCAGTGTGGAGACTCCTTAAAAAACTAGGACTGGATACGCCATTCAAGCCAGCTATTCCTCTACTGGGAATTTTTCTGGAGGAACTGAAAACGTCATATCATAGTAATATTGTGTACCTATGTTTATAGCAGTTTTCTATGCTAAGATACAAATTTTTTGAATAAAGAGTACAAATTGAAGTATCATCTTCCAAAAATATATGGAAGCACAGCAAAGTTTAGCTCAGTGAAAATACCAATAGGTATTTCAGGTAGCTCACAATGTTTCTCTACTTCTGGTTATAATGACATTGTTATTGCTACAGTGATTTGCATTTCTATTTTGTCATCTTAAAAAATTCTAACTAGGCCATTTTTTTTAGGTGATATTTTTTAAAATTCTATTTTGTTTCACCATACTGCCTAATTTAAGTGTATGTATCTGTCTTCTGTCACCCATCTACTCCTCTATCTGTGTCTGCTGATTGATCATCTACTAGAGACAGTCCTAGGACTCAGTCTTCACCTCTTCACATTAGAAGAGGTCCTACAACAACTTCAGTTCCTAGGAGGCCCATCCATATGTAATGTGCAAAGTATTCAGCAAGATCCTTCAGCTTCTCAGCCTTCAGCCTTTATTCTATCATTGAAATAATCTTTTCTTCTACATAAGCCACAAGTCCCCAAATCCACCGTAATTAGTCCAGCTGTCTTAAATCACCTTGAAGTGTAAAAGATGAGAAATTATATATTACACTTAATCCTTCATTTATCATATACCTCTCTCCTTATTCAGTTCTTTAAACTCAGTAGCGTTACTGTCTTAGTTACTCTTCTCTAGTTGCTGGGACAAATACCCAACACTCAAAATGAAGGAAGGAAAGGTTTATTTAGCTCACAGTTACTGGAGGTTTCAGTCCACACTCAGCTGGCTCCAAGGCAGAGCAGCACATGGCAGAGGGCAATCTTTCATGGTGGTGGCAAAAGGCAAGAGAGAAAAGGAGAGGGAGCAGCAGCTCAAGCAGCTAACTTCTCTTCCCACCTTATATTGTAATGCAATATACCTGCCCCAGGGCAGGTGCTGCATCCACACCCAAAGCAATAAATCACAAGCTCCAAAAGCTGCCCCAAGACTGCATGAAGCTTTGCGGGGACAACTATACAAAAACCATAAGTTACTATTATTTCAGACCTAGTAAAACTTTTTGAAATATTTTTGTACTTGCACTCTGCTAGAATGGATAGAATTACTCACCTTTTTGTTTAAAAATGATTTGCACTTGTAAAACACGTCCATTTTATCTTGCATTAAAATTCAAATTAACTCTGCTATTTTCTGCTACAGTTTTAATATATCACATTACCTTTATTAAAGAACTATGTTTATGAACTATGATTTCCATTAATACTATGGAAAAACTTAGTGTTCCATATTTTGTCATAGATTCTTTGTAACAGGATAGACGAGGAAGACTAAGTGAATTTAAATGGAAAACAAATAGGTAAAAGAAAGACAGATAGTAATTGTGTTACAACGACACAAATGAAAAATGAGTAAATAAAAATGCTGCCATTTTGAGTAGAATTAGGGAAAATGTTTCTCTAAGAATGTCAGGTGGATAAAGGAACAAGCTGGAAGAACACCTCATGCAGTGAACCTGAGCGTCGGGGCGGGACAGAGCTAGTGGCACTAGCCCAGCATTTCACAAGTCAACTACACTTGCACCTAGAAATTCTAAATAGCACAAAAAAAGCAGGATTATTCTCTGCAACTCCTGGTGAAGGAAGCAGGTCGACCGTGCCAATGTCCACTTGATTTCTTTTAAAGCTAAGCTCGGACTTAACCCATGAAATGTTGTACTTTTCTGTCCTTCTGCTGTTTTAATTATTCAGACTATGAGTACTGTGTAAGGCTCTAAATCAGTAGTCACTGACTGTAAAAGACTGGTGAATTACAGTAGTCTTAAAATATTCAGGATGGTAAATGTTAAAACAAGGTGTCTCACTAAACTTTTTAAAATCCATCAAATGAAAATAACTAATTTTCTTTATTTGGGCAAATTATGATTAATTGGTGGCCTGCATATTATGCAGAATTTTGGCTTGCCATCAGGATTAATCTCTGAATGTGACTCCGTCACACTCAGGAAGGACAATAAGACTAACTGACACAGATCTCTATCTGCCACCTTGCTGAAATCTCCCTCATTTCATATTTATGAAACTAATAAAACATTTCTCTTTAGGTGTACATTGTGCATATTATTCATCTTATAAGATCTACTTTTTTGCCACTGAGAAAATAACCAATTTGTATAGACAATGCACAAGCATGCTTGACCGTGAAAACTTTTTTTTTTTTTAATTTCAGACTTTTTGAGAGAAAAGCCTGTAAGCCATCAGGCAAGTGCTGTCTTTACAGAAACTTAGAGTTGCTAGCCACCTGGTATCCAGAGACGTTGAAATCAATTAGCGAGGCTGTGTAGGCGTATTCATTTAACGTGTATGCATTGGTTTATACGTATATATTCATATGTATTCATTGTCTTCATTGACAACTTACAACTTCCTTTGTACATGCATGTGTGCCTCAGCTGCAGAATGTTCGCAGTAGCAAATTACTGAATCAAAATGAAGCCAGGATCACCTACACCAAGGCTGTAGACCTGCAAGGCTATAATTTACAGTACGTATCTGGGAGTGCGGCTCCCCTGACTTAGTGCTAATGTCGTACATGGTTTATATGTTTCTTGGCCTATTAGTCTGGATTTTAATTGGTATAGATGACAACGAACTTTATAAGTTCTTGTAAGATAAATGAAGGGGGAGGGAAGGAAAGGGGAACACACAATGAGCAGCGTCCATGAGGCAATCCTCTACAGTGAGTGTAATCACAATACATTGCCGATGTGGACTAACAAGAGGGCCATGTGAACAGTGAACTACATCCTTAGGAAAATGTGCAATATATTTACAATGTGAAATATTTATGATGCGCTTAGTACTACCAGGCTGTCCAACACTGATCTAAAATAATAACGTGACTGCACTGCTAGCTTCTAACCCAGCTGCATTAGTTTTCTATTGAGCTATAACAGAACTGTTCTCTCTGTTTCCATGGAGTAGCGACAGAAACATGACCTGGTCCAGTATTTGGTACTTCACCTCATCATGCCGAATCTAGGAGTTCTCTGGACAAGTGCTCACACCTGACAAACACTAGCACGTTGGAATGGAAGGATATATTTCCCTTCCATTTATAGGAGTTGATATGTTGAATCCAGAAAAATTCTATTTGAATGGTATTTGTCATGAATTATAACTAGTTTTGACTTCATGATCGATCACAAATAATGGAACTTTTGCAGGTGAGAAAGGGATCTAAGGATGAGGGCAGCAAAAGGGGAAACAGCATCTAAAGATGCGAGAGGTGTGCACGCCAGATCCCATGTGAAGCTCAGCATTGCGCATCGTAAATGTGTACTAATGAGATTTTTAAATGATCGTGGTCAACTCGAACATTTTCTGAAGAACCTAAAACTGTACTCCTAGTGTTTAATGCATGGTTTTTATTTCAATAGTTGGTTTAAAGGGGCCGGAGAGATAGCTCAGTAGAATAAGCACTTGCCTGACAAGCTCAAGGGCCTGAGTTCAATCCCCAGTTCTGAAAAAAAAAATTGTTTTAAGAATATTCAGTGTTGGTACTTACATTAAAAAGGTGAAAAGAGAATTATCTTTCTCACTAGGTGTCATTTTCTGTAGATATTTTGATGTCAGACCTTCCATATTTGAACAACTACAAAGAATTCCAACATTTCACCCTGGAATATGAAGATAATCCAGTTTAAATTATAAAGTAGATGATGCATATTTTTGTGCTGTGTTAATGAAAGAAAGAGAAGCACTCAGATATGAAATGTTGCATAAAATAATTATTTCCAAATAAGAGAAATGGGGAAAACTGGAAAATATATACTGATATGTTAAAAATACATAAATATCAGAAATAAAAGTATACACAACATTGGAAATAACAAATAAAGCAAACAAAACTGGGGAATATTGCAACAGAAACACCAATTTGGCTCCAAGGGATAACAGAAGACACAGGGTTAGGCAAAGACTGTCTGAATGAGACCCTGACCACACAGGAAATATCACAAAGAATCAACAACTGGAATCTCATCTTATTATACCTTTCACATCGGTAAGGAAATCACTAACAGAGTGCAGAGATAACTCACAATGTGGGAAAAATTTGTACCCAAAGGATTATTATCTAGAATACACAATGGATTGAAAAAAGCCAAGACCCACAACTGAAAGACTCAAAACAAAAATGCATGTCTGAGAAGAATACACACTTCTCAGAAGTACAAATGAAAACAAATATATGAAAAATGCTCAGCATCATTGATCACTTGAGAAGTGTGAATTAAAACCATGTTGAGAGTCCATCTCGCCACCGAAGGAGTGGCTATCATCAGGAAACCAATCAGTAACAAATGCTGGAGGGACTGTGAGAAAAAAGGAACTCTTCTCCACTGTTGGTGGGGCTGTGGCCTGGTGCAAACCCTGTGGAAATCAGTGTGGCAATTCCTCAAGAAACTAGGACTAGAGGTCCCATTTGACCCAAGTATTGGCCCTGTTGGTATTTTCACAAATGAATTTTAAAAAATCATATCACAGAGATATATGCAAACCCATGTCTACAGGCAACACAGTTTGTTATAGCTAAATCTTGGAAGTAGCCCAAATGCCCATTAATCAATGAATGGATAAAGAAGATTATTTAAAATACATATAATGGAGAATTAATCAGCCATAAAGAAGGATAAAGGTGAGATATTTATGGTTAAGTGGGTGGAACTTGACACCATAATTGTAAGTGGAATAAATCAGACAAATGTAAATATCACATTATCTCTCTGGTGTGAGAAAGTGAAAGTGTAAATAAGAACCAAAATCTATAATATGTACTGTGAAATTGAAGGGGTTGTTCAAAAGGAGAAGAGAAAGAAAGGCGGAGGGGGAAGGAAGGAAAGGAAAAGAAGAAAAGGAGGATAAAATAGAAGCAGCTTTTTAAGTGGGGAGGGGACAGAGAGCTTCAAGAAAGGGGAGGAAAGTGGAGAAAAAGAGAAATCAAAATACATCACATTCAGGAGCAAGTTCTGCATAATGAACGTGACTATTGCATCTACTTACGTCGTAATAAACTTAACTAAACAAAAAGAATCACACAACTGTATTGGAAAGAAGTGTGCTATATTAACATTTGTCATTGAGAATTGCCTAGAAATGCTTACACTCAGGTTCTTAGGCCTTTGAATGGTAATTTACATGTGTGTGCATGTCGTTTATACTGCTAAATTTCATTCAGAAAGAAATAACAAGATTTCTTTTTTGAAACTTTAATGTTAACATTATATTAATATTTGAATTATATGCTATTATTACTTTCTCTGGATCATGTCTTTTGCATATAATCTCTGTATAAGCTGGTCATACTTTTCAGTCATTTACTAATCACTGATAGGATACATCTTGTACTCAGCTCCATGAGTTCAATGTTGAAATAATATTGAATTTTTTATACACATGATTTTACTTTTATTATTATAGTATATTTTATTTTATTTTCCATTATCTCCCTTCAGAGAGCAAGAAAAGCTGCTTATTGAACGTTCTGGTTTTCAATAAATTTTCTGCTCTGAAAAGTAACTGATTTAAACCCATTTAAACTTTAAGAGCAGCACTTTTTTTTTTTGACAGTTCTAGGTTAATGTAACCTTGGGGAGATTGCGCAGAACCACAACTCCACTAAGGAGAATTATGTCTTGCTTCTACTATTTGTTCCTGCTACAAAACCTGTATAATTAAACTTACTCCTTTTAATGAGAACATGGTGCTCACTCCTTTTTCTCAGCCAGCAGATTTTTATTTTTAGTATTAATCTGAAAACTGCATTTTTTTTTCTGCTACAGCAGAGAGTACTGCATGGAAAGAAAATAATTTATAATCCAAGTATTTTCCTTCTTTAACTAAAAACAGACCATTCTATTGAACTGGCTTAATTACAAAGAAGCCAAACTCTCAAGAAAACTATAACAAACTTTCTTTCTTTCTTTCTTTCTTCTCTTTCTTTCTTTCTTTCTTTCTTTCTTTCTTTCTTTCTTTCTTTTGGTGGCACCAGGGATTGAACTCAGGCCCTTGCGTTTGCCAGAGAAGCGCTTATTCCACTGAGCCATCTCCCCAGCCGCAGTATTTTCTTTAAAAACTATTTTATGTGAGTAAATGACATGTAGTAATGGGGAGAGACAGACTCCTAACTCAACCTCGCTAATTCTGGTACCCAAGGGGTACACAGTCAAGGCAAGGAGTACTTGGAAGAAATCAAGGAGGAAGACGTCACACTAGGATACTGAATCATAGCTCCAGCAGTCCCTTTCTTACTCCAAAGGATTCAAAGCAGGACACAGGACAGTGCCAGGAAACTCGGCGTGGGACCGGCTGAGCCAGCTGTCTTCTATTTTCCTTTCAATCACTAGTCCAGAGGCAAGCCGAAAATAAGCTAGGTTCTCTTGGTAAGGAAACATTTATTCTTTGAAGCTAGATCAACAGGAAATAAAATTCTGCTTTCCTGTTCTTACTTGAATGTTGAGTCTACATATTCATCCTCTTTGGCTGTAATCCTGCAAGCACTCGAGAGGTCTGCGCATGCTGGAGATTGCCACTGTACGTCGCAGAACAGGCACACAGGAAGTGTCCAGCAGCGTTCTCTGACAAACCCTGACTTTCCATTTTATCAGAAAAAAATAGGAGTTCATCACAAAGCCAATATATTTGTATTATTTATAGAGAAGATCAACATATATGAAAAAGGTAACAAAAATAAAAATGAAAAGTAGAAAAACTTATGACAGAATGTAATTTTCAACATCATATTTAAGCATAAAATTAAAGTATACAGCAGAAAGTATAAAAACTAACCATTTTGAAAGGACTTCTTTGAATAAAGAAATCAAGAAGAATGGAAAGGACACTTGAGAGCAATAATATTTTGTTTTGAATTCTATTTAAATAATAACTTAGCCTTTGCTTTCTACATTTGTATTTATTAATTTGATACAGCTTCTCACTACACAGTTCAAACTCACAGTGATCCTCCTGCCTCAGTCTCCCCAGCGCTAGGGTTACAGGCGTACACCACCACGCCTGGTCTTGGTGGCCAGCAGGCTGGCACTGCATGCAATATAAGGATTGAACTCAGGACACTGCGCTTGCCAGGCAGGCACTTAGAGCTCTGAGCTATCTCCTCATCACAATCACATAGACTTTAAGAACAATATTTTAGGCCAGCAAGATAGCTCAGCGGAATAAGCACGTGCTTAGGCAAATGCAAGGGGCTGGGTTCAATGCCTGGCACCACAGGCCATGCCAGTCCCTCCTCTGGGCACACTGAGCCAGCCAATGAGACTGAGCGTGGTGGTGATTTCACACCTGAAATCCCAGCACTGGGGAGGCTGAATGGAAGATCACTACGAGTCCAACCTGTGTTGTGAGACCCTGTGACAAATACACAAGCAAAATAAACAAAGAAAAGCAACTTTTCTGGGCTGAGGATACAGCTCAGTGGTAAAGCCTATGTCCAAAATGTGTCAGGGCCTGGACACCATCCTCAACATCGAGAAGACAACAACAACTATGACAACACCAGCGACGAGGACCAGGAAAACTTCACACAATATGTAGGTTGGTATAATGATCCCGAAGTCACTTTAAAGGTTGCTTGTGCTATGCCACTTACACGTCCTGCTTACCAACGTGAGGCAGAGCGTCCACGCTAATGATGATGAAGAATGCAAGGGTGATAACAGGAAAATATTATTAATAATAGTTACTAGATATTTAAAAAGGTGGTTAACAGATTCATTGGGCTCTAAAGACTTCGAGAAGCTGTTAACATCCATAGTTGTATGAAGAAACATAGGTGCATCCAACGTTAACTCAGTCACGTACGCACAACGATGACGTATGTTGATACTGTTAGAGTGGAACTTCCATATCAGGGCTGATGAGTGGAAGTCGATGTCACACTAATCACAAAGAATGGGCCAGGCACCACCTGTGTAACGAACTGTACCAAAAATGAAAATCAAAATAATAGATGTTTTGGGAAAAAATATTAAACTTTAAATAAACAATTAAGTTTCCAGATGACACAAATAAAATAATTTCTGTTTGATATTTTGCAAACATCCAGAGCCAGCTGCAGCATACAGGAGACCTGAGTCATAATAATATCACAAAATAATGGAAGTAATGAATCCAAAAGTTCAAGATGATTTTAGATTGTACTTGAGGTAATAAGACATCAATATTTTAAACCACCTTGCTATATATGTGCATCATAATCCTGAGAGTATCCAGCAAATGAACTAAAATAACTTTGCGGAAAGATACACAGACCTCTAAAGACAAATAGAAATGAAATACTAAAATCATCATACAACACAGATGAAGACAGCATATTAAAGCATAAAAATGGAGGAAATGAACAATGATAAAGAAAATACAATACTAATATGTCAATAATTAAAATTTACACAGTAGTTAAAAAACTAAAGCTGGAAGAATGGACTAAACACATTCAACTATATTATGTCTGGAAGACATTTACTTCAAATATAATTCTGTAGTTAGGGGAAATGTAAAACAATAATAAAACTTACAGCATAAGCATTGGAGAAAAGAAATCTGGATAGGCTGCATTCAGAAAAAGTGGGTTTCCGATGAAGAAATTTAGCATGGGCAAGAAGATACACAAATAAAATAAAGGGGTGAATTAGTTATAAAAATATGACAATCTTCAACGTGTGAAATCTGGAGCAATAGGGGTTCACAAGAAATACAATGAAACTTGAAAGAATACTAAAATGTAGGCAGATCCCCACACAGCTGTAGGGTTAGCAGCTCTTCCTTTGCTCAGCAAGGGTGTGGAGGGGAGCTGCGGCTGCAGGGCGGGTCATCGCAGAGGCAGGGCACTGAGGTATTCCCGAGAGAGCTGGTCCTCTGCGCCCGGGACAGCATCCTGTGGGCTGTGGTGCACTCGAGTACATGACTTAGTGTGTGTGATGCACAGTACATCTATAACTTAATAACAATTAACTAGATGGGACGTCATTGAAAGTATAAAAACAGACACAACTTCTTAGACACAGCGTCCAAAGCCTGAATTTAACAGGTTACGATCTTAAATGCTTGCTCATTTTCACCAAAAATGTTTAACCCAGCAATAAACATTTGAAATATTTAAAACTTCTGGCACTTATGTTTTGCTTTAATTAAAATATAATTATGACTAGAATATTAAGGAATATTAAAATATCTCATATGAATTAATGTTTATAGAGAAAACGTATACCAATACTGAGATGAGCTCTTCTATCTCAAAGAGCCTTTGAAAACTCGCTATGTGACTTTCTGTGAACGTTGGAGAAGTGAGCTTTTCCAGTAGGATTTCTACACAGAGCCTCAATAGTTATTCTACATTCATACCACACAGCTATACATGTATAGTACACCTCCTTCCCTACAAATTATAGAAACATGCCATGCTGTTTCTGACTTCTTGAGTCTCTTCTCTTAGTGAGGATGGAGGAGGTGAAGTTGAAATAGTTCAGTTTCAGTAGAAAAAAAAAATCAGACAATAAACTAAATTATCTTTGAGTAAATCTAGAGAAGAATCTAACAAACTTTTGCCAATGGGTATATCATTTCCTACAATTTTAACAGTGGACAACTCATACATTCCTCACGACTACCTTAAGCTTATTTTCTGTATGTTTGCTCTCACTGCTAAGCTGGGATTCGAGTTTCAAAGAAACACTAGCCTTCCCCCAGTGCTCAACTCTGCTCTCCCGGTCCCCCGTTGGTTTTCTTCTTCTTCAGTCCCTATGTTGTCCTCAGTTCTGTTTATTCCTGTACCCACTTTCTAACCTCTGTGATTCTTCTCATTACAGTCCCACAAGTTATAGTTTTGAAAATTCTCACAGGAAAAGCTATCAGTTTATTACTACACTATTTTATGTGAAAATCTAAATTAGCAATTTTTGGTTTTTGTTGTGATTATTTCTTTGAGCATTGGGCTGTGTTTGTCCTTTTTTACTTTCCCTAAATTCCAAGTTAAGTGACCTTCTAAAAAAGCTTTATATATTTTACAGAGTTAAAAAATAGCACCAGGCAATAGTGTAAAATGATATACTGTAATATTTTTTCAAAACATTAATGTGAATACTCATGGACCAAATGAAAATTCTGATCCCAGATGATGTCCTTGCAAATTCATCCCAATAGTATTTGACATATTTAATGATATGAAAACAGTCTGAGGGAACTTTATGTATTTATTTATTTTTTGTAGTTAGTAGAGTGTCTATAGGGTCTCACTACACAGATCAGACTCATTGTAATTCTTCTATTTTTCTTCTTTCTTTCTTTCTTTCTTTCTTTCTTTCTTTCTTTCTTTCTTTCTTTCTTTCTTTCTTTCTTTCTTTCTTCTTTCTTCTTCTTTCTTCTTTCTTTTTTTTGTGGAACCAGGTATTGAGTTCAGGCACTTGCACTTGCCAGGCAAGCGCTTATTCTACTGAGCCATCTCCCCAGCACAATTCTTCTGTTTTTAGCCTCCCAAGAGTTGGGATTGTAGGCATGCACCACTGTACCCAGTCTTAGCAGAGTCTTAGCATGACCAAGGGCTAGGGCTGGCACAGCTTGCTGGGGATTGAACCCTTGTCTCTGCATCAGCCTAAGCAAGTGCTTTAATTCACTGAGCTATCTGGCTGGCCCTGATGGAACTCTTGTAATATGTCATGAAATTTCTCAAATAGCTAGACAATAAAGCTAGTTTAACAAAACAGTACAGATTTCTTTTCCAAAAAGAATACATTCAAAATTACTCTTATTTTTGACAAATGAAATTGAAAATTACTGATTCTGAATTCTACAAAGGATTTTATGTAATTTTTAAAAATCGTAATTATATTCAAATATAACTTTATTTTATTTAGTTTTCTTATTTTTAATAGTTTTATTGAGAAACAAATAGCAACAAGACAGTTTCAAAACTGATTAGTAGGACAGTTCCAATAATTAATACATTGCACATTGTTGTCTTCTTAGTGGTTATTCATAGTACAAAATGCAGACAGGATATCTGTCCACAAACACTAGTAGAACAAATACTTCTATTCATCGAATTAATTGAAAGTAGCTGTATATCTATGCTAACTAATTAGATATACAGATACAAAATGATCCTTCATTTGTATCCCCTTTTTTTGTTTAGTTTTGTCAGAGATTGGTATTCCATTGTCATTTAAATATTGTAGATGCATGAATTCAGCAAAATATTTCAATATAGTCCAGTAGTTCATAATAATAGTGGGTTATCCGTAGGACTGGCAATGTCAGAAGTTATTGACTTGAGCATTTTATAGCTCAGCATATTAATATGGCTTTACTTTTTATACTTCATTTTTATACTTTTCTGCTAGATTGTTAAGGCCAAGATAAAGCAAGACCTGTATAACAAGAAATGTAACTTTTGTATCTGACAAGGTCAGTCAAATCCCCTCAGGATTTATTCTGAAACCCTGTACCACAGTTTCCAGATCCTTTGTCAGTGTCAGCCATGTGGCTGAGTCATGTCCATTGCTTGACCAATTTGCTCTCTGTGAAAGCCTGAGAGAATGTTTTCACTCCATGTAACTCTCCTTAAGCACACTCTACATCATCAATCACTTTCCTCTGTGGCCCCATAATCTCCTTGATCAGAAAATTTGGGACACAACTGAGTTACATGATGTTACAGTACAGGTTCTCCTTTGTTCTGAGTCCTCACTGACCTTGAAAGGCTAGGGCCAAAATGTTGGCTGTCCTCGTACCCCTTCTTTTTCTCCAATTTTTGGTCTGCAAACTAGGTTGGTAACCTTCCAGAAGAGAAGCTTATCATTATTACCCTACCACAAAGGCATTTGAGCTTAACCTTTCATCTTTCTGAATATCAAACATCTGAGACATAACATGGAATAGGTATTTTCCATCAAGTGTTGATATGTTAAACTTTAAGGCCCTAAGAATATGAAGAAAAAATTTAAAAAAAATTATTTAAAGAAATAAGAATAAACAATTACATATTTTTACACAGAAATCTAGAAATTAAATATACAGACTTGTAACAAGACAGTCCTGGGACCCTGTTTTTCTTGTCTTTTGTTTTCATTTATTACCTTTTTTTTAAACAAACATTTACTTGAGAGATAGTACAGCAGTGATTGGTATGACATGATAAGCAGTACATATTTAGAAAACCAGAATGACAGGCCTTCCAAGCATGACCCTAGTATTACACATTGCTATCTTCAGTGCAGTTGCTTACTTCACAGGTATCAGCATATACTTAGTTTTCTACAGCCTTTAGGTTTCTGGCTTCTCACATTTTAACACTTATCATTGTGTGTTATGTTTTGTTTTATACTAGAACTCAGATTTCTAGTGTAAAACAAAACACAACAAAGATTCCTGATAGCAACCTCCTCCTACTACATACCTTCATGCACACAACAGTGTTAACTCTTTTGTTTGAGTTTTAAATTATTCAATGTTATTCCTTTTAACATTAATTTATTCATTTTAATTTTATTGGCACAATTTAGATAAACACAGTGATCACATTCTTCAGAGGGAATGTGTGCCTGTGCATGGTGTATCCTGGTTCCTCTTTTTTTCTTTCAACCCCTCCCTTCCCTGGGATGTTTCTTCCTCCTATTTCCAGAATTTGTTTCCATTTATCCTTGATAGCTTTTTCCCATTCTTTGGTTTCCCATCCTCCTCATAGTTCTCCTTTCTTCTGAACCATTTCTTCCCACTTCACTGAAGCTTTTTTACACCTCAGTACATACTTACACTTTTGAGTTCTCACATCAAAGAAACAATGAGAGATTTACACATGTGTGTCTGAATTTTTCCACTTAAGAGAATGTTCTCAAAATGCACTCATTCACCTAGGCATGTTTCATGTTTATCCTTCTCTATGAATCAGTGTTACTCCATTGAATGTTTTTCAAAAAGTCATCCTTTTTATGCCTTCATTGCTCTTGTTTCCAAGTTCTAGCTACTACAAACTGTGCTGTCATAAACATGAGGGCACACATGTTGCTGTGGTAGCAACCCCCTGGAAGAATGAAGGTCAAATGGAACCTGTACTGTTAGTTTTGAAGAATTTCCACACTGATTTCCCCACCAGTCTGCACTTCTACAAACCATGGAGAAGGGTTTTTTTTTTTCCCACAGCAACCACAGTGTTTATTAGTTGGTTTTTCCTTTTCTTTCTTTTTCTTTATATTAGAGAAGGGTCTACAGGGTGTTCAGGGTCTCACTACTAGATTGGACTCATAATGATCTACCCATTTACAGTCTCCCAAGAGCTGGGATTACAGGTGCACAGCACCATGCCCAGTCTCAATCTCCTTCTCAGTGCACCCCAGGAGGGTGGGGCTGCCACAGCAGGCCTGGGAATCAAACCCTTAGCCCCTACTTGCAAGATTTTAGTTGGTTTTTCAATCATTGCCATTCTTTGAGAATAAGGTGGAATGTCAGCGCTGCATTGGATGTCAGGAAATGCGAGGTTAGCCCTTGCATTTGGGTAGGAAGAGCCAACATAAAAACATAGACATAACCCTAAAATTGCTATTTGGATACAATATAATCCCAATTAACATGCCATTAGTATGCCAAACACAGCTAGAGAAAGCATGCTTAAAATTCATTTGAAAGCAGAAGAGATCTAAAATTGCCAAAACTTTCCCAGTCAACAAAGGCATCACAATCCCCAACTTGAAATTATACTACAGAGATAGTGATAAAAAAAAAGAATGTGATAGTGGCAAAATAAAGACCTAAGAATCCATGGAACAGATTAGAAGAAACAGAAACAACTTGAAGCACTGTCAGTCATGTGATCTTTGACCAAGGGACCAACTATGTTCACTGGAGTGAACAAAGATAGCCTCTTTAATAAATAGTGTTGGAAAAACAAGCTTTCCACATGCCAAAGGCTAAAACAAAACCCACCTTTCTCACCATGAACTAAATTAAAATCAAAAAAGATCAAAATTTTAAAAATTAAAACAGAAACACGACATCTCCTGGAAGAGAGAAGAGGTAGAAAACTTGAAGACATCAGTATATAGGCATAGATTTCACGAACGGAAACCTGATGTCATGGAAAATACTGATGAGAACGAACAACTGGTATCGTATCTTATTAAAAACCTTTTGTACAGCATAATAAGTTACCCATCGAGTAAAAAAGACAACCCACAGAGTGGGAAAGAAGAGTAGTCAGTGGTCCCCTAGACAAAAGGCTAATATCTAGAAAACATAAAGAGCTGAAAAAAATTAGGCCTTCTCAAATTCAAAGGCCCAGTTGAAAAATGAGCATTCAAAATGGATACACAGTTCTCTGATGAAGAAATGCAAATGGAAAATTGATGTATGAAAACATGTTCAACATCACTGGCCTTTCAACAGTTACAAGGCTTTCTTTTTTTTATTTTGAGACAAGGTTTCACTATGCATTTCAGGCTGGCTTTAAACTCACAGAATTCCTCCTGTTTCAGCAAGTACTGGGATTTCAGGTATATATTTTATTAATTTATTCTTTAACATTTTTTTTGGTGGAAGTGGAGATTGAACTCAGGTCCTAGCACTTGCCAGGGAAGTACTTATGCCACTGAGCCATCTCCCTGGCTCCCTCTTTATCAACTTTATTCCTCACCTTTATTCAGTGGATCCAAGATTTCTTTGTTAGGTTTTCTTTGTTTTGCTCTCTTATAGTTAGCCTGTGAATTGCATGTAACTTGAAAATCTTTAAAGTATAAAGTACTTAAATCACAAGAAGTCAAGTTAATAATCTACTATTTAACAGAAGAAAAAATGAAGTAAAATTAATCACCTATTAACAATTAGTTATTTACACCTGATCATAAATAATGGTAAATGATGATTGCTTAGTAATCATAATAAATAATCACCTTCAACATACCTGTAAAAAGTATATTTTTCTTCTTTTAGGAAATTTTCAGTTCTACTATGCACTTAATAGGTAAAATAGGCCATAATTATTAGATAAGAATAGAGATAACACAATACACAATGTGTTAACTATCATAACTGTCCTAATAACCTGTTTTAAAACTGAAAATGTATCATCTATTGTAACCATCCTACTAACCTGCTTCATTATTTATCTTTTTTCTCTTCAAAATAAAAAAGAGTAGAGGTAACATAATGAGTTGCTGTTTAAAAATATGTATTGTTGGGGCTGGGGAGATGGCTCAGTGGAATAAGCACTTCCCCAGCAAGTGCAAGGGCCTGAGTTCAATCCCCCATTCCAAAAATAAAAATTACACACACACACACACACACACACACACACACACACACA
>NW_004524601.1:6642925-6655557 GCF_000260255.1 Octodon degus | reverse complement strand
GCCTAGCAGTAAGCACCAATGACTCCAGTCAGCAATCCCGGGTAAAAAAAAAAAAAAAAAAAAAAAGAAAGAAAGAAAGAAAAAGATTCCAAGAAGAAAAAAGCTGCACAAACTAAAAATCGGTTGCTCTTCTATTCTCTGCTATGACATGATGTTGCAAAACAAACACCTGCACCTAAAATAAGACAAATAAAAGTTAAACACAGAGAATACTGTCTTTGGGAAACAGTGATCAGATATGAAATTTGAACAGTAATGGAGCTGATAACTGCCAGCCAAACTCATAATTCAAACTGCAAATTCTCTCAGACTTTCACAGAGAGCAAATTGACCAAGCAATGGCCATGACTCATCCACATGGCTGACACTGACAAAGGATCTACAAATTGCGGTACAGGGTTTCAGGATAAATCCTGAGGGGATTTGACTGACCTTGTCAGATACAAAAGTCACATTTCTTGTTATGTAAGTCTTGCTTTATCTTGGTCTTAACCATCCAGCAGAAAAGTATAAAAATGAGGCATAAAAAGTAAAGCCATATTAACATGTTGAGCTGTAAAAGGCTCAAATCAATAACTTCTGACACTGCCAGTCCTATAGATAACCTACTACTATTATGGATTACTGGAGTATATTGGAGTATTTTGCTGAATTCACGTACCTGTAATATTTAAATGACAATGGAATACCCATCTCTGACAAAACTAAACAAAAAAAAGGGTATATAAATATAGGACCATTTTGTATCTGAATATTCAAAGTAGTTAGTATAGATATACAGCTACTTTCTCTTAATTCAATGAATAGAAAGAGTTGTTCTAATAATGTTTGTGGACAAGATATCATGTTTTCATTTTGTACTGTGAATACCCACTAAGAAGACAACAATATGCAGTGTATTAATTATTGAAACTGACCTACTCATCAATTTTGAAACTCTCTCATTGCTATTTTTTTCTCAATAAGATTATTTTTAAAAACTTCAATATCTAGAAAATTGTATTTCCATGGGCCACAGGAATGTCTGAGTGGCATAAGTGCCCTCCTGGCAAGCGCAAGGTCCTGAGTTCAACGCCAGGGGAAGAAAAAAAGAATTGAGTATCCACAACCAACCTGAGTTGTAGTTCTGGAAAGTTCTTAGGTTCTCACAGTAAACAGCAGAATTCTTTAGGTACTGCACACAGAAAAAACATAATAGTTCTAAATGGATCAAGGCTCTTAGATTATTTGTAATCAAGGCTTCTTAGATCATGAATGTGGGAAATAGCTAGGAAATTTCAAGCATGACAGGATCATCTAAGTATAACACCACAGAGATGGTACATGAGGAATATATCTGATAATGTAGACTGTATTACATAAAGCAAGAATTGCAAAAGAAATTGAAAACAGATTTGAAATAACATTTGAGGAAGAACTAGTATCTAAACTAAACACAGAAGATATAAAACACAAAGGTAACAATGTCAATGAAAAATGGACCAAAAGCTTTGTCACTTCAATAGTAAAAGTAAACAAATGACAACTAAGTCCACGAAAAACTTTCACATCATATCCTATGTAGAAGCAGAATGAAAATTAAAATAATCAGATACCACAACACACCTATGAGAATAGCCAACCATTACACAGCTAATAACACTAAATTCTGGAGAAGATATGGGATAAGAAAAGACTTCCTTCATTCATTGTGGGCAGTAGAACATGTTTTAGCCATTGTGGAAAATAGTTCTTCAGGTTAATACAAAAATAAGCATATATTGTAGAGTGGAACAGTGGCACTGGGGGTATTTGTTCATTGAAGATGAAATGTCACTCACTGTGTCCATACAAGAGTTTGCACACAGATATTTGTATATTTGATTCTCAACCTCTGAAACTTGAAGCAATCAAGGTGTTCTTTGGTAAAACAACTGATGCGAAATCAGAGCTGCAGACGGACAATGTACTACGAGGCTGTGCTAAAACATGGAAGGCTTGGAGAAAGCATAAACTTGGGTCACTGCAGGAGGGAGCCTGAGAAGCCTGTATCTTACATGATTGCAAAAATGTGATGTTTTGCAAAGACAAAACTTTGCAGGAACTAAAAATTAGTAGTTATCTAGTATTTTAAATATGGGTATGTGAATAAGTGCACTACTAGAGGATTCTTAGAGACATAAAAATATCCTGCATGATACAAATAATCTAAAAAAGAGTAATAATTATTAATTATCCTTTCATGGCAACATGGACTGATATTTAAATGGTTCAACAGAGGATTAGTATTTTCTTAAAAGTAATGAAAGTGTAATTTGATTTGGTGATTAAAATATATTGTTCAATTTAAAGATTACCCACTAGTGGATGTAGAATATATATATCAGTATTTTCACATATTATATTTTAAAGTTCCAAATATTTTTATTTAATAGAGTATATGCACCAAAGTATTTTGTAAATATTACTTTGTAATTCCACAAGAATATTGTTTAAGTGAGTTCAGATAATTCATTCAAGGGGCTATCATTTTAAAATGTGTGATGCTCCATTTTCCTTTATGTTGATTAAAGTACATAACTGGCAAGAATTAGCATAGTGAAGCCTAGCTATATGAAACCAGGACTACTTCTACAAAAGCCAGTTACAGTCAGAAGCAACAAATCTCAAAATCAAACGCTGTACTACTGTAGACGCCAAGGTTCATATTCTTTCCCTGTTGTGTTCTTCTAACTTTTTGGTCCCAGGGATGAAACTCAGAATCTTATGCTTGCCAGGCAAGCACTTAAGCCACTGAGCTATCTCCCCAGCCCTTCCGTTCTAACTTTGCACAATAAAATTGCACTCATAAGTCAGAGCTCTAGGTTTCTCCCATTTTCACTGTTCATCTAATTTTTAGTCTTTGCACTTAAATTATCTGTAAAGGAGTAAAGTCATACTTGAGTTGCATTGTGTTTGACCATTCAGCACTCCGACATTTCTCCAATTTCATTATTCAGAGTCAAGGAAAAAATGCCACCTCAGCTTTTAATCTCATCTTGCTCCTTGAAAAGGGTCGCATTTTCAGAGGTAAAAGAGGTTTTCCCTGCACTAGCTACTGATTTCATGCTGTGAGTTCCTTGTTTTATTTGAATTTGATATTAAATGGAAGAGCAAACAACCATATCATACATGGCTACATTTTGTGAAAGTCAGATATATTAGGACATAGGAAACCTATAACGTCATTACTCACCAAAAGATGGAAATAACTCCTAACATTTACAAAGTGTCCATTTTTATTAAGCATTAACCACCAGCACAATGTCAGTAATTCCTCACTGTGAATAAAATAGCAGTATATAAGAAGTATGTTATATCATATTTGAAAAATTCAGAGTGAAATTCAATTCAATTTTTATAATTCATCAGTACCAATGAAAATGGTAAAACAACAGATGAGAAATAATTCATTTAAAAATAATAATATTTTCAAGGAAATAATTGTAAGCAGAATAATGCAGGTATGTCTCATTTTTCTGATTGAAAATTAGTATGTTTATCGACTCTCTGGAATACTAGGGTTTTTAATTCAGATGCTCATTTATGTACTTGTCCTGCAGAAGATACTTAAAAGTTAAAGAATGGCAAAGATTCTACACTAAAACAGTATAGAATTTCTGAAATCATAAACTTTTTTTTTTTAGGGAAATTTTTGGAAACTGAGCAATTATTTTTCTAAAGTGGTAAAAGTGTATTTGACAGACTATTCTATAACAAATACTAAACTAAGTTGAACAATTAGTAATGAATAAATATGTGTGATCATTAGATATCTTTTTATCTGAAATTATTTCTAACTGAATATTTTGTAAAAGCACATAATATAAACATTGTTAAGATATTTTAGAAATTGTAGATAGATTTAAACTGTAGAATCTCAGATTGCTGTATGATTTAATTTTATCTAAAATTAAAAGCATAGCCATAAATATTTTAGATATTTTGAAAATATCTCTTTTTTTTCACTTTTTAGAGATGTCAAAGATTTAGGGTCATTGTGGATGACCAAATAAAAATTTAGTTGTGCATTAAGTTGTAATTCTTGTAAAAATAATAATGATCCTAAAAAAATTTAGTGTTTGCTTACTCAAATATCTGATTTTTCTTCCAAATATTATCTGAAACAAAACCAGATTGAAACCTAGGTCCCTCCTCCATATATACTGGTGCACACCTTTCAGTGTCAAGAACAGGAGAAGGTGAAATGTGTCTCAGATTTGAAGAAGGCGGGAGGCTTTAATTACAGCACCCTAGAAAGTTTGGCATAACTTCTTTCAAGCAAAACAATTATTTAATTAAAATTATAAAAATAGTGATTTTATAGTCTCTGGAAATTGTCCTGAGGCCATGCAGAAAAGAAAGAAGCAATCATTTGAGAACTGTTACATCTTAATAAGACTAGGTGAATTCTATAGCATCTAAAATAAATCTACCGCATTATCAGATTCCAGAAGTCTAGGTGCTGAAAGATCGACCCCAGCAAAAATAGAGGCTTTCTCCAGCCCATTCCAGATGGGAGCTATGAGTTTATCACAGTAGTAACCTTTGGAGTTTCTCTCTTCTGTCAAGTTTTCCATTATATTCGAGCAAGGCGCAGGTGAGAACACTTTAGCTCTCTCTGTCAGTGGCCTTTGTCTGGACAAGAGGTCCACCCCAGAATGGCAGACAGAGAGTATCTGGGCCCTGAATGCTCCTAGGCCACCTTTTGCTCACACCAGAGGTTCTAGACACAAAGGAGCCAGACAAGAAGTTGACAGGTTCAGCCCAAGTTTCAGGTGGGATGCAGGACCACTGCCTAACGAGAAAGCAGGCCGTGACTTGGGAAATACTCATATGTGGGTGAGTGTCCTGGCTGGCTTTGGAAAGCTTTCAGAGACCTCCTTACTCGGGTGTTGGCCAAAGCAAGATCTTCTCACAGAATGGCAAGGAGAAGGCTAGAAGCTCTGTGGTAGAAATGAAACGCCAAGCAAGAAGTTTAGTGGAGAGAATTTGGAAGGAGAGAGTCACACTGAGCTCCGGTGGGCACCCAGACAGCCCAGGAATGTGGAGAGTGGTACACCTATTACTACACAAGAGTAGCTGGAAAGGATTTCTAGGCGATGTTAAGAACACTTCTCAGATCACATACAATCCAATCAACACAGATAATTTTGGGGAGTTCAAGTTCTGATCAAATACTGAGCAATAAGCTATCCAATCTAGGTGCAAACCCTAGGAGCTGAGGCAGGAATATAAAATTCAACAAGTATCGGGGCCTGGAAAGTTGTATAAATGACCATAGTTATATTACACACCCTTTCAATTTAACTGTATTTAATATTCTTAGGAAAAACAGCGATGAACTAGGAAAATATAAAGATACTAACAAATCAATGTGATAAAGTGGACAGGCTGGGTCATTATGCAGATCAATTCATGTGTTGTGCTCATGCCCAGAAGTGACCTTGACAGTGGGTTTGCTTTCTTCTTAGCATCAATCCCTAGGTCTGGACCTGACAGGTTTTTCTAGTGCTGACTGTGACTCCCACACATACAAACATTTCGCCCTGTAGTACAATGTGGAACAGCCCAGTGGAAGCCTACCTCTTTGACCACTCTAAAGCAGCTGAGAAAAATTTCCTTCTAAGATCAAAAGAAACAGGCGAGGCAGAGGGCAGCACGGGGAAAACAGATTCCACGTCTTCAACATGGCAACATTCCAAGAAGCTCTCAAGAATAACTTGACTCACATGGTTTTACATTAGTTTTTAATACTAAAAATTTATGAGGATTATTTTGCCTTATCTATGTGATCATCAAGAGAAAGTACAAATAAGCAGCCTAAGGTTATATATCTGATAAACAATGAAACATAATTTTAATAATGTAGTTCAGTATCAGTCAGAATGAATTGCATATCAAAACCATAATGTATCACCTCTTCAAAACCACTAGGAAGGTAATAAAAAAATAATCAACAAGACGAATTAAAATAAAACCCAAGTATTGCGAATAACATAGGTTGGTGAATATATAGGAAAAATGGAAACCTTCTAAATTGTTATTGAGAATATAAACTAGTTGTTTGGGGAAAATTTGGTATTTTCTCAATAACTTAAACACATAGTAATCACAGATGCAGCAATTAAGCACTTAAATATATATTCTTGCCAAATACATATTCTCCTCAAAATGTGTACAAAATTGCTTAAGGTGACCTCAGCCATATTAATAAAAATGACAATACAAATGCCCATAAATTCATAAATGGCTAAATCAAATATGAATAAATTTGCTATATCCACACAGGGGAATATTACTTAGAGATCTTTATAATATGTTCACATATTATAATATAGAAATCACTTGCACCCATATATATGCATAATTATTAAATATTCACCAAAATAAAATGACCAATATGTAGATGTAGCAACAGCAGCAGCAGCAGCACTAGTAGGTTCTACAACATAAATTAAACACAAAACCTGGTAAGTCTGTGTTTAGCGTTCTTGCTGAACTGCCAACCCGTGGCGTTGGATATCTTCACTGGGCACACCTATGTTCAAAACTGGATTGGAGTTGTGATTTCACAACTCTGAACGCAACACAGTCTACTGACTGATACATTCAACATGTGTGAAGTGTACAATATATGGATCGTATATCAATTAAAACACGGTAAAGGAAACTGGA
This sequence comes from Octodon degus, assembly GCF_000260255.1. NCBI lineage: Eukaryota > Metazoa > Chordata > Mammalia > Rodentia > Octodontidae > Octodon > Octodon degus. The sequence goes on along the minus strand of NW_004524601.1, from coordinate 6,648,861 downwards.
TCATGTAGTGAATGCCGAAGTCTGCCAGCAGCTAACACTGAGCCTCGGGGGGGGGGGTGAATTAGACGTAAATTTCTATTTAGTTTTACTTGGAGCAGGGATCTCGTGCACTCACGTTCTCATGCCTTGAAACGCCCTCTGAGCCCACGGTCCTGCGAAGGACATTTAGTGTTTCTGCTACATGACTCGGCACCCTGGTGCCAATGTTTGAGTCGGCAACTAACAATTAAACTAGGGAGTGTCCTTTAGTTGTGCAGCAGCTGAGTGTGTGTGCATGTGTGTTCGCAAATTTCAACTGAGAAACATGATTTCCAGTTGTAGTTACTTGAATGGCAAGCTTGTGTCTAATGGGAGCTAGGAAGGATCATTGTAAAGACCCTTCCCGGATGATCCACATTTAATGAAAGCACAATGGAACAGAGTCCAGGGACCATGTAGCCACCCAGAGAGAAGGGAAAGAAGATGCAGGGCTAAAGCAGAGAGTGGGACAGAGAGCGTAAGAACATAGGAATAGTGCTTCAATCACAGGTGACGTCCTCCTCTAACCACTACTCTTGTTGGCCTGAGTCCAATTAATCTTTTCAGAGACTTTACACATTTTCATCACATTGAACAAAACTGTGGATACTGCTGGGTCTTTCAGGCATAGCAACTCTTAGCAAAACCAAAGCTGAAGGCGGGAGGCCAACTAGCAGCCCCCACACTCACAGCCCAGTGAAGATGTGACTGTGGAGGTGCCACAGGGCACAAGGGGTAAATACACTTGAGAACATTCAGGTTGATGTTGAGAAGGGAGGCAGCAAGGGCATTTATGCCTGCAAAGGTTTGAAAACCCATGTCTGGTATCCTTGAGGACATGGTAACAAAGCATTAGAATTCTAAAATGTATTAGTGCATGCATTGATAGCCTTAGCCAAATTACAGAAAAGTTAAATTCAGATACAAGAAGTGGCCACAGAAGAAAATAGAGGGCAGTCATTTCATTTGGTTTGAGGAATGCTTTAGGGCAAGAGCCATAGTTCTACATGGGGAAAAGGTAGAGGGGAAATGATGTCCCTCTGAGAGGGTGTTGGGCAGGAGCATAAAGAGCTACAGTACAAGCTTCAGTCATCACTTGGTTTCAGGGGTGCTGAGACAAAAAATCACGTCTCCAGGATTTCATAGGTAATAGGAGCTTCAGCCACTTGAACTACTTGTTCTGTAGCTGAAGAGTGGCACGATCCTGCTCTGTGAATAGGTTTTGGAAATCTACCTTATCAGGAGAGACTCGGTGTAGAAATATAAGGGCAGAGAAGTGTTCTCAGAACATACTTGGGCACAGATGCAACTGTTTTCCATTAGGAGCATGATATTTCTCTAATAAATCGTGAAGTATGCTTTTACTATGCTTATGTGTCAAGTGGACTCCTGACACAGTTCATGGTATTCATAAATCTTTGCATTGATTGATCTTTATCAGATACTCCCTGAGAGTATTTGGGTACCTAAACCCTTCATAGTTCCGACCACAGCAGTACATCTGTTCTCAAGGTCTGATAGAACAGTGCTTGGAGTCACATCTTCCTGAATATAGATTCTATAAGCTGATTATAAGTTTACACAACAGTCTTCTTTTTTTGTAATTCAACATTATTCATTGTGTTAAATAGTACTGTCTTCAAATCATTTGCTCAGACTATAAGATACATGCGTACAAAATTGAAAAAAAGAAAAAGTCTTAAAATTAATAAGAGAGAAAAAGAAAAAAAAATGAAAAAAAACCCCAATAAAATAAGCATTAACTACTGTTTCTTTCCAGACCAGCAGAAACCCACAGCACCATTTTTCAAACCATCCTGCTGTATCTTCTTGTCCTATTTCCCTTCCTGTCCTTCACCTCATCTCTTAATTCCTTCCTTTTGAATCAATTCATTCCCCTTTCACAGTGTCTATTGAGCACCGAGAGCAATGGAAGGAAGAATGATGAGAAAGGAAGAAGGGAAATGAGCATTATCTGCAGATGACACGGTCCTCTACATAGAAGCCCCCAAAAACTCCACCAGGAGACTTGTAGATTTAATCACCAAATTCAGTAGGGTAGCAGAATACAAAGTCAACCCCCAAAACTCAATAGCATTTTTGTACACAGACTATAAACACAGTAAGAGAGAACATAGGAAAACCATGCCTTTCACAATAACAACCAAAAAATGAAATACATAGGAAGTAATCTCACAAGGGAAATAAATCTTTTTTTTTTTTTTGCTTGATGACATCAGAGAAATCTGGGGAAATATTTATACAACATTTTACAATATTATTTAAATGATGTAAACTATGGACTTTTAATTGGCATTTGCAAGTCTATGCAGTATTAATTAAAGGATTAAGAACAATAGAAGATGAAAAGAAACAAGCACTTCTGTCACACACACAAAAAAATATTTCTCCCGAGACACTATCATTTGGCAGATAATTTCCAACATCTTGTGTTTTGCTTTTCATATACTATTCAAGCTAACATTACTGGACTACTATCTTACACAATAAATGACGTCATAAGTAGCCATGGTGATAACAGAAGACCAAAGAATGTTCGGTGTTAATACCATGGAAAGACGTGGACATTAGGGAGCGCTGGTCTGCCCTGAATTCTGTCATGCAAAAAGAACAGTGTTAATAACTGGTGTCTATAACATGACATGCGCAGCTTTTTAGCACATTTATTCTAGTGTGATGACAGTCATTCATCAGCTTCAAATGCTACAGAGACTTTTAACATATGAGAACAATTCACAGTTAAGTTAGCAATTCAAACTCCAAGTAAAATGTGTTGACACATTCATCACGTTAATTTGTACACACACACACACACACACACACACACACGTATCATTACTAATTATCATTATCTCTTTCTATATTTATTTATACATATTTATATTGCATATTTAGAATACATTTTAAAGCCTTATATTTCATAGTATAAATGAGTTTTAGTCTAAACTGATATTTAGATTCACTGGTTTCATGAAAACTGGGTTTATGAATAAAATTTTCGTGGCATATGTATATGTAACTTTAGTTATAGCTTGATTTTAAGATTTTATTACAGTCTCAGCATCTTTAATTCAAATGTGGTGAAGAATCCATATTCTGAATTCAGCTCAACATTTAGAGCAAAAGTAGATTTTACTCTGGTTGTCAAGGTTGTATGAAACAAAGAAAGAGCTAGAGAAAGAAAGAGATTCGTGTATATTTCTTGTTCAAATTCCATGTCTCCTAGATGTTAAATCCATGGATGCAACTTATCACTGATGTTTTGACAGTGGAATACAGATGACGACTTTGAAGAATATTTTGTTGAACAATAACCATATTTAGAAGAAATACTTATCAAATTACGTCTGTGCACTAAGAGTCATGCATCATCTCTAGTAAAATATTTCTCACCGTGTATTTTAGTTAATAATGAAGAAATAATTTTTGATCAACTGAAAAATATAATAACTTCATCACTACAACTCATGAAAATCTTCTGTAAGATGCCCCTTTTAAAGACTTATGCTTCCCCACTCAATTCATTAAATTTTTATTTTATTAATAAATATCTTTTCAAATCTCTAGACTCACAATAATTTTGACTTTTATGTTATGAGAGTACTTGTATTTATGTACATGGCAAAAGATGTAAGCAATGTATTTTAATTTTATTACTTATTTATTTATTTATTCATTTATTTTATTCACAGTCTCTCTATACAGCTCGGACTCATAGTGATCCCCTGTCTCAGAATCTCCAGTGCTGGGATTATGGGTGTGCATCACCCACCCTGTTTCAGTGCCCCACAGGGCACTCTGGAGTTTCCAGGGTGGACATGGTATGCAGTATGAGGGATCAAACCCGAGACCTTGTGCTTGCCAGGCAGGTGCTTAGACCCCTGGGTTATCTTTCCAGGCCTGTAAACAATTTTTTTTTACCACCTAAAACTAACATTTAGTTGATGACAGTAGTTATTTATTTGCAGTTCTCATAAGAACTTTGAAAAATAGTACAAGGTGCTCTAGGTATGTGCATTAAGAGGATTTTAGAGCTATTCTGAAGACTGGCTTTACAATTCTTTCTCCATTATTAAAAAAGATCCATTAAAAAAATTACAAAAAGAGTGACACAAAAAATACAGTGCAGGTATGTAAGCCACTGAGCTGTCTTCCCAGCTTTACCTGAAATAATTGATAGACCCTAAAAGGTATAAAAGATATAGTAGAATGGGAGGTAACTGTACTTAAGGATAAACAACAAAGATGAGGAAAGGAGAAAAGACAGGAGAAAAGGAAGGAGAGAAAAACATGAAGGAGATAAGCAGGATGGCTGAGGTGATTGTACTCATAATTTCCATAATTTTTTAATAGCAGTTAGTGTTCAGAATTTTCACCTTGACTGACCCTGTACGCTGATATCTGAGATCTGAGCAACAACATTGAGGACAGCAATGTGTAATACAACACCCATGGTTGAGTACCTCTCATCTTGGTCTTCTAAATACGTACCATTTATAATGTCTTCGCAAATCAACTCTCTTTAAAATAAATTGAGACAAAAAAGACAAGGAAAAAAATAGGATTTCTTGACAACAAGGCCAGTATTCAATTGTTTCCCCAATCTTGTATAACTATATCTGTTAACCTGAGCAACAGATTTGATGATAAAAATAGATAATATAACAACCATTGTTCATTAGTTATTTCTGTTTTGAAAATTGGTAACATATGTATTGTTGCATGCTACCTTTTTTCCTATCATTTTTCTATTTGTTTTAGCTTCTGTTTTTACTCTTCAAAATAAAACAAAATTAATTTTTAAAAAATGCAATGCTATTGAATCTTGTTTTTCTTGGTGTCACTTTCTTACATTCTGTCATTGTTTAAAACTCCGATGGCTGTATTTTTTCCAATTTTTTTGTACAACATGCGGAATAGTATGAGTAAGACTTCCTTCAGTGGAAGTTGTTAGGCTTCTAAACATGGGATATTTGCAAATGAAGAACATAGGTAAGACAGGGAGGCTCAGTGACTCAAGAGTATTATGTATAAACCACATTTCTGTGCATATGTCAACTTTCACTTAGAAGAGAAGAGCAAAAATTAAAGAAACAGAAGCAAAAATGAAATTCCCAAAGGACACAGTATTGTGGGAGAAAAGTGTCACATTCAGTTGTGTGCGGTTTTAAGGACAAGGACCTCTTGTTACCTTTGAGCTGAGGGCATACATAGTTGTCCATAGATACCTGAGAAGTGGATGAATCCAGGTAGAAGTAATTGCTGGAATGCAGACACGGGGCTGCAGTTACGCAAGAGGCTCAGTAGTGGAAGCAATACTATGTGTCCTGGGCTCGCAGCTCCGCAACCCAAAGGAGAATGGAGAGTTTTTATGGGAAGTAGGGAGGGTGAGAATAGGTCCTGGTTGGGAGGGCTGCGAGGGACTGATTTTAAAAAGCATTTAGGATAGCTGAAGCCCAGGGAAGACCAGCCAGCTATGCGAAGCAGCAAATCTTTTCCCCAGAACACAGTAGAATAAAATTGATAAGCCATCACTATATACATATATGCATACATATATATGTGTATATGTATATATGATATATGTACATATCCATTTTTTAATTCTAAATATAGTTGGAGTCCTCTTTCAATAGTTACATGAGGGCCAGGGAAAATAGCTCTATGTTCTAAGTGCCGGTCTGGCAAGTGCAAGGACCCGAGCTTCCATCCCTAGTACTGCAAGCTGTGCTGCCGTGCCAGCCACCGAAAACCAGGAATGGTAGCAACGCCTGTAATCCTGCTGCTGGGGAGGCAGAGACAGGAGGGTCACTACAAGTCTGAGCTGCACAGCGAGACTCTGTACAAAATAAACAAATAAGTAAATGAATATAAAAAATGGTTACATGAAATATATT
>NW_004524601.1:6639928-6642205 GCF_000260255.1 Octodon degus | reverse complement strand
AGTCAGTATCCAACTGGGAAAGCTTTGTTGGGATTAGAAGTATTATGAAAAGGGATGTATATATTAGGTTGCTATTCAGATGAATTAGATGAGCTTCGTACTGAGATACGATTTTCAAACAAAGGGACCTGTGGTGTATTTGTTCCTTCACAAACACTTCACAGGACACAAGCTCAGCAATACAGGCTCCAACGAGGACAAATGGATGTTTTGTAAAATTTTTATCATAAATTAAGTGGACCATGGGCCTGGAGGGGGTAGATTCCATGGAGGTTTGTGTGCTATGCAGGAGGGGAGCTTAGCTGTTTAAATTCTGTGGCAAGGGGCATGGATTTCCCATACCTGGCACAGAACAAGCCGGATTTTGCCAGGCCATTGTAAGAAGCACAAGCACAGGGCCTCCTCTGGGTATCACCCAGTTTCCTAGAACCCACTCCCCCTTGAGTTCCCTTCAGGGATTGATCCCACATTTGTTCCAGCTGTTCACATCAGGTCAATGCCACTTGAAATGCAAATACTGAAAACTCATGAATCATTGTATTTTTGTCACATGACAGCAAGTATGTTTAGGATTAACTTGAGGGAAAACATTCATTAAAAAGTGAAATCTTTTGAACTGGAAAGTATGTGCATGTTGAACAATCGGTAAAGTGTTTTAATCTGTGTCAGATTATCTAGGATGTGCTAAAAAATGCTCTCTCCTCCTAATGAGCTCATGAGAAGACTTTTATGATGTATTAATTTTGAGCAATTTCCAGAGGAATCATCTGATTGGGTAATATTTCTAAGTCTTAAGGATTTCAAAAATAGTATTAATTTAATCTTCATGCCATGTCTCAAAATTCAGTGTTTCTGCAGCTGTTTTCAAAGATACATTTTCTCAAAAATTCTTCTTCACAGTCTACCTTGACTTACAACTCTGACGAAGAAAGTCGAAAGGAACTTTAATAAATTCTTTCTTTCTTTCTTTCTTTCTTTCTTTCTTTCTTTCTTTCTTTCTTTCTTCTTTTTTCTCTTTTTGTATTTTTAGAGAAGAATCTACAGGGTGTTCAAGGTCTCACTACTAGATCTGACTCATAGTGATCTACCTGTTTACAGCCTCCCAAGAGCTGGGATTACAGGCAGGCATGTAATCCCAGTCTCACTTGCTGTCTCAGTGCACCACAGGGGTGGGGCGAGCACAGCGGCCCGGAGATTGAACCCTGGCCGCTAATAAATGATTTATTGACAAGTGCTATTTGAGCAAATTAAAATGATAACCAAGACCGCCTCCCGAAACTGACTTTGAATAAAATGCAATGAATAATTTGTAAAAAGATTTTTACTCCATACCATGTTTGTTTGTTTCATTTTTGTTACTATTGTTTGTTTGGTTTTTGGGGTACTGGGGATCGAACTGCAGACCTTGCACTTGCTAGACAGGTATTTATGCTGTTGAGCTATCTCCCCAGTCCCCATACCATGGTTTCCTGATTGATGACATGTTTTTTAATTGTTTAAATCAGGTAATATTTGAAGCAAAATATCTATCTATAACTCTCTGAATAGGTAGTAAAAGAGCAAAATATCTGAAAGATATCTCTTTACTATAAACTTTGGAAAATGTATATGTTTTCTAGGATAATGAGTGAAAGTCCTTCTCTTCAGATGTATTTGGAGGAACATGGACTTCTTCCAAAATACAGATGGCCAGGTCTCAGGTGACCATGTTAATCATCTTCAAAGGCATCTCCCAGGTAACTTAAACCGTAAAAACATTAGAAACATCTCCCCTGGAGCTGTCTGGTATTGATTTTTCTGTTTCAACTGAGACATAAATCAATAACATCTCTTTGACAATGATCACTACTAAACTGAGGCCACATTATAGTCCCACGTTTCCTGGTATAAATCAGAGATATCATTGTCAGAAGCAATCTCTTAACTCATCACCATTTTGATATGAAGAGTTAATAAAAATGGCAGCTGTAAATGATGTAGCATATTTTTCTGAATGCAGCTTTTGCTTAACGATAGGCTTTTGTGGAAAATATTCTAATTATTTTTCAATGTACTGATGCCTAAAATTCCTTAGAATCCACAGTGCTACATAAGAATTTAGAGGAATCAAGTACATGCAATTTTTCTGTATATACCTACCTGCATAGCAGAGACATGCATATATACTTTTTCTCAACAAGGTAAAATAATATCAGAATGTTCATATGTTAACCATGCAGGAAATAATGTGTAAAGGTGATGAATAACTCAAGAACAAAAAGTGATCACAGACTTCAT
>NW_004524601.1:6637193-6639828 GCF_000260255.1 Octodon degus | reverse complement strand
TTTCCTGTGCATCCCCAATGTGAAGAAACTAAAATTGCTCTAGAATATGAATGAATGCTTGCATAATATTACAATTCAGGATAAATATTAAAATTCATAATTGTACAAATATTCGTGTTTTGGCCAGGGAAAAAAGCATACAATAATTTTAGTCATGTAGTATTGACAAAAAGTCTGATAACATATCCTTTGGATACAATTAATCTAGTGACTGTCATGGAATTGTCATCAATTAAGTGTTTCTTATAATTATGATAAATTTAGATCAGCCTAGTAAATGAATTTTATTTAGGAAAGCCACATTTATTGAAGATGTGAGTGCATATATTTAAATTAAGGTTAAAATTATAATTAATAGTCCCAGTGCAAACTACTGAATGATTCCTTCTCAAAGATTCAGAATACGTGTATATTCAAAGAGAACTGTTTTAGCTTTAGTGAATTTCGTAATATGTATCTTTTATATAAAATTCTTATGAGGGAGCAGTGATCTGATGAATTAGTTAACAAAGTGAACAGCAAACTGCATCTCTGATGCCTCGAGACTTGTGAAACCAATAACAACTATTCAAAGTGTTTTAATTGTGCCCCCTTAAGAATGGGCAGGAGCCATTAAAGAAGCTGGATTTCATCGGTAGCTATAATGTGTTGTTCTAACCAATCAGAAATTCCCACCGCACTTGCAAATTAATTTTTATCAATACATTAATACCCCATTTGTCATCTTTTCAAGTAAATTTATATGCTTGCTGGTGGGATAGAAAACACATTTAACAACCCCCTCCAAGTTTAAGAAATAAAAAAACTCATACTGGGGCTAGAGAGATAGCTCAGCGGGCTAACAGCCCGCCTGGAAAGTGCAAGGACCCAGGTAGAATCCTGCTGCCACACGCAGTACTGCCACGCTGGCCACCAAAACCAGGCTTGGTGGTACACACCTGTAATCCCAGCACTGGGAAGGCTGAAACAGGAGGATCACTACAAGTTTAAGCTACATAGCAAGACCCTGAACCAAATAAATAAATAAATAAATAAATAAATAAATAAATGAAAAATTCATATTTACTGGATACCTGGCTAAACTAAAGGATGTCAACTTCATTTTGTTGGAACTCTTTAGCCTTTCTGTCTTGGGGCAAATAAAAGAAAAAAAAACTGAACATAATAAATAAATGAATAAAATATTTGTTCTGAATGTAAAGGTAACTTGATAAATTAAGGAAAACTTCACGGATTAGATGTCATGAGTTTGTTTCATCCATATTCATTATTAAATTTTAAGTGCAGTCTAATTCTAATGCATAGTTTTTAGTTTAAGAAATGATCCATCTTTTTGCTCAATTTTAAACGATGTTTAAATATGAAAGCACCTTAGTAGTTCTTTGAGGAAAAAGTCGCAATTTTTTTTCTCCAGTTTTCTATGCAAAAGATAAGATCCCAGCGATTGATACCTTGTGATATTTCTTGTGAGATCGGGATTTTGTTCATGAAGTATGTGCCTACAACTACATCTTCAAGAGTTCTACCTATTCTATCATTCAGCAGACTTAGTGATCTTGTTTTAATATTTAGGCTGTTGATCCATTTCGATTCTTAGTTTTAGTGCATGGAGAGAGACAGGGGCCTGGTTTTCATGTTCCACAGGTGCAAAGCCAGTTTTCCTAGCACCACCATTTATTAAAGAGAGTATCTTTCCTCCAGTGAAGGCATGTGCCTTGTTTGTCCAACGTAAAGTAGCTGAGTGTGTTTGGAGTTGTTTCTATAAGAAATTAATCAAGCAATAATGAATGCTGGTAACATTGTGGGAAGAAGGAAATCCTTCTCATCTGTTGGTAAGAGTGTAGACTGGTCTAACTATTGTGGAAATCATTGTGGACATTCCTCCAAAAGCTAGGACTAGAGGTCCTATCTGACCTACCTATTCCCCTTCTTGGTATCTCCCTCAAAAAATACTAGCATGCCACAGTGATATAAGCACAACCATGTTTATAGCAATGCAGCAGAAAATGACCCATAGCCAGTGTGTTAGCTGCCCAGGTAATAGTTCCTATTACAGTTCCTGTTACGTCTATTCCCCCAAAATGGATGATCATTATGATACATATTGTAAAAATAAGTCAAAGTCAGCCAAATACTCCACCTCTGTACTTCCCACTTGCAACCCCATAAAAACCTCTTTCACTAACATTTTGGAACGATCCCAACCAGTGCCCAGTGATGTAAAAGGGCATGCCTCGGAATCCCAGGTGTCATTTCAGTGTTTCTGCTTGCCATTGCAGCTGCAGTTTTTAATAGCTAACTCTGGAAATAGTCCATGAAAGATAAAGAAGGCATGTCCTTTTCGCATTTTAGTAGTACTGTGCAGCCCTGTGGGAGGATAAACTTCAGACATTTCTAGGTGAATGAATGCACTTTGAGATCATACTGGTAAGTGAAATAAATTGGACACACACGACCAGATAATGTATTGTTGCTTTGGCGTGACCAACTGAAAGTCTAAATAAGGACCCAAATGTCTAATGAATATTGTGAAAGAAAAATATTCAAAGAGGAAGGGGAACCAGGGAGCGGGTGGGGAAAGAAGGGAGGGGAAAGGAAAAGACAAATGAGAGAAAAAGGTAAAATGCAAACAAAG
>NW_004524601.1:6635528-6637093 GCF_000260255.1 Octodon degus | reverse complement strand
CAGCTCAGCCTGCTCTGGAGGCAGGGCTGGCATGGTGTGTGGTGCTGGGCATTGAACTGCGGTCCCTGAGCGCTTGCCTGAACTTGCTTAAGCAGGCACTTGAGACCGCTGAGCTATCTCGCCAGCCCTTACAAGTGAATTTAAAACATTTGGATTTATGTTATAAAGTATATTTATTACACTAAGTATTTAAGAGTAAAACATAAAATGAAATACTTGCTTAACATAGATAGCATCAGTTATTTAATATGTACCCCAGATATATTTCTTTGTACAGTACTTGCAGTTGGAAAGATCTTAAAAATGCAAATAGAAATGATAAAAAGTACATATAAGTATATCTATATTCATACATTTTTAAAAATTTGTCTATGTTACTTAGTTCAGTCCTCTTCTCAGTCATGAGCAAGCTTTTATAAACTGTCAGGAATGGCAATTTTTGTTTGTTTGGGTTTTTGCAAATGTCTATTAAAGAAAACATAAATATTAAAACAAGACTAAGGGCCAGCCAAATAGCTCAGTGGATTAACGCACCTGCAAGCAGACACAGGGTTCGGGGGTTTGATCCCCAGACCTTCCGTGACGGCCCCCCACCTGGGACATGCTGAGATGGCAATTGAGACTGGGTGTGGTGATGCACACCTGTAATCCCAGCTCTTGGGAAGCTGTAAACAGGTGGATCACTATGAGTCTGATCTAGCAGTGAGACCCTGAACTCCCTGTAGACCCTTCCTTAAAGAAAAAAAAAAAAAAGACTGGGCGTGGTGGCACATGCTTATAATCCCAGCTCTTAAGAGGTTGAACACAGTTGGATCACCATGAGTACTATCTATATAGAGAGATTGTGTGGACCCTGTAGATCCTGCACTAAATACAAAAGCATTAAAACACTGCGTTTGTAAATATGGGTAGTACTAGCATCTATGTATTATTATATATGTAGTTATTATCTATAAATTATAGGTGGCAAAAGTATGCATATATATGTATGTATATATAATCCATATAAAAATAAAAGCCAATAGCATTTGCAATCTTTATGTCTTTTGTTTCAATTTCATTTCATTTATATTTATATGTAACATATTCAGTTGTACTTTGGTAACAAGTTTCTATGTTAAAATTCTAAGGTAGATTGTTCTTTGGGGGGGTGCCAGGGATTGAACTAAGGACCTTGAACTCACTGGGCAAGTGGTTAAACCATTGAGCTAGCTCCCTGACCCCCTAGCATGGATTTTTAAATGTTAGTGTCATCTTTCCATTATGAGTTTGTGACTATGATTTTCACACACACATTCACGTATCTGTACACATCTGAATATATTGTAATTATTTTCATAAAGAAATTGTTCATAGAAACTATACTACAGAGTCCACTACATTTCTACTTTAAATATCACGTCTTAAATTTTATGTCCTGACAATTGGTAATTATTGTTGCTATATAGATAAAATTAGTAGCTAGTGTTAAGTACACTTAAGTAAAAAGAAAAATAGTTATTTGAAGATATGTATACAAAATATTATAAATAACTTGAGAAATATAATTTATTTCAGGCCTAAAG
>NW_004524601.1:6617113-6634709 GCF_000260255.1 Octodon degus | reverse complement strand
GTCCAGAAAGCAACATCATTTTCCCGAGCAATAGGCCATCAGTGTCAATTCGTTAGTTACAGGAAGACATTGTTCTCAGACATATTTTGAAGTTGAATCAAAGGAGAGAGAATTTCTTGATCAGAGTTGGTTAGATAGCAAGTGACTGGCTGGGCTAAGGTGTTGGAAAACATTACTCCTCAACCAGGTTATAATGTTAATCGTAAAAAAATGTAAATATTTCCTCTAATTTGGGATTTTTTAAGAGGACACAAGTGTTATTTGTTGAAAGACAAATGACAATGCATTCCAGCAGCAACTTTGTAGATCTAGAAAGTTAATATTAAACACAGTGTGATTCAAGTCTTAACATACCCAAACCTAGTATTATCAAGGGCTACATTTCCATAACTGATTTTCTAAGAGTTATTTCAAAACTACACATACATTCATATTCACACATACATGTTGTATCTTTCATATACAAATGTAATTATACAGAATTTACATTATGGTTATATATGATACACATCTATCTATTCTATTTTATTTTTTGTTTTGGATCACATTTAATACAAATGATGAACATATGACGTGATGGTTTACAATTAAAGCATTTTTTTCTTTTTTTAAAGAGAGTACAAATTAAAATTAAAACAAAATATTACAAGTGATACAGAATTTCACTTAACAAAGTAATATGAATTTTACAGTATTTGTTGTAATACATAGGGTGGTCTCACAACAAGTTATTATTACAATATATATCCATATAAAACTGGAAGAAGAAAGAAAAACAGAAAGCATTGTGTAAGACATTAAGAAGATAAAAGCACAAGCAATTGACAAAAGGAGACGAAACAAATTAAAAAACTAACTGCTCCTTTCCACAGACCAGCAGAGATGCATAGTACAGTTGTCTAAACTGCCCTGCTTACTTACGTAGATAAATCTCTTTTCCCCTCTCCCTCTCCTGTCCTTCTCCTCAATTCAGTACTCTTTCATTTTCAATAAATTTCAAAAAATATGTGAAATTTCCATTTCTCAAACTTAGACGTTAGCTGTACTACTGGAACTCCATTGTTCTCATTTGACAGATGATCCAAAAGTTATCAAGGTTATTAAGCGTCTGAGAAATGGAAAAGTCGATCAATATTTGCAAGAGGAGAAGGTAGCCTACAGGTGGGCTCGTCCTCTCATGAAGGCGCAGTAGGGATCAGCCTCCGGCTCCGCAAGGCCAAGTGAAGTCGTTGCACGCAATCACTTGTAGTAAGAGTTCAGAAGGATAACTCTCTCATGTCATTCATTGTGATTCTCTCCTCCTCGGAGGAGGAAGGGCAGCGTGCGCCTCCAGGAAAAGCTGCGTTTGTGTGGGACGGGGCTCCTTCTTTTGCCTCTGCGTGCGCGGCGTCCGCCCCGCCTTCCGAGCGAGCGAGCGAGCGTCCCCAGCTGCGCTCGCCTTCAGGGCGCCCTGCGCCCTCGTGTGGAGCGCCGCGTCCGCTCTCGGTGCGCCGGCCCGCAGGTGCTAGCGCTTTCTGTTCCGAAGAGAGATGAAGCCGCGACCTCCTTCCTTGCCAGTGTCCCCTCCCTTCCCTTGCGCTGTCTGAGACAGAGAGGACGCACTGGTCCCTCGGTAGGAGCCCGGAACGCGTGCCTGCGAGGCCGTCCGCGCTCCGGGACAGAACTGCTGTGCTCAGCCAAGGCGGACATCGGTGCGCCTCTGGGACTCGATTCTCTTTGTGCAGTGAAGCCGAGTTACCATTTTACGCGTCCCCAGAAGACGATATATCTGTTTAAGACTCCCTGTGCCCTATCTGTTCACACAGGATTATTTAATATTCCACTATTAATATTCCCTTCTCAGAACAATTATCTGCTGCTAGGAATAAAATTTAACAAATCCATTCTAATTAGGCATGACCCACAAGAAAATAAAAACGAATGGCTTAAAATTTCTGTATATATTCTGTTAGTCCAAAAACCAAAATTATACTTGGAATATAAAAATTATTTAATATAGCCTATGTACCTTCACTACACACTCAGACACACAAGCACACACACACACACACACACACGCACTTAAGGGTGAATATACACGTGCTTTAGTTTGTCAGACATTTTTCTTTTTTGTTTTATGGCGAAAAGGTAAAGCAAAATTCCATAACAAGTTGTTAGGAGAATGACGTAGTTACTCCATTACGTATTCTTATCTTTAACGTAGTTCCTCCGAGCCTAAGATGTGGGCATAACAAGATCTCCCAGGGCCGAATCTCAGCCGGGCAGCACCGGCCTGGAAGGCATCTGGCCTTCAGACTCGGGACACTTCAATGATTGGCAAGGGAATTTCACTAACTAATGATTTAATTTGTTTTTAATGGAATAATTATAATTTTCATATTTAATTCTGTTATTTTCATCTTATAACGGCAGATTCTAATACATGTGCACAGGGAGAATCGTGAGCCAGTTCAGAGGGTCAGAGATAGACTAGGCCTGCAGCTAGTTATATCCCTGCGAGGTTATATCCCAAACTGTAGGGTAGGAAAAATCAAACTGATGATAAATTATTTAACTTAATTTAAGGTTCACACCCATTTATTGAGGAGGGAAAAAGAGCTATAATTCTGTGATTATTTTGAAAATTAAATTACATACAAAATATATAGTGCAATAGTGCCGGTATATTTTAAACATCATATTTTGTCTTTACATTCTGTATAACCATCCCAGATACCAAGTAGTTCTCATAGGAAAGGCAAACTCCCATCGTTGATTGTTTCTGTGGGACAAACTGAGGTCTTTGTGGAGAAAAAGTGTGGTGAGAAATTATAGCTGTGCTCTTTAATCAGAAATAGGGGAGGATGTTTTCCATTATTCTGGTAGACTAAACATAAACTAAATATGAATTTAGTTTCTTGCTGTATCTTGAATTCTTCATTTGTTATGATTTGTGTCTAGGTGTCCCCCCAAAGCCTCACACGGTCATGGGGTGAACTTCTAGAGTTCGCGATTAATTCATGATCCAGTGCTGGGAGTACGGGTGTGAGTACCACACCCGCCCTGCGGCAGATGGCCAGCATGCAGTGTGTAGAACAGGAGAGAGCCTTGCTCGTGCCGCTGTTGTTGCCACTGCCCCTCCCGTTGCTCTTTGCTCTTTCCCACCCCTGTGGACTGCGGCCCTCTGCCATGTGCCCCTCTTTCTTGGGGCCAGCGGATTATGGATGGAAACCCCCACAAACTGAGCTAAATAAACCTTTCCTTTCTTAATTCTGGGTGTCAGGTATTTTTTCTCAGCAATGAGAGAAAATTGAACAAGAGACCACTCCTGAGTTTTGAATTTTAGAAAACTGATGACTTCTATGTGCCACTTTACTTCATGCTTTAAGGAAATATGTGAATGGTGTCCATTTCATTGGGTTTATAGAGGCTAAAGGAAAAGGTAGATGTATGTCAGGGCTTGATCATGTGTACCTATTTCATTGTCTTCAAATTATAGTAACACACCACTGATTAGAAGCACAGGCTGCAAAGCCTCAAAGATCATCAAACTATGAAGATTAACTTTTGAAAATTGGAACCTCAGATGGTGAGCTGAAACTCATGAAGGAGGCGGTGGCAGCAGGGATGAGTCAAGTGGTTGACGACTGCACAGTGCCACCAGGGTGGCTCCTGGCACTGAGCATACTTCCATACCACAGAACGCACAAGGGCAAGAGCCAACACTGGGACAAAACTGTGGACCTCGGATCCCTAAGGTGCATCGATGGACCTTCAACCATGTTGACAAGTACAGCTCTTGGGTGGGGACATTAATCATGGCAGAGACTCATTATACATGGCAAGGAGTATACAGGAAATCTTCGTATCTTCCTCCAACTTTTCAGGGAACCCAACATTGGTCTACGTCAATTAAGTCCAAAAAGCAGTAAAGTGTAGTGAAGCAGCAATTTTTATAAGTTGTAGAATAGAGCTATAAGAACACTTATGTTAAAGGGGATAAAATAAAGTCTAGAGCACAAAATACAAACTCTGAATAAAATCAGTTGCAAAAAGAAAAAAGATAAAGAAATTTGTCTAAGAGGTAATACAAGAAAATTTCCTAGAACTAAACATTAAAGAATCCAGATTTTAGTTTTCTGAATAGAGAGGGCAGAGTTGGTTACCTCATAAATATGTGCATATGAAGAAATCTACAAAATTTTAGCTTTTCAAATGAGTGAATTTTTATAGATAACTAGAAACATTTGTAATTCTATTTCCAGTGAACATATTTTATATTTATCAATTATAATTATCACAGTGTCATAACCAAAGGACTGTATTTTGTTCAATTGAGTTGAACAAAATGACAACATAATTATATCAGGAAGTGTGATAAAATTGAAGATGCTTATATTATAAAGGTAAGAGGGAAAAGAGTTGCATTTTTAATACTACTGTTAATATGATGGCTTGCACTAAATACTGAAAAATCAAGAAGCAGTAACATCAGTAGAAGGACATAACTGTTCAAAACTAAGATAAACACCTAAGCAGCTAGGAAGTAAAACATTGTTTTGGGGAGGGATATACAGGCAGAATCAAGAGACCTGGAGCAATTTCATGCTTCTGCACATGCTTTTATATAAGACAAAACCTCATGTGAAACACCACCAATGAATCAGAGGGCACTGGGCTAAGTGCAACAAGCTGGTCACAAAACAGTAGCTACCGACTGAGGTTAGGGAAAAATGGTGAGTTGCGAGTTACATGGTGCAGACTTTCAGTGGAGAAGATAAATAAGTTCTAGAGATCTCTAGAACAACACTGGCCTTAATATTTACTAATATTAAATTGTATACCTGGAAATCTGGTGAGGTAGCTGGAGCACAGTGCACACCTGTAGTTCTAGCTTTTCAAGAAGCTGAGGCAAGAGAGTCCCTTAAAGGCGGGCTTCAAGCCCAGCCTCAGCAGTAGAGTGACACACTAGCCAAAAATTACTTAGAGGGGGTGAATGTTGTGCTATTTTTTAATTTTAATCTTTTATTTATGAATTTATTGGGCACAGTGTCTCCCAACGAAGCTTGCACTGGCAGTGATCCTCTTGCCTCAGCCTCCCCAGTGCTCGGATTACAGGCCTGCGCCACCACTCCCAGTCTCAGTGGCTGGCTTGTTGTGGGTCCAGGACAGCATGTGTTACCAGAGTTCAAACCTGGGTCCTTGAGCTTGTCAAGCAGGCACTTAGTCCACTGAGCTATCTCCCCTGCCCGTGTTACCTGTTTTGATAGGAATAAATTTTAAAAGATATATAACTTAAAAGAAAATGGATTTGATTAAGGTCTCATCTGTTAGGAAGATTATCAAGAAAGGTAGCTTAATATTTCTAATTCAGTATGGAATAAGAATAAAGCATAAAGAAGTAGAATGTAATGAAACCAATTACAGCTTCAGCATCAGTTTCCTAGATGAAGTTCTAGGTGCTGAAGGCTGGGAACTGAAAGAAGCGCTCGATTTTTCTTAATGAAAGTGGAGGTGAGAAAGCAAAGAAACAGAAGCAGTATCGCTGACACCGGAAGGTGCGATTATTATCCGCTCACTTTTTTAAAACTCAGGGTGGCTGGCTCCAAAGTACACAGAAGCAGAGAGGTAGAGTGGCCAGACTTCACACGGCACTGCAAGCCGATGCAAGGGTGTAGCTAACAGCAGGGTGGCCCAGCCTCAGTACAGTGTGGAACAGGACTGCGCCTTCCTGCCACTGGTGTCCAGGAAGTCTCAACGCGACATGAACAAGTTAGAGGAAAGTGGCAAGAACAGCTGGAAGATTTGCTGCGACATCCTACTGTGGGACACTGGTGAGGGTGAACAAAATGCTCTGTTTAGTGGGGATGAAAGTAACCTTTCATTTAATCCCAGTGGGTATCTGGGTATCAGGAGCCAAGGAGCGGCGGGGACTGCTCCAGGCAGGTGGTACAGGGAGGAGCTCCAGCCTGGAGGAGGGGAGCAGGGGAGGACTCGGACGGTGCTGTGATGCTGCTCCGCTCGCGCTGATGCTGGGTCATCCAGGTGCAAATTAACCCGCTCCAGCTCCAGACAAAATATTGGAAGTTTTATATGTGGAAGTCACCAACAGGCAGACTGTAAGAAAGCCACAACTCTGTGATTGGCTTCAATGGGCCTGCCCAGGAAGAGCAGAGAAGAGGGTAGCTCGCCTGAAGGAGACCTGGCGGGAGAGGCGAGCAGAGGAGTGGGTGTGGGGGGTGAGGATGCAGCGGATGCCGCAGGGGGTCCAGCGGACCTGATGTTCCTTTTCAACTCTTCTCACAACATTTTCATCTTCCCTTATAAATCCGGTTAATTTTCGATTTTCTATTCTACACACATGTGAGAAGATTGAGAGGGAAATAATCTATTTAGTTGCTCTCGGTGACTGAAGTAATGAAGTTACCCTGCTCTTAAACAAATAAATTAAATGTAGGTTATTACATGTCAGCTTTATTTGAACACATTATTCCCTCGCATATGTTAGAAACTATTTAAGATGCAGAATATCGTTTATTTTCTGATTTCACTAGCCTTATTCATTGAACAGTTAATATATTTAAAGCTAATGCAGGCCCAATTCCTTAGTGCTATTTTAGCGAAAGTGCTTTTCAAGATCTCATTTTAAAGATTCTGAGGAAGGTCCCATTCGACCCAGCTATTCTCCTTCTGGGCATCTTCCTAGAGGAATTTAAAACATCATAGCACAGGGATATGTGTGCACCCATGGTTCTACCAGCACGACTGCGCATCGCTAGACCTTGGAAACAGCCCCGAGGCCCAGCGGCTGAGGAACGGACAAAAAGATGTGGAGATCTGTCTGTCTGTCTGTCTGTCTGTCTGTCTGTCTGTCTGTCTGTCTGTCTGTCTGCCTGTGTACTACTCAGACATAAGGGAGGATGCACTGGAGATCCTTATAGGTAAATGGATGCAACTTGAGACCATGTTCAGAAGTGAAATAAATCAGATTCACATATGCAAATATTGCCTTCTCTCACTAGTGTGAGAGACTGAAAGTGTATGTAGATCAAAGTGTATAATAGATATGGTGAACTGGCAATAAGCTGTTTGAAAGAAGAAACAAACTGTGACAGGGGAAATGGGAAAGAAAGAAAGGTAAATGAAAAAATACTTATACACAAGATAGTTAAGATAGCTGCGAGCTAGTTTCTCTTGTTTCACTAAAAAGAAAGGATTCTGCTAATATTGTTTGGACACAATATCATGCCTGTGTATTGTGCTGTGAATAACTGCGATGAAGACAATGTTAGGGGATGTATTAATTATTATAACTCTCCTACTAGCCTGTTTTGAAACTGTTTTATTGTCATTGTTATCTTTTTCCTTTTAAAACAAAAAAATCTGCAATCCTGTCAATTTGACATGTAAGCAGTTCTTTTATGTATTTTCAGAGTAGGGTTTTCATGATATAATGAAAAAATATTCATAAAGTTTACTCATACCATGTTTGAATTTTAATTTCTTTTTTTTCCATAATTTTATTGAGAAACAAATAGTAATGAGATAATTTCAAACCAAACTGGTAGGACATTTTCAATAATTAACACATTGCATACATTCTTCTTAGTGGTTAATTGCTGTACAAGATGTGGACTTGATATCCTATTTATAAACACCATTAGAACAAATCCCTCTATTCATTAAGAGAATGCAACTATATATCTAGCCTAACCACTTTGAATACACAAATACAAAATGGACATTCATCTGTATCCCCTTTCTTGTTAAGCTCCATTATTTAAATATAATAGGTGTGTAAACTCAGCAAAATAGTCTAAAAGAGTTCAGTAGTCCATAATAGTATTGGGTCTTCTGCTTGACTGGCAATGTCAGAAATTGTTGACCTGAGTCTCCTATAGCTCAACATAACAACATGGCTTTACTTCTTATACTTTGTTTTTAAAGTTCAACATATCAATACTTGATGAAAAATACCTGTTCCATGTTATACCTAAAATGTTTGATATTCAGACAGATAGTGAGGTTAAGCTTAACAGCCTAGGTTGTATGGTAATAACAATAGGCTTGTCTTCTGGAGTGTTAACAACCTAAGTTTGCAGACCAAAATTAGAGAAAAAGGAGGGCTTCAAGGAAAGCCAACATTTTGGCCCTAGCCTTCTAAGGTCAATTAAGATTCAGGACATATGAGAATTTGTATTGTAACATCAAGTAACTCAGTAGTGTCCCAATTTTCTGATCAAGGAGATTATGGGGCCAAAGAGGAAAGTGATTGATGATGTAGAGTGTGCCTAAGGAGAGTCATATGGAGAGAAAACACTCTCTCAGGCTTTCACAGAGAGCACATTGGCCAAGCAATGGCCGTGACTCATCCACATGGCTGACACTGACAAACGATCTACAATCTGAGGTACAGGATCTCAGGATAAATCCTGAGGGGATTTCACTGACCTTCTCAGACCCAAAAGCTACAACTCTTGTTGCACAGGTCCTGCTTTACCTTGGTCTTGAATTCTAGTTTCATAAACCAAATCAATACCTAAAATTTAGAAGCTAGTAAATGAATAGTGCAATATAATTTTTATTAATTTCCTTAACTGTGCATGTGTGTAAATTTATGTTATTCTGTCATGTTACAGACTTGTGGTGTTATCATTGAATTATGATGTAAAGTTATCCCAGTAACATAAAGTACTATCCCGCTTGCCAAAAAACAGAAATCTCTTTTCAGTCTCTATAATTTATTGAGAATGTTGTATAAGTTGAATCATATGCTTTGCAATATTTTTGGAAATATTTTGAATGATTTTTCTCTCAAAATCATAGCCTTCAGATTCTTACAAATTGCTGCGTGCACCAGGGTTTCACATTTTTCTTATTGAAGTGTATTTCGCGATACACACACAGGACAGTACAGCCCCCTGCAGTGTATTCTGAGCAAATCTGAGTGGCTTGTGGTCTTGCAGTGTAATTAGTAGAGCAAGTACCTGTGCTTTTCTAGTGCTAAAATTCATTTTTGGTTACACTTTGTTTCTGTTTTCTTTGTTGAGACTATGTGGGATTTTTTCACTGTCTCCAAACAACCTTGTGATTGTTCCTTGAGGTATTTGGATGGTGGTTGATTTCCAACAATGGCCAGATAATTCTAACATCTGTGTCATCTCAGTGGAGATTTGACCAAGATGCCCAGTTTGGGGGAGTAACTGGGACATTTTTGCCTGTAAGAATTATGCTGTGTGGCTCTAGATATTTAAGTATTGCGTTTCAGAAAGCTTCATCCAGGCTTTTGTACATGCGGCTGCTGTCTCACAACTTCTAGGTGACCATGAGCTCCCAAGGGCTCCATTAGGCCTCCCCTTGGCTGCACTGATGTAGACGCCCTCACTGCACCTGCTAATGGGGGCTGGAAATTTGGTTGTGTCCTACAGAGCTGCCACTGGTACCGTCCCACTCTGTCTGAACACTGTGCCTCTTCCTCCCATGTCCTGTGGTCTCCAGTGACACAACAGACACCCCTCCATGGAGCTGGGGATCTAAATCTCCAAAGCCCCTCAGGTATCATCTCCCTGGGGGAGTGGGGAGTCATTCCTCACCATGCTTGGGGTGGGGGTGCACCCATTCTGTCTCCACTGACATCACCTGCACTGGAGCATGAAACCCCCATCTTGCTTCTCTCTGAGATCACAGGGGCTGGGCATGGCATGCCTGCAGGGGCAGGCCAGGGTTTCTCCTTGTCACTGGCTGGCAGAGTGTGGAGGCCATGGTTTTTTCTGTGGCTGTGGCCGCTCAAGGTGCTTTCTGGCTTGCTAGGCAGGCTGTTGTGGTGTTTGCATTTTCTTGGGGCCTTATTTCTGTGCGTCCATTGATATTTCCAGTCTGCTGACTTCCCTTTGGTCTGGTGTTTGAGGAACAGGACAGTCTCAGAGATGTCACTACAGTGGCATATGTAAGCCTCCCATTTCCCTCTATGTTCTTCACTCATTCTCAGCCTTTCTAAAGTTATGTTACCTATAGCAGCCATAGTTGTCATAAGGTACCCTGGGATGCCATCGTATATATTAGAAAGAATAGAGAGAGTACGTAGATCCTGTTTTCTTGAAGTAGTAGACACTAAAATCTTACTATTATAGTTTTTATTTTTTATTTAAGAAGAAAATGCCTAATAATACAAAACATCTTAAAAACGAGTCATTCCTTTAGAAAAATGAGTAGGACTGCAGTAAAGACCAGAGATACCAATTTGGAAAATTCAAAATATAGAGAACATAAGACAAAATTATACCTAATTCAAGGATCATTCATCAAATTTAAATAAAAAAGATTATTTCCTTTTTAATTAAATTTATTGGCATATAATTGTTATTCAGAATGATTGTTTTCAGAGGAGAAGATGTAGACATGATATCTTGTACTAATAAATAATATTAGTACAAACCCTTCCTTTCATTGAATTAAGAGAAAGTAGCTGCATATCTGTCCTATTCTGCATATACAGATACAAAATGGTCCTTCATTTATGTCCCCTTTTTTTGTTTAGTTCTGTCAGAGATGGGTATTCCATTGCCATTTAAATATTGTAGGCGCGTGAATTCAGCAAAATAATCCAATATAGTCCACTAGTCCATAATAGAAACTGTCTCACTGTTATTTGTTTCTCAATAAAATTAATAAAAAAAGAATGATTGTTTTCATCATAGGGAATTTGTACCTATGCACAGTATATCTTATTTCTTCTACTTTTCCACTATCTCCCACTTGTCTGCAAAGGCCAGCTGGCTCCCAGGGGCATATTTCAATGCAAGAGTGCTGCTCTGTTCACATTGGTTTTTAAATGCCTGGTGAAGTCTTTCACTCCAGGAGCTGATGCAAAAATGTGAATTTAGAGAATTTTTAATTGGCTTTCCCACCACACCTCATCCAAAAACACAGCCCCAGAATCTAGCCTAACTTATGATAAACATGAAGCCTTAATCGTCTCGGCATGTTGTAAACTGCAGTCGTCTCCCGAGACACTGTTGTTTTTCAATCTCAATGTTTTTTCGAGTGATAAAGCAAAACTGTGACTTTTTATCTGGCACTGAACTAACAATGTGAGTCACAGGAGAGAAAAACTTTAGGTGCTTATGACAAGAGGAGACGTGAAATGAATTTAGTGACAGCAGCAAATGTTACAGGAACAATCTTGTCTGCTTCTAAGATTCACTCTTTGATAGTTTCTTCCTGATACTTCTTTCCATATGTGCAGTTTTTACCCAAGGATACAGATATGAAAGCATTGAAAAATCTGTTAAATATTAAAAACTTTTACCAATTATATTATCAGATTAAGAAATATCCAGTTACTCAAATAAGTAACTTCAGAGGCCATTATTGCAATTATACCAGTAAGTACAGTTTGTGGAGTGCATCAATTAAGTAATTAAGACCTTATTTCATGGTTATTGGTGAGAAAGCCATGAATGAATTAATACTGTATATTTAATTTCTATTTGGTAGTAATTGAAGAATCTAACAAATGTGATGTTCAACTTTCTGTTTAACTGTAAACAATCATATCATCTAAGAATACTCAAATTTTATAGCAGATGACAAAACTGAAAAATAAAATTTCATAACTTGTAGAACTGGTACAGGTCCAATCACCCAGCCAGTAATGTACAAAGAGACTGACCAAGTCTGAGACAAGCCTCCCGACCTGCCACTCCAGCCTCAGAGATGGCCTCTGTGTTAAAGGGCCTCTTGAAGAAAAATTTGTACAAACCCTTTCATAGTAACTCTAATTGTTATCCTTTAAAAATGCAATAATCAGAGAGATAATCTAGGGAAAATGAAAGACTTGGGTCTATCTTCATCTTGACAAATAACCGCAGAATGGGTTCTGGCACCGTGTCCCATAATTATCAAAAATTTTTTCACCCTGCATTTCCACTGACT
This sequence comes from Octodon degus, assembly GCF_000260255.1. Lineage (NCBI taxonomy): Eukaryota > Metazoa > Chordata > Mammalia > Rodentia > Octodontidae > Octodon > Octodon degus. The sequence continues at coordinate 6,622,796 of NW_004524601.1, read as the reverse complement.
TCCTTTGTTTTGAAGTGTTTATATTATAAAATTTAAGAGCTGAAACTGCTGGAATGATTCAGACCACAGAGAATAATGTTTTTATTTTAGTCTTTAAAAGGTCACTAAAGCTGAACGGCACTAAATTACGTTGCTAAAATCGCAGGGTCTGCCGACACAACACACTTTCACAGCTGGCTTTTTCAATCTAAGTTAGATTTGCATTTTGGAAATCTTATTAAGGTGCCAGTGAGGGGTAAATTGGGCTTCCCATTTCAACTGAAAATTTGGAACACAGAAAGAATGCTTTGTTTTAAAAACATTCTTTACTGTTTATGATAATCTTCAAAACATTTATTGATCAAACTATTTTTAGATAGTAAAAATATTATTTTATAGTAAGTCCTCATAAAATAACAAATAATTAGGGAGTTTATTATAACAGGTAAATCGTGTACACACACAAAACGCTCGATAGATTCTCACTTGCTTGTTTCTTATTTTGAGCAAATCTCTCCTTTGCTTGCTCCAGGACTTGTTGATTGCCTACTGCTTACTCCTCCACAGAGAGCAGTATTTCCAGGGCTCCTGGAGTTTGAGGGTTCTGATATTTGTTGATATCAAAAGGTCATAAGGTCTCCACTGTTCTCACTTATTCCAGTGTATTACTGCTTGTTGGAGCTTAAGTACTTGCAGTCCCAATCCATATCATGGAGGGGTGGGAGAAATTTTTAATGTGTTCAATGAGACCCAGGGATCCCAAAGCCTGTTTAGGACTCCACCATCCTTCTGTAGTTCATGACCCAGAATTCTACCAGAAAGATATCAGGGCCTGGCTGACAGTGTTGGAAGTATAACAAATGATATTAAAAAAAAAAAAAATCAGATCCCCCCAAATATGATGGTAAAATCTAGACTTGGTACTGAAAGTATTATGTTTAAAATGAAAGCAAGAGGGCTGGAGAGATAGCTCAGCAGACTTAGTGCCTGCTTAGGCAAACGTGTGTGCCGGGGCTCAATCCCTGGCACCGCACGCTGGGCTAGTCCTAACCCTGGGTGCTCTGAGCCGGTGACCAAGTCCAGGTGTGGTGGCACAAGCCTGCAATCCCAGAGCTGGGGAGGCTGAGGCAGGAGGATCACTACGAGTTCAAGATGCTGTGAGACCCTAAACTACGTACAAGATAAATAAATAAATAAAAAGAAAGAAAGCACACTCCTGTGGCTATTAGGACATTCAGTGTCCCCCAGAGGCCCATCTTACTCAGGGCTTGGCTCCCAGGTTGGCAGACAGGAGGTGGGGCCGTCATAGGGGGCCAGGCCTCATGGGAAGCCTTTGGGCTCCTGGAAGCAGGTCTGGGAGAGAGGCTGAGGGATGCTATCTCTTCCTCTCTTTTGTCCCTTCCCCATGAACCGCGCAGCCTCTGGGCTGTGCCTTCTGCCGTATGCGCCACCTCGTTCAGTAACCGATCTCTGAACAGCGACGCAGACTTCAGTAACACCCTTTCCTACTCATAGATAGGCTGCTCACACATATCTGTTACAGTGACAGGAAGCTGACAGACGACGTCATTGTGGGGAGGCTGGCATCGTTCATATCCCAGAGACTGGGAGCGTCTTTATAATGAGATGAGGCAGGGCCAGACACAAGCCTTGCGGGTGGCTCTGGGAAGCACGGACTCCAAGCAGGGTAGTGTGGAAGGGAGGTCTGGATGTTTGCAGTTTCAAACTTCAGCTGAGATTCTTCAGAGACTAAAATGCGCTTGCTGAGCCCCTATCCATTGTTGTGCTACGCAATCATCATACTCTTCAAGGATGAAGTGGTGGCTTCAAAACTGCGTGCAAAATGTTTTGCATTTGCCTATTGTTTTCAACAAGTGACCCTCTGACTGGAGAAGCTGCTAAACATTAGGAAATGATCCATTAACTGGTTGCAGAAAACTTAAAAAGTAGGTTTTTAAATCAGTAATTTAAATTCCCCATATATCTTGACCACGGAACTTTTAGCATAAAATTTCTCTTAGATGTAATAGCTAAACTTATTGTTTTGTGAATCAAGAAGAAAGAAATGCTTAAAGTGAAACCGTCAATTGAAAATACTGGATCAAGCTTAAAATTTAAGTAAAGTGAAAGTGGCTAGTCATGCCTTGCTTTGGGTCATACAGAGCTAGAGTAGGACACTCACTGGCACTCAGATTTGAAAGTAATGAATCAGTTATTGGAAAGTAATTAGAACTCTGTCTAGCACACAGCGTATGCTTAATAAATGTCGGTTGTTTTCTTTACTGCACAGAGGGTACAAGTTACGTATTACAGTTTATGATGAAAAGTATGATGATAAAAACATTATGTTTGTATTTAAGATCAAAGGTTATTATTAAGGGTGAGGAGCAGCCTACACAAAGATTAGATACTCAGACATATTAAATTCATTTATTATTTAACAATACTTGTGGAACAGTCTCTTTTGGACCAGAAATATCATAAAAGTGATTTTTTTTGCATTATGGAATAAGAATCTTTTTCTAAGAAAAACAAATAGCAAATTTATTTAAATTTCTTGAAAACATTAAACAAATGGGTTTTTAAATAAACATTAATTTAAACATTAAACAAATTTCTCTTATTGTTAGAGGAAAAAAGTGATGGAAAATTTTCTTTCAAAAATGTGACTAAATGCAGACAGTTTTTGTTTAGTGATGTATACATTTTAAAATAAATCTGCAAAATAACATAAGGTATAGAGAAAAATCTGAAAATATTCATTATGTGTTATATCTGCATTAATATTAACTAAGATTGTTCAATAGCTTCTTTGATGTCAATGAAAGATGAAAACTCACAGTAAGTCATTCATAGTGCTTAACTTGTTTTCTCTCTTGCATTTAAGGGATATGGATTGTATTGAATATACACCAGTTGGTGGCTTTATTTGGTACAGAAAATTGCTTGATAGTACAATTGTCACAGAAAGGAAGGCTGTCCCCACTCAACATGCTTGAAATAGATATTTTTGATAGGAGACCAAGGTCTACACCTTTGCTTTACACATTTAGACAGCCAATTTCTTTTATTTTAACCAAAATATAATTGATTACAAAAGGAAATTGAGCATTTAAATGTTTCCAATTCCTATGTTGGAGAATACTATCAGCTATGGACTGAAAATAATAAAAACAAACCATATTGTAATGAAAAAGTAGAAGGAAATTAAGAAAATCATTATGATATAAAGAATGGTGCAAAGGTTTGATGAAAGAGCAGAAAAGACAGAAGGCAAAGAGATAAAGAAGAACCTATCTTCCAGAGGCCTCCTGTGCTTGTGGTGCTCAGACACAGGTATAAAACTGGAAGATTAAGCATTAAAAGTAGAAACTAGAAAGAAGAAACAATAATGAGACTTGTTGATACAAATGTAGAATTTTGTAATTAGGAAAACACAGGCTCATTCCATAAAGGGGAAGATCTTTTGCCTTTTCATTGTAGCCCACCTGGGTCCTGTTGAAACGTTTCCACCCAGAGCGGGATTTAATCTACACACTCTGCTCATCCATGTTTGTCCATAGTTCAGGGGCGACCTTGGCCCAGAAAATGAGTCCAAATATCAGTGAAGTCTGTGACATTCTCAGATCTTAGTTTAAAAGCTAAAAAAGAAAACGAATGTCATTTCTTGACATGAGAAGTTGTTAGCATTTAACACATTTTTTTTTCTCCTTAGTGCTTGGAGGCGAGAAGGATCCTAGCTTCTCTTTTTTATGTTGGGAGCTAAAAATTTTAAGTATAAGGAACATCTGAAGGAAAAGACAGGCTCCTGAGGCTGTTTTTACATTGTCAAAAAAGTGCACTGAATCTTTGCAATTTCTCGTCAAGAAAGCTATCAGATGTTTCTCTTTCTTCTCTTTGTAGCAGACACCTCAATGGCAGCTAAAAAGTGCAGCACTCTTGGAGTGGTGATTAAAGGCCAACCATTGCAAGGAGGAACAAAATATTCTCCCAAACATACCAGGTAGTACTTGCATATTTCCATATTCTCTAGAAAAGCAATAGATGGTAACCTGAACTAATTGAAGTTAACCAGCATGGGAAAGGGGAAGAACGTTCTGAAATATTGCTTTGAATTAAAGCTAACATAAATTAAAGAGTAAAAGTTTCAGAAATAGTTTGTGGGAAAGTTTATTTGACTTTAAAAAAAAATCAGCAACTTTTGTGCATTTGTTCCAAATCTTTTTCAAAGAAATATTTTGCTTATTTATTCAGCACAGTGCCTCACCACACAGCTCTGAGTGTCTCACCTCCCCTGCACAACACCATGCCCTGTTTCAGGGCTGGCATAGCATGCCCAGGGTTCCAGGGCTGATCCAGCATGAGGTTCTGGGGGTCGCAGTCAGGTTCCTGCACTTGTCAGGCAGTCACGTAGACCGCAGAGCTATCTCACCAGTCCCAAATCTTAATTGTTTCAAAATAGGAAAATTTTGCAAGCATAAATACTTAAAAATAAATGTTTAAAATAATTGTCCATTTTCCCTTGAAATTAATTATGCACAGTTGAGCTTAGAACTTGTTTCCTAAAATGTACGTGACTTTCATTCGATGATTTATTACCTTGTATAATAAATTAGAACATCTTAAGAAATAGAATTATGTTTTCCACAAGTCTTAAGCTTTTTCGTAGTCACTCTAAAGTCAATGAAAATCTAGGTTTATGAGGGCTATAATATAAAATCACAGCGACAATCCCGAGAACATTTAATATTTCCACAGAGATCTATTTTTCTAACATTAAAATACTTCTTAAGTGCTGCTCAATTGTGTGTCAGTTTTTCCAGACAAGACTGCACAGATCAAAACCTTCCTCACTTCAAAAGGATGTGCTTGGGAGTCACTGAGTATACACGGCAGGCAGGGAGTAGGAGCCAGCAGAGGAAATGTCATTCAGGAGGAGTATCCAGCAATAAAAATTGTTCGGGGACACAAATACAAAAAAGCAATGCACATTAAAAAAATCTAGTTAATCTGTGAAAAGTGGAAACAGTGATTTTCAGAACACTGGCCCACATTACTTGCTGTTTTTCTTTACTGTGCTTCACAGATGCTCTGCTTCCTGCACTGTGAAGCCTTGGGACAGTTCTGAACTAAACAAGATTCTTTTAGCCTTTCATTGGCTTTTTTGAACAGTAAAGAACTTCGTGGCATGATCTGTATTTTCAAGCATAATTTTCTTGAACACTTGTTAGACAAAAAAATTTAAACCTAAGACTTGTATGCGCTGGGAAAGAAAGGCACAATAGGTGTGTTTATGTATTTTTAGGAGGGAATTCTCACTGTAAATACCTTATATAAAGATTTTTCAATAAAATAGGCTTTGGCCCAGGTTGAAACTTCTGTGATTTCTAATAGGAATACTGGGGAATGAAAGGGGGTCTTCTTGTGCCCTGGTATAAACCAGTGTGTGACCATCACAATGTACATTATAAGCAATAAAAATAATACATACACATATAAAATTATTTATTGTAAGAAATCTAATATTTGGTGGTATTATAATTTTTTGTCACTAATAACAGCATTTTGGAAAGGTTAGACACATGAGACAGACTGCAATATTACTACAGCATCTACTGTTTGCTTCCAAATTAATCTTGAGATTTTTGTTTAATACATAGACGAACCCTAACCCTACACTGAACAATAAAAAAAAAAAAAAAAA
>NW_004524601.1:6608923-6617013 GCF_000260255.1 Octodon degus | reverse complement strand
ATGTCCTGATAATCAACATCGTGTTTCCAAGGAATTCCTTGAATTTGTGATGATTTAATGGAAATTTAGATTTTAGGGCAATTTGCATGACGTTATGCTTAAGCACCAATGTCCAGGATGTGGCTATTTTAGCAAGCATCAGCAGCTGGTGACAGTTATCACCTCTCCAAGTCCCCTCGCCAACAGGCCCCACTTGGGTCTCACCAGCAGCCATGCCAGAGATGTTGCAAAGGTTCATCGAAATGCTTTCTATATATTGACTGTGTTTTGTGCAAACAAAGAGATACACTGGTGTCTTTCAGTGAAGCCAAAGAAGCCCTTTTTATTGACATTACATTACTCAATTACTTGAATAAAAACAAGTGAACCTGTATTTATAGCATCATTACTTGCATCTATGCCAAAGCATAAACTTTGCAATCAGAGGTTTTATTTTCCAAATCGCTTCAAGCAGATTTTCCTGTTTCTTGAGTTTGACTATACATGAGACCAAGTGATTTTAGAAAAATCTCTATTTTATTTTATTTTTTACTCATTTTACTGAAAGAAAATCTTTTCCTGTTTCTGGCTACACTGAGGCAGCTGGTACTTCAGGGACAACCAAAACTTAGGACTTTTCTTTGCATACCTGAAGTTGCCTGCAGCCTACCGCAACTGTCATCATGCCACCGAATGAATATATTGAATTACACGGTAAATGCTATGGGTACTGCTTAGATTACCATGAAAACAGAGAAAGAAGGGAAATTGAGAGGCTCATGAAACTTCAAAGAAGACAACAGAGGGACCAGGGAGATAGCTCAGTAGAATAAGTGCTTGCCTGGCAAGCACAGGGTCCATGTTTCATCTTCCAGTTATCCAAAAAAAAAAAAAAAAAAAGTGATTGGCCTGAAGGCTAAGTTCTCCACAAACAGCACTATGTGGAGAAAATACAAACGAAGAAGACTGTCAAGGTGCATGAAAAGAGAAACACCAAACAAAAGAATGATGAAAAGACTCTACAAGGAGGAGTACCTGCCTACCTGCTGGACAGAGGAAAGTCTGGTGCAAAAGTACTTTCCAATATGATTTAAAAAAAAAAAAAAAAGAAAAAGCAAGAAAATGGGAAGTTCCTCTGCCCAAAGTGCATGCCCAAAGGAGAAATGGAAGCATTAAAAGTTATTCAAAGTCTTTGTACATCAAAAGAAATACCAACAGAGTGAAAAGACAACCCACAAATTCGGAAAAAATCTTATCTAATAAGCACTCAGACAAAGGTCTTCTATCTAGAATTTATAAAGAACTAAAAAACCCAACATTTAAAGACCCAGTCCAAAAATAGGGGGCTGGGGAGATGGCTCAGTGGAATAAGCGCTTCTCTGGCAAGTACAAGGGCCTGAGTTCAATCCTTGGTTCCACTATATAAATAAATAAATACCCTGTCCAAAAATGGACATCCAAAATTAACACACATTTCTCAGGGGATGAAATACAAGAAGCAAATAAATACAGCAAAAAATGCTCCACATCACTAGCCACTCATGATTAAAATTAAAACAACACTGAGATATCATTGCACCCCAGAGAGAATGGCTATTATAAAGAAATCAACCAACAACACATGTTGGAGAGGCTGTGGGGAAAAAGGAACCCTCGTCCTCTGCTGCTGGGAATGTAGAGTGGTCCAACCATTATGGAAATCAGTGTGGAGACTCCTCAAGAAATCTCTCTTTAAAATCAAGACAAACTGTATTTGCCATACTTACTTTAGGTTGCTTAATTAACAACTTTAGTAATTGATTTTTCATTTTATTACAGTCAGACCCGCTACTACAGATCTAGCTCTGAATTATCATTTAAAATATGTTGAGATGACAGACGTTTATTCACTTACATATGTTATCTTTACAAAACATTTCTTGATGCACAGCAAATTTTGCAGCATGATTTGGCATACAAAGTCTTCTCTAATTGCGAACTTTGAAAGCTGACAAAATCTCCCTACACATTAAGTACAATACCTTATTATTTGTCTCAACAAAATGTTTTCGTCTGTCTGTTCTGTGTTGAACGTTTTACTTCACAATTTTCTGTTCTGTGGGTTCTGTTTTCTTTTCATACTATAGCGAAGTCGTGATGGTATAAAGCAATTAATAAGCAGACATTCATTTCTCTACTCCTAGCAATTCTGTGCATGCAATTATAACAAGATCACAAGCAAAAACCTATTTGATATAGTATTTTACTTCACATATGTTAACTGCTAAAATTATTTTACTTAGGAAATTGTTTTAGAAAATAACAAAACAAGCCAAAGCTTGTTAATTAAATTTAAAAAAGAATTTACATGTTTGTTTAATAGCAGCATATGCCTTTCTTCCGAGGCCTACTCACATGTAGGCGGGTAGAAATATTGGTCAGGGTTGCGTGGCACCTGCTGGCTGGTACAGGTCTGTTGAACATTGTGATCCTTACAAGCTGCCCAGGTTCACGCCCACCACTCTCAGGCTGGACGCGTTTGCTTCTGTGTGTTTTGTCATCAGCCGGCAATGTCCCTCTACCGTGTACAATGTTTTGAACCTTTGAATCACTTAATGTCTTCCTCTGCTGCGACTATCCTTGGTCTGTGAGATTCTTCACTTTTAACCTGCTCCTCTTTCTACACATTTAAGACACTGGGATTTTAAAATGTGTAGGTGTGTCTGTGTGTGTATGCACGTGGGTGTGTGCATGAATGTATGTATATCTTTTCCCTAATATTCTGGAATTTTTAACAAAGGGATTATATTTAAATGTTAACAGCTTCCAACAAATGTCATAGGCACCAGGCCTATGTAGTGATTAGGCCGGTCTGTTCATTCGTACTAGGTTTAAATTGAGTGTACGCATTATTGTAGTTAAAGACCTTAGAGGTGTCACAAACACTGTGTGGAGAGGACATGACCCCTACCGACATGCTATACTGCCTCGTGACAGTCTCCACTAGGTAAAGTCATTGTCCTCTCTGTGCAATGCTCCCCCCAGCTGGCTCCATCCTGCTTCTCTACAGGCCTTTCCTGTCTCCCTATATTTTGTTTGTGGCCTTGATTTCATTGTGCATTTCCTTCTCATAACATCACTGAGTGTAGATTGGCAATGTCAAGAACTCCAATCACTATAATTTATGTAACAGCTATTATCCCCTGATGTTGTTTATTTAGTAATTTGCTTGAAAAGTTTCTAATTCCATGTTGCCTTTTAATTACAGTGTGAAGAAAATTGTGTGCAGATTATATTGACTTCTTCATTAACGGCCTTTATAGTATTTAATTTTCCTGTGCAAAATATGAATCATTTTTCTGGTGCTGGAATGTTGTAAATATAGATTTCATAAGTAGCGCAGAGCCATGAGAGAGTGGTAGTGGAGTCTCAATTTCATCTTCTGTGTAATTTTAGTATAGGACTGTGAACTTTTAGCATAATTTGGAATAAAAATGTAGTTATTCAAGATCAAGAAATGCTGGCAACCCTCTTCAGTAGCAGAATCACGTTAATTGTAGGATAAATATAATTTTGTGCTTATAGCTAGTCATACTGAAACATAGTTTTATAATAATTTTAAATAATTATTGAAATAAACTTTAGTCAATTTATTTGTTTATTTATTTATTTGTTTATTTATTTATTTATATGAGCAGAATATTTTTATTGAGGGAAAACAAAGCTCTTGTTCTAGAGAAGGACAAGAGGGGTGCCCCAGAGAATGGTCCCCAGGAAGGTGTCTCTTCCAGGGACCTTTATAGAGGAAATCCACATGGTGAGGTGGATCTAAGGTAGTGGAGAACATAAGAACTCACTTATCTGGGCATGAGGTGGGACAAAACTATTAGATAGAACCCCTGGAGAGTATCTGTGACTGCCGGTTCACAACTACGACCCCTTTCAGCCTGCAGAAGCCAGAGCGGTCATCGCCCATGGTTCCCTCACGTCACATCGGGTTACTTCTTCAGAGGGGGGAATGTGGTAGGCAGCTGAATTAAATATGAATATTATAGGCAGTCAGACAACGCCAGGCCTAAAGGAGACAATATGGAAGACAAGGACGTGACTTTGCAACTTTGGAAGAGACAGACACTCCCTGCTGTGGGCCAGACCTCAGACAAAAGAGGAAACAAATACAGCTACATACTTCCCTAGGGATGGGCCTCAGGGATTGACATTCTAAATAGGTATCAATCACACTGAAAGAGCCCAAATGAGTCATTAAGGGCAACCCCAGCAGGAAGGGACCCTGTCCCCTGTTCATACTTCCTGCTATGCGACTGGCTTCCCCATTCTGTACTGGATTTAATTAATTTTATCTGAGCAATGGTGCTTGTAATCAATATATGTAAAAGAACCAGTTTTTGAAAGTAGAATGTTATCCTGTTAGACCCAAAAGGATATTTATAATTTCCAGTATGAAAGAAACAGTTACAAAAACGTATATTTTTTTATTTATTTATTTTTGTATTTAGGACAGGGTGCACAGGGTCTCACTGTGTAGATTGGACTCATAGTGATCCTACTTACAGCCTCCCAAGTGCTGGGATTACAGGTGAGCACCACCACACCCAGTCTCAATTGCTGTCTCAGAGCACCCTGGGAATGGGGCCAGCACCTCAGGCCTGGGAATGGAATTACCAGTCCCTACATCTGCCTAAGCAGGTGCTTTAATCCACTGATCTACTTGGCCAGCCCAAAAAAAATATATTTTAAAAACAAAAAAATTACCAAGATAAATAATGACCTCATCTTTCATAAGATATGTATCATGCTTTAATGAGAAATTTCAGTGAACATATATGAAAATTAGTGTCAGTGGGCTCTTTTACATGAGGAAAGGAAAATGTATTGGACCCTACAACACTCTTAGGTTCAGTGGCTTGCAGAAAGACTACAGTTACTTGGGTGTAATCATAACTGAAACTTACTGAAGAGTAGAGGCAAAATTTTAATGAGAAGTTTAGGGGGCAGAGTCTGGAGGCAGCCAGGAGGAAGTTGCCAGGCATCCTATTTCCAAAGACTCCCACAACACTGTTGTAGACATCTGAGTTAGAAATATTATAGGCAGTTAGACAGGGTCAGACCCTCAAGGAGGCAAGATGGAAGACAAGGTGACTTTGCAACTTGGAAGAGACAGACACCCCCATATGAGCCACACCTGAAGACCAAGACAAAAAGAGGAAGCACAGCTACATACTTCCCTAGGGATGGGCATTAGGCATTAATATCCTAAATAGCATCAATCAACTTGAAAGAGCCCAAATGAGTCACTAGCCCAACCCCCAACAGGAAGAGACCCTGTGCTGTATTCATACCTGCTTGCTATATGACTTGCTTTCCCATTTGATACTGGATTTAATCAATTTTACCTGAGCAATGGTGCTTGTAATCTCATTGGTTGACCATAGTTTTGTCCCACCTCATGCCCAACTAAGCAAGTTCCCATGTCTTCTCCACCACCTTAGACCGGCCTCACCACATGGTTTTCCTCTATAAAAGTCCCCGCAAGAGACAACTTCCTGGGGGAAACTACCTGCTTGGGCCCCCTTCCTGTCCCTCTCGGACAGGAGCTTTCTTTCTCTCAATAAATACATTCTGTTCATAACCTCCGTTTGTTCCTAAAATTCATTCTTCGGTTTTAGAGAACACGAACTCATGCAGGTCAGGTCCAGAGATCGTTTTTCCCTCTGTCATTTGGAGGTCCCTTATATTGTTTGGAGGAAATCCACCTGAGGTCAGTTTTTCTCCCTGTATCAGCACAAGCATCATTTCTTCCAGCTCAGAATCAGGGCAGTGTGTTAAATGGAGGTCTGAAATTCAGGAGAGGTGGAGCGTCCTTCCTTTCAGCTGATCTGGGCATGTGCACCTGGTATTTATCAAATCCCAGACCCCAGAGGGCAAGCGAGTGGTGTGCTTCAAGCAGGGCTTGCTCAGGCAGCCTCAGCAGAGCAAGCCACTCTCAGCTTTCAGGAAGGAGTGTAGAGGGGACACACATCCCAACACCAGGCAAGGGCAAAGTGTAGCCAGACTTTTAAAAAGCAGGAGCCTAGGCACAATGCAATATATATATATATATATATATATATATATATATGAATAGCTTTATTTTAAGAAAATACAAAAATACTAAAAAGAAAATAAAGATTAGAACAATGGAGAATTCACTAAACAAAATAATAGGAATTCAACAACAGTAGTTATAGTGCATATTGCTGTCTTTAATAAATTGTTCAGATTATCAGATATTAAACATGCAAAATTGAAAAAAAAAAGTAGAAAAAAATTAAACGCTAACCATTCTTTTCAATATTTGTTTTCTCAACCCGCTTGCTATAGCCCTTACAATTGTTTCAAGTGTGTTTATCCATGATGAAAATCTGGGGGTGATTACCTTAAATGGTTATTGTAAGCAAAAGAGCGGCTGTGAGTCTTCAGGGGAGTAGTAATGTAGCCCGCCCCTGGGTCCGGTGCCCTCAATCAATTAATGTTTATTACTTGACATTTAACTTGAAGGTTAAAGAACGTGAATGTCTTTTCCCTTGAATCTGCAGCAGCTGTGCCTTGTCCAAAGAGGGAAAAGCCTGAAGCACTGGAAGAAACACTCACCTCCGTGCAGTACTGCTGTGCATCACCGACACTCCCATCACCTTGTCTGAGCTCATCGCCACTTCTGCATACTGTTGTTAATATTTTATCACCACTCAAGCCCGTATTACTTTCTTTTTTTTTTTTTTCTGGCAGAACCGGGGATTGAACTCAGGCCCTTGTGCTTGCCAGGCATGCCAAGTGCTTATTCTACTGAGCTATCTCCCCAGTCCCTTCAATCCCATATTTCTAAAGGAAAAGCATGATTTTCATGTTTTAGACAGGCATACAGCATTGAGACTGCAGTGGCAACAGCTGAATAGTTTTAATAATTACACAGAAATCAGGAGCACTCTTACTGAGGCTATGGTCATGTTCTTAACCAATTAAATGGAAGAAATTCATTTTTAAAAATGGTAATGATCAGGGGGTTAAAGAAAATGAAACTGCAGCATCAGTTTGAGGGAGTTACAGTCATGGTGAGGCTATAATTATTTTTTATTAAATCTTCTCTTCTAGCAGAATGTATCCTGCAACATGAAGACATATGTGAGTGCAGGAGTGGCAGACGTTAATGGGTCCTTCAATTTTTACTGGTCCCTTTGAGGTATCATTTTATTTCTCCTTTCCTCTATGTTCCTCATGTATTTTAATGTAAACATTAAAAAGAATTATTAACAGCTGACATAATTTGTGAGTAATTATCACTTATTTTCTTTTCGTAAGTATTTGTACATACATGTGCACAACTCACTGATACAAATAATAATTACAGTCTCTTCAGCATTGGTGAATATATTTATCTTATCAAACCAGAATGTAGTTTATTCAAGTATGATAATTTGATTATACAGGAAAGACAGTGATTAAAATAGAATCGTGCTGATTGAGTCATTCACCCTGATTCTAAACCGAAGCAGTCTGAAGACTATTCAGGCTGATTGAAGGTTTTTAGGATGTAGAAATAATTTGGAAGACATTAAATCTGTATAGTAATTCATTTAGAAAACACAATAAATAAAAAAACCTAATACTTTGAATGACACAAAAACAATGCATGATAAAGTTATTCTCAATACACTTAATCAGACAAAAAAAGGTAGCAGATTCATTTGAACTTAGTCTTTCCATTTAGCAACCATTCAGTCAAATGCAAATGAAGCTCTTGCATAACCAAACATATGTATGTTTCACTTAATGAATAATGTAAAAGCATTTATTGTATCAAAGATATTTAGTATCTTACAGAAAAATGTTGCCTAGATTTGAAGCTTGTCTTTGTAGATGTGCAAAAGTTCAATCTGTAAAACTTTCCGTGATTGAATTTCTTCACCAAAAATTCAAGTAAAATAAAACTAATGAGCTTTGTTAAAAGCTTTGATGTTTGTCTGTGAGATAATCTTTCTCCTATTTGTGTCAGTCTTTACATTTTAATTGCTCATTACCACTCTAAGGAAGACTTGGAAATATCTCAAGATATACTGTGCATATCTTATAGATAA
>NW_004524601.1:6606335-6608293 GCF_000260255.1 Octodon degus | reverse complement strand
TCTCTCTCTCTCTCTCGTCAGTATGGGTGAAACATGTACTTAACTGATAGAGACTGTTTAGAATTCAGTATGATTTTCAATGTTTTCCTGGTCCTTTTATAGCTTTTAACTGACAATCATTTGTATTCACGGACCACTCAGGTCTCATGGTATCATACTATTCCTGTTACATAAAACATACAAACCACATATATGTTTAGCTAGATTATTGTGAAGACAATTTAATTTCTTCATGTTTAAGATACTGCCATCAGCTTTCTATCAATACCATAATAAAATACCTCATTCTAGGTTACTTAAAATAACAGTTACTTCTCATGGCCCTGAAAGCCTGAAGTACAAGACCACGGTGCTGGACGATGGGGTTTCCCCTGAGAGCTCCTTCCTTGTCTTTCAGGTGACCAAATTCTTATCCTCAAGTGGCACCTATGTGTCTCTTCCTCATATAAAAGGGATGCAGGCCACCCTAGAGTAAGGCTCACCCATTATGGGTGAGTGTCTTTAATTCCAACTACATCTCAATGTCCCTTTGTCCAAATACAGTTGCGTCTGGTTTACACTTCAACATGGACTTTGGGGAGGAAGAGACTCTAAACCACAATGAGTTTCTAAACTTAACAAGTGCTTGTGATGTGGGGTTTAAGTTTGTAAAATAAAAGAGAGTTAAGGTAGATCATGATTTATATTTTTCTAGAAAAGTTAATTATATTAAATAACTTGAGAATTATAAGTTGAAAATTATAGAACTATATTTATAAGTTATAGAAATATACTTAGTAAAGGAATGTTTTGAAATTTTAGCTATTTTATAAGACTATTAAGATACATTTCAAGTCATTTCCTCTCATTTCCATAAATATTAGTTCATAAAATACTACTTGAAAAATATAGTTTTGAGTTAGCTACCATTGATTACTTTCAGTTTCCTGCTGCCATCTATGCTACCTGACAAGTCCTTCATTTGATATCTTAAACTTATCTGGCTTTTCCCTGTTCATTTTGCTAACTAACTCATCCTCTGACAGGAAGCCCGAACCTGCCAGTCCTGCACACTGAACTCTGAGTAGCACCTCTAAGCTAGTATCTTCCTTGTCTCTTGGGCATTCTCACAAGATTGATATCTGTGTTTTGCTTCTTCGCATATAACAGTTAGTTGCTTGGCAAAGTTTCTATATCTCATTGTCTCTCAGCTGCCCTGGAATATTTTACTAACATTATTTTCTGATCTATGGTCACAAAGTACAATTGTTGAATTTTATTCTTATTAACAATGAATGACCTTCCATCTCTTGTACTTAAAAACCAGCAACAGCAAAGTAAGTCCTGCCAGCTACAAGACAGTCTTTCAGAAGTAGTATGGAAGGGAGAAGGATTTCTAGGGGAGAGTCCACAGCTGGTAGTGAAAAGACAGCAATGCCAGTGTGGGCAGACAGATTTGCATCTGTCGCTTCATCACTAGATGCTATCTAAAGTCCTTTTTGCTTCTCAAATGCATTGCAATGTCATCTTTCCTTCTGAAATAAGCCTCTTCTTTTGATGCCTGGGGATATAGTGACTGGAGTGGCTGTTGTTGCTCCATGTAACTGCTCTTCACAGTGTCTTCCGGTGGTTGTCAAGGAGGCCTGAGGTGTGTCCTCTGGTGTCTTCTGCTTCCATTTGTATTCTATGTTCTCCAAGCTCCTACCAGGGTCCTGAGTTCTCCTCAGCAATGGGGAATCAGTTTTACACATCTTAACATGGAGATTCCGCCAGACATTCCTGTGTCCTGGTGGATCATTGCTGTGCCGTGCTTAAAGGGTAGAATCCATCTGGGCAGAAAAGTGCACATGGGAGAGACTCTGTTGGGCCAGCCCAGCATGAGTCAACACTCAGGCCAATATTCTGTTGAAATCAAAGAGCTCCATAATCGTCCAAATCTTGAACACACCCAGAGTGCAGGCCCGGCGAGTGAGTGAGAC
>NW_004524601.1:6594390-6604615 GCF_000260255.1 Octodon degus | reverse complement strand
CATTTCCATTTTCCATTGACTTAAAAAAACCAGAGGTTTGTACCTATGTTGTTTATTTATTATTTCTTGCCTATATCTTGTAATATGAGAAACTACTTTGGCAGTGACAATATACAATGTACTAACCATTGTTACTCTCCTAAAATCTTGTTTTGAGATTTTGTACCATTGTTTTTATTTTTTTTCTTTAAAATAAAAACAACTGATGTCAAAATAAAAAAAAAGAGCTCTATAATCTCCAGCTTTGAAATTTCAGAACCTAAAAGACTTAGACAAAGAGGTGGGAAAATACCTGTATCTTCAGTGTTTTTTCAGGTGTAATTGAAATATGGCCTATGCCTCAAATAGTAAAATAGTCCTATTTTAAGCACTTTTTGTTATTTGGGCTGGCCATAGTTGCAGTAACAGGATGCAATCTTAGGCCCAGTGCAGGGTGGAGGATGGGCACCACTGCCCGGCCATCTCTCCTCCACTCTTTCATGCTCGACCTGCACCATCACACAGGTTTTCTTCCTGTCTGCGTAATGCCACTGTGACTCCCACCTAGGACTAACTGGAAAATGAAACTTCACTGACCATTATAAGTGCTTTGCTGAACTCTTTAAGCATTCGCCTCTATTTAAAAACATACACATGTGTGCTCATGTTTTCTGTATGCTTTCCAAATAACCTTCTAGGTACTTTGAGACTCTCTCAACAAATCTTCACAAGAAGCTCTTTCATCTAAAAACCACTACATTTCGTTTATGAATGTGGTCTCAAGGTGCATCCATTTACCTAGAAAATCTAGACCACACTTATAAGTGGAATAAATCAGACTCCCATATATAAACATCGCATTGTTTCCTTAGAGTAGAAAACTGAAACAGGAAATAAGATCCAGGATACACAATAGATATTGTGAAAAGGAAAGTATCTACTCAAAAGGAAAGAACAACCGAGATGGGAAAAAGGAGAAAAGAAGAAAAGGAAAAGAAAAAAATATGTCATATATGTGATAACTAAGATAAATGCACTGATAATTTTTGTTATTTCATTAAAAATAACTATTTGTGCTTATATTATTTCATTAACCTGTTGTGACTGTATCTTGTAATCTGAGCAACTAATTTGGATATAACAGTCTTCAGTATATTAATCATTGCTAATCTATTATCTTGTTTTGAAACTATATCCCTTTTTATTGTTTTTATCTTTAAAATAAAAAAGACCACAATAATTTAGTAGTGCTTTTCCAATCCAATCCTACAGATATGTGCCTATCAGTCACAATAGTAATGGAAGTTCTGTCCAACCAGTGTACTTGATTTAATTCAGATTTACTGGAAAGGAAATAAAATTTTTGTTATCTCTCACTAATAAAGAACTAGGCATTAATTTTCTTCTAATTTCAATATATGGCATTTGAACCTTAGAATCTATGGAGAAGAAAACTTTTTAAAAGAAACTCATTCAATGAACATTTCCTTATAACTTGTCCTTTCATGTCTCACCTTAAATAGTAATTTGCCACACTAAGTAGAGATGAATCTATACGGGAAGAAATAAAGCATAGTCATTTATGTTATTAATTTTTTCTTAGGTGACAAGTCTTTCCCAGGGGCAAACAACATTTATTTGTATCTTCTTCTATCAAAATATTAGTTTGAATAATAACTTTTTCTGTTTTATTTCTTTTTTTCATGACTTGATAATAAGATACTGTCTTACTATCCTGAAATTCTCCTTAAATATGATAAAAAATATAAGTATCTGTAGTGTTGAAACAATGCTCACTTGTTAGGAAGTAAGATATTTTCACACAATTTAATGTTTTAAAAATCACGTGTTGTTGTCTTGTTTGTCACATGCATTTTTGTCAGTGTACTTTTTTGTTGATGTATTTTGGTCTTTTTTTATTTTTTATTTTTTTGCAAAGTTGTGATATGTAACATGGATGTCAATGGCATAGACGGAAAACTGGAGTACATCAGATCATACAGTACTCCAGATGAGTAATATAAGAAGAGTTTGTGACACACGGTCTAGGGAGGAATTAGTCACTTACTGCTAGCATTGATGGTATCCATCTACGCAGAGCACATTACTGCCCGAAGTTATGAGATAGATTCACACACGAGCATGTGCACACGTGTGTGTCTGTGTCTGCCTGTCTATTGCCCACACTTCATGAGCTGAGATAGTGCAAAAGCAGTATAAGTACTTTTTCACTGAATAATCAGTTGAATTTATGCAATATTGTCTATTTTCCTACAGATCATGGAATGTTTGCTAATATTGCTGTTTTTATGCTGGCTGAAGATTAATAGAGAGGGATGTTTCAGTCTTTTAAGTGTGAGAAAACTGTCTACTTTATTCTTTCTGCAAATTGTTGTCCATCTACCCACATATCACGCTAGTAAACACTCAGCAGTCTTCCGCTATAAAATGGAAATACTGTTTACTTACCAACTGAGCTGGAGAGTTCAAGAACTTACAAGGTCATTGCAATAGTTCATAACTGTTTCCTGTGCTACCTGTTCCTACTGTTTTACTGAATTATTATAAGCAACGCTTGTATTAAACTCTCCTCAGTTACCCTTATTAGTGTGGTTTATCCATGGCTTGTCTGGACTCTAAACTGAAAGGTATTTGTTTCCCTCCGGAGGTAGCTTAGGAAACACAACTTTGTGATTTTTGCCTATGTTCACATATTTGACAATTGAAGTAATCCTCCTGGTGGGACAGAAGGGTCAGGGGAATTTAGGTTGGTGGAAATATTTAACAAATGATCAAGATCTCTGATAGGGATGAAAAACACAGTGGAAGAGAAAGGCATGGGGTAGCTATTAGTTCTACATTCGGTCACTATGGCAACAATAGTGAGTATGGGCATTGAAGGTTTAGCTGTTTTCTTCAGCACCTTTATGAAATGTGCTATGCTACTTCACTTTGGCTTGTATTCACAGATTTTTACATGGCTTCTATACTGTAATGTTGCAACATTGTCCATGTAGAGAGGAAGCTCATTTGTATTGTCCTTAAATTTTCTCTTGCCAAATGATTGGTGTGAGCTCATGGAATGTAGAAGGGGTTAGGAAGGGCCAGTTTTAAACACTGGCATGCCTGTGGCTTGTTTTCTTGGAACTGTGTTTATCCACCAGTGGACTAGCTCAGAGCTTGCCTGCTGAAGCCTAAGAAATCAGTGGAATAACACAAAACCATCCCAGTGAGGTCATTCCTAGGTGTGTCAGACCTTGCAACTTAAAAGTTAAACATGCCTTTATTATTGACAATGGATGTCAAAGAGAATCCAAGTCAAACTTTTCTCACTTACTTACAAAATAAAAATTACATAAATAGCACTTTTCTGTGACAGCAAACTATATTTAATTCTTATACATCAAATTCAAACTAATCCCAATTCTCAGAGGTTAAATGGAGTAAATAAATAAGAAGAAAATCTTTTTTTGTTTTTATGTATTTAGTACAGGGTCTACAAGGTCTCACTATGTAGAATGGACTCGTAGTGATTCTCCTGTTTTCAGCCTCCCAAGCTCTGGGATTACAAGCGCGCCCCACCATGCCCATTCTCAATTACCATCTCAGCACACCCAGGGCTACAGGGCCAGCATGGTACACTGGGAATTGAACCCAGCCACTGTGCTCTGCCTACGCAGGCACTTTAGTCCCAAGGAAAAAATCTTCAGTATCTATTTCACATAAGATTGAAAAACAAAACTGGGCCTTGAAAGGTCTGAAGAGGCTGCTTGTTTCTGAGGCTGAATTTCAGACACGGCTAGGGTCAGCTCAAGTAATTGATCACAGAAAGTGTAGGGGTAAAGCGCTGGTGAAATGGCAAACCTCAGCACAGATTTTGTGTTAAAATAAGGGCATGGAACAAAAATTAAGGCACAGGTGTGAAGGTCTGGATATAGAGACGTGGGGTAAGGACTTAGGAAGAAGACGCAGGCAGGACTAAGAATCGTTGAGCTCCTGTCTTTGTTAGCAGAAACAACCTCTTTCCCTTACCAGGACAATACCCACCTTCTGCTATGTAAAAATGGTCAAAGATTCAAAGAGGGACAGCTGCTCCCTGCAGGCAGCTCATAACACACAGCGCTCCATAAAAGCTTGAGTAGATCTGAGCTTCAATCAGTGGAGGTACAGTGCAGCAGGCTAGCTTTGGAAAGTGATCACCGGGGCACTAAAAAGATTTTCAATTCTTGGCCCATTGTTCAGCCAGACTATGTGAATCACATAAGTAGAGTAGGACCTGAGGGTGTTCCACTAAGCACGAAGTGGAGGGTTTGATTGGGGAAAATTCAGTGAGTGAAGTCCCTTGTGACCGCATTTTCTGCCTTCAGCAGCTCTGACTGGATTTAATAGTTGGCTACATTGGTTAACCTAAGCCTAAATCCAATGTAGCCTGAAGTGAATGAGGACGGATATTCTGGAAATTCCTTACCAACCTGAAAACGAAGAAGTTCGAAAAGCTATCTTTTGGGAAATGTTGAGGTGAATATATTAAATATCAACAGCCCATTTGCCAATCACTATGCTAATTTGCATCACAGAGAACATTATCTCCACAAGGGAGCTCAGCCTGCTTGCAAAGGAATACAACCCATCATAGTCTAACTGTGAAGTTTAAAGTTTAGCTGGGTTTCTTGCTTTCTGTGGATACGATGGGTCCCCAGAAAGGCAGAAGACAGATACAACCACAATGCAGCACAGAAATAGAGTAGAAGTTAAATCACCATGTCCTTCCAGGTCACTTGCAATGTGGTGTTGATCATGTCACTAGAATTCACATGAATGACAAGCCTAGTGACTAGCATCTTCACACACATAGGTGGAAAATGTGTAGCTCTGTGGTACACACACCCAAATTCTTGGTCAAAAAGGAAGCTGACCTAAGCAGTAGACCTAATCCATTCTGGTAGGATAGAAACCCTATTGAGTAGTAGAGACACTGAAATATATACTATGAATTCTTCTGTTGAGATATACATGGTTTTTTATGGGTGATAATCAAGGTAAAGTGGAAACACACAGAGATTTTAGGGTTAATAAGTATTTCTAAAACTCTTCTGTTTTCTTTCCATTTCACATTTAAAAAATCCTTAGAAATAGTTTACTCTTGTGTGGCAGGAACTGATAGACTCATTATTATGCTCCATCACCAGCTCAATAACAAGAATGTGATTGTCCTGTGGGTGGCGGAGATGGCATAACGTTGCATCTGTTTTCCAAAGCAAAAGATGCATGTACATATTGTGCTAACATTATTGTTCATTCTACTCTGTTGTTACTGGTATCTCAGTAACTTGAGTCCTACCAGATATGGGGGCACTTTGGAAGCTTCCAGTAGGTATCACTGTACTTCCACCACTCATAAAGAGCTGGAGACTTATTATTTGTTAGACCCTGAATTTTGGAGGGAGTACCTGTCATAAACAGGTGATCATTTTGTGCTGACATTGCTACCTTTCGGTATAACTTGGAACTTTAGAGGCACTCAGCAGTATCCTGGCTCAAATAAGTGTGTTATATGAAGGTATTCTCATGAAGAAGACCTGTGTTTCTGGGAATATCCAAAATTGATTAAGAGATTACAAGAAGATTATGAAAAGCTCTCTAGGGTCATTTACAGACTCTTAAGGTTTTTGGGTAAGTCCATAACTTTGTCTGACAGTAATTGTTTTGCAGCTAAAAAAACGGCATTTGTTTTGGCAACGGTCCCTGATGGAGCTAGTACACATGACAAGGGGATAGTAAAGGATAATGTAGCCTGAAATGTATGTTTTGAATCGAATGCTACCTGAGCCACTGAGCCACACAACTCCACGTGCTCATCTGCATATCACTGCAAACAAAAAGTTGCAAAGCAGGAATCCTGCGGCCAGCTCTGGTGGTACTCCTGTGTTGGGAGTCCTGTGTCACTGTCTTCTGCCCCACCACCATTTGCTGCATCCGCAATCCCATTTCCAGCAGAATTTGTTTGATCCCAGACAGCCCACAAAGAAAAACAAATAAAATCTCTGTCTATATTTGATATTTGACATTTATGTTACTAGTTGTAAGTTTCTTGAAAAGAGACTTTTGAAAATTATAATCAATGAAATGCCCAAATTGTCAATATCTAATTTTGATATTCACTAATGATATACTATGCAGATGAAGGTATTTTGACTGACTCAGTGTTAAACGCTAGATTTATCTAGTGAATTCTTTTATCTCATTACTCTTCTGTGACAATTTCTATCAGGTCTTTTATAAATTTAATCTCTATGAATATTCACTACTAGTTCATTTATAGTCTGCTTTATCATCATTACTGTGTGTGTGTGTGTGTGTGTGTGTGTGTGTGTGTGTGTGTGCTGGGATGGAAAACAAGTTTTTCCCTTGCTAGGCAAGCATTCCAACGCTTTTACATCTCAGCTCTCCTCTCCTTTCATACATCACTTATGTCAGCTTTCTGAACATATATAAAAGTTTCTTGGATGTTCTTTCAATCAAGTTATTTTTTTAGTGTATTTGGTATACACAGTCTCACTACACAACTTGGACTCATAATGAGCCTCCTGTTTTCAGCCTCCCTAGTGCTGGGATTACAGGTGTACGCCACCACTCCAGGTCTCCCTTGCCGGTTCAGCGGGTCCAGGTGCAGGGCCAGCCTGGCAGGTGGTGCCAGGATCAAACCCTGGTCCATGCACTTGCCTAAGCAGGTGCTCAGTCTGCTGAGCTATCTTGCTGGGCTTTGTCAAGTTCTTCCTTGTTCCCCCTATTAATTGATCATCCTTACATACATTTTATGTATACTCTATCATTTTGCAAATTCTGTACTCTGACCATTTGACTCTTATAAATATTGTAATGTAGTCTCGGTGGCAATGAGATTGACCTTCCCACCATTGCTCTGGTTGTCTAATGGAAGGTCATAATCAGGCATTTCCTAGCGACTCCTCTCAACTACTTTTGCAAAATACATCTTCTTTATTACACATGGTCATTGTATCCCTCATCTCAGTGACCTACCAGAGGTTTGCTCAAATGCCCGAATCCACTAGGCAGGACTTTAGACCTTGATCATACACATTCTAGGTTAAAGATATCTAACTCCAAAGGAGAGATAAGGCTTAAATTATTGGGATATTCCTTTTTATTTCACATGTCATAGTTCCAAGATTTTCTTTTTAGTTTTGTCTTTAATTTGAAAAGCCTGTCTCTAAAGTACTGCCTGTGAGTAAACCCTTGAACTTAAACAAAATATAACAATTAAAATTAAAAATAAGTAAAACAAAATAAAATTTTATCTGTGCCCAAATTGTCAGTATTTAATTTTGATACTCACTAGTGAGGTACTGTGCAGATGAAGGTATTTTGACTGACTCAGTGGTAAATGCTAGATTTATCTATTAATTTTATTTATTTATAGAAATTTACTTTCTTTTACTTTATTTAGTTTTAAAACTTGTCTCACTATGTAGTTCAGGCTGGCCTCACCCTCACAGCAATCCTCCTGCTTCAGCTTCCTGGCTGCTGGGATCACAGGTGCGTGCCACCATGCCCAGCCTTCATCCACCAGGAAAGGCAGGGGAAGCACAGTCCATCTCATGAAATCTCCTTGCCAGAGAGGATCCGACAGTTCCCACCCAGTGTTGAAATAACTGCATCACTGATGCTTTGCCAAGTTGGTGAAACCCGAGGCAAGGCGAAGGCCCAGCTTTGGTACTGGAGCATGCTCCACTGTATTTCGCTGTGGCACAATAACCCATTCTAGAAACCGGGTGCTATTTTCGTAGTCACCTGGTGGATGGTGAAAGCGGCAGAAACTCACGGCAACTGTAGCAACATGCAGCTGCCACCCGAGATGCTGTGAATGCTCACCTGGCCTCCGAAGTCCAGAAGCACGTTACGTGGACCCTGCTTACCAGCTCAGCACTTAATCTTATTGCAAGAACTGCTGCTTTGATCTTCTTACTCTGGCATAATTTCTTTTGTAATAGTAAAAGATTTTTATCGCAGATTGCTTTCATAGCACTAGGTACTACAACTGAAGTGTCTTTTCAACCCACAGTGACTGGGTTACTATTTTAGGAGAAAACTTCAGTTGAAGTTTCAACAAACACAACCTGAAACTATTACAGGAGATGAAATTCAAGATAAATAACTGCTCATCACTTTTTCAACATTCATGCACTATGTGGGAAATCACAACTACAAGTAATAGTTGAATTACTTGAGTTATAGTTGGTTCCGGGTGACAGAAATCACTGCGCCTGTTTTCAATAGAAAGAGATTTCATGGTTGGACCCGCTTGTTGGATGGGACAGAAGAGGAGCATCTCATTTGGATCTCCAACAGATCAAGCTGCACCAACAGGACAGCAGTCCTCTATGTGAGGATCTTCAAATTCTGCCAGGAGTGGGGAAGTCATAAATCAAGGAAAACCCACTGGAGCTGTTGACTGATGAAACAGCTTTCTGTATTTTTGACCCAGAGATTTGAAAGTTGGACCTCTTGACACTGGAAATACACAACATCTGACAGATTTGTGGTTCCTAAATCATTGCAAGTTTCCACCTGACCTTGAAAACTCCAGGAGAAAATGGATAAGAGATACTTTTATAGGAAAAATAAAGATGCACATGGGTATCATTTCTAGCAAATACATTGGGGTTATACAATTAGGACTTTATTTCTTGATTTGTAATTCAATATAATGTTAGCTTATGTTGAGACTATAGTTGCCATTTTGGGATTTATTCCTACATTTACAGGAGTGTCCTTGGTGCATACAATTTTACTGTTTTGTTTTTGCTTTTGCCTTTGCTTTCAACAGGTACTTCTATAGATCATGCTTATTGCCTAAGGCCTTGCCTTAAAATGCCAATCTCATCCCTCAAAAGCATTTGCAATCCTCTCTCCTTTGGGTTTACCACGTCATGGAATCTATGGTATGCAGAAATTGTAGTAGACAGTCACTCCTTCCCCTACTCTTCACTGCTGTTCTTACTGATCGTTACCATTGCTGTCGTAAAACCATGTTCCATTCCTCTCAGATACTAGCTTATCTTGGGTTGATCTATGGTAAATCAAGACACTGCTCAGGAGGCAGAGCTTCTGATGGCTTTGCTGTGTTGTGGAAGCCCTCTTTTTTCCGACAGTCTCTATTTCACTCTACTGAACTCCTGTCTCTGCAGTATATTACAGTCCAAACACTACCTACTAAAACTAGTAGACAATTCTCTATGTAAGTTTTATCAGTTTTCATTTTAGCATCTTCACCTTTATTGAGATATGACCCATATTTCACATCATTTATTTAATAGATGTGTTCAAGTCACTGTTTTTTTCTGTATTCACAGGTATGAACTGAAATCACCTTCTGAATAATCTTCCAGAACATTTTTATCATGTTCAGAATGAACTCTATTTTTGTTGTGCTTTTAAAAAGCTTTTTAAAAAAAATACAAAATAATGACAAAAAATTAGAAATGATGCAAGATTTCACTAAACACATTAATAGGAATTCAATAATGTTTGCTGTATTACATGACACTATCTTCAAATTAGTTGTTCAGGTTACCAGATATAAGCATGTAAGATGTGTTTGAAGAAAAACAAAACAAAAATATAACAAAGAAGATATAAGAAATTCAAAAGAGGAAAAAATCACAGTAAAAATGTTTAAGCATTAACTGCTCATTTATAAAACACCAGCAGAAATTGACAATGTTTTGATATTCTTGATTTATCTGTTGAAGCATTTTAAATTTTGATTGGGACAAATTTACTCAAGATTTTGATGTAATATATTAGAATTCACGTTCTATCTATCTATCTATCTATCTATCTATCTATCTATCTATCTATATACATTTATCCTAGACACAGGTTTTCTCTGTTTTGAGTCAATCATCACATGAGGTGTGGAGTGGGAATTTAGCTTCAGCATTTACTTGGGGCTATTCCATTGACACAGTTTGCTTTAAGATGAAAATCTTTGTCATTGTGTGTTCTTGGCACCCTCTCTTAAATTGAATGATTAGACACCTTTATATTTCTGGACTCTTGATTCTATTTTATTGTTGAGTCTGCTTGGCTGTTGCTCTTAGTTACTCTCTAAACTATCCTCTGTACTGGGCTGCTCATCTCAGAGTTTGACATCATCTTAGTACATGAATTCATGCTTCTAGAACAAAAGTAAGAGTTTTTTGGGTTTCCTCTACAATTCACT
>NW_004524601.1:6582660-6588615 GCF_000260255.1 Octodon degus | reverse complement strand
AGTGTATTAAAAAAAAAAAAAGTGAAGCTGAGGTTTTCCTGGAAGTCAAGTCATTGGTATTTTGAATATGAGCAAAAACTTCCAACACTACTTATCCTCTGTTGAATTTTGTATGAAAATTTGCTTGTAAGCAGCAACAAAGTCTCTTTCCTCTTATTTATGTACTGCCTTGAAGCATATGCACCCATATTTTCCTCATATAATTATGCTACCCATATTCATTATATAGAATATGAATATATATATATATATATGATTCCTATATATAATGTTGTCATATATACAACATATAATCATATTATGCTTAATTCTTGTCACTGTCCCCTTTAGAGTCATTTCTTTTGGAATGTTTTAATAGGGAACATAGTCTCTCAAGTTATTCAGAGACCTTGGAATCCAATCTGTGGATTGGATTCTATGTAGTACTGAATGCCATTTTCTGTGGCTGTGGAGAATATTTTCAAGCCAAGAAAATACCAGACACCCATGGGATTTCTCAGGAAATAGATTCCAGATGGACCTTTTGGTCATATCTGGAAGGCTCTTTAGGAGCCCTGGTGGCACATCTCCAGATGCCTGTTATCTTCCTAGAAAGTCCGTTTCTCTTCCCTGGATAACTGAATATTTGAGCTTAAAATGATGAAAAGAGTTCTCCAAAATATTATGTACACTCCTAGAAACTCAAAGCCCACAACTGAGAGAAAGTAGAAACCTTCGCAATATAAGCTCATGCTGGATAAAAACCCTTGAAGCTTTTAATATGACGAATGCCTTCTAGTAGCGAACGTTGAAAACCCACTATGAAATTTTTTCTATGATTCAATACAAAAGGAACACTAAAGGTTATGCCACTATTTAAGCATTATCCCTTTCTAGCCTTGTACTGAGGTCAGCCATATGGATCTTCTTCTATCTCTCCTTTTACAATCCAGAACAAGAAATAATTCCAGTGTCCCCTGAAAAATATTTAACAAAGAATCTAACATATTCACTTGGGAATATTTTAATGTTGTATGCCAAATATTAGTTGATAGTCTGGCTTGTTATCCATTGATAATCTATAAGAACAATAAAATTATGCCAGTGGTCTCTATTGTATTTTCTTATTATGCCATAAATGATAAAATGCTTATCAGTTATAGTATCTTCATGAAAGAATGGGAAAGAGAACTCTCAAGAGCACTTTTAATGAGAATGATTTGATTAAATAAGGAATCCTATAAAGAAGGTAATGAATCAAGCCTAAGTAGCACAATGGAACAACTCTTCTGGGATTCATATAAAACTATTTATAGATGTGTTATTGTACATCTTATAATGTAGGAAATAAATTAAAATAACAATGCAACATATTAGCAACAAGAACATGCAGCAATAAAAGTAAAATATGTGTGTGTTTGCTTAATAAGGACTCACATTTAACTGTTTTTAAGCTGATGACATATTTATTAATGACACATTTCATTTCACAATACAATGTTGTCCAAAGGAATTTATTGCAATTAAGATGGTTTCCAAAACTTGAGCAGAGAACGTGGCTTTCATCTATGCTCCTGTACAGCTGGCCTAACGTGTAACATCTTACAGGAAAGTGTGTTTTTACAGTGTATCAACTCATACGATTCATTACTA
The DNA here is from genome assembly GCF_000260255.1 of Octodon degus. Lineage (NCBI taxonomy): Eukaryota > Metazoa > Chordata > Mammalia > Rodentia > Octodontidae > Octodon > Octodon degus. The sequence goes on along the minus strand of NW_004524601.1, from coordinate 6,586,983 downwards.
TAAATCCAAGTTCATTGTTTAAGTTCGGGTAAGTTATGTGTGTTTTATGTTCCTTGGGATATGACAAGTGAAAATTATTGGAATCCTAGATTACTCGATCCTTCAGAACAGCTTCAGTAATCTGAAGAGAACTGTGTTTACTGCTCACCCTCCTCTCCTCCTGAACTCTTTGGAACCACTGAGCTCTTAACTGTCCTCACGGTTGTTGTTTTCTAGCATGTCATGTATTCAGAATAATGCCATCTAGTCCACTTTGCTATTTGTTTATTTCATGGCCAACATGCATGCAGGGTTGCATTATGCTATATGGTCCTTGGTAGGTCACTTCTACCAAGTGAATAACAGTTCTATGGTGGATAGATCTCAATTTGTTTATCCACGCAACTATGCATCTCATGTTTTTATAATGTTGACAATTATTGGGAAAGATATGAGAAACATCTATGTGCAGGTTATGAATGGAGCTTTGTCTTGTATTTCTTCAAGTAAATATTAAGGAGGGAAATTGTTGTGTTGTTATATTTCATAGGAGCATGTTATCTGAGAGAAACTGCCAGCTATCTTCTAAAGTGGCCTCCCCAGGCTGGCCCCTGTCAGGGGTGAGTTGCTCTGTGTCTCTGCAGCTAGTGGTGTTGTTAGTGTCCTGGGTTTATAATAGTCTTTATAATTTTCATGCAATGTGTTTACATAACAATTTTATATTAATTGGAAGACTTTTGGCCTACTCTTACTAAATTAAACATTTATAAAATTTTTCATTCCATTTTCGTATGTTCGACTTCAGTAAAAATAATGAGAACAAAAGCAACACTATTAGGGCTACAAGTGACAGTAGGAGTGGAAAAAGGGTTGAGTGAGTTCTCTATCTATTGTTCTTCTAAGAGCTACTTTGTATACTGGAAATCCAAGTTTCATTGAAACACCCTAAAATGCGTTGGGCCATTCAGAATTCAGACGGTGCTGACAAGCACCCAAGTGACAGATGAGCCAGGAAAGGGTGCCCTCTGCAGAGTGGACCCTTGCCATCCTTATAGCAGGGACCCCTATGGTAATGAACCTCCCAAACAGATCTCACAAAGCCAGTGTGATCAAAATAAACAGTAGGTGTTCTAGAAGACTTAGATTTGGATATACAACAAGAGAGAAAAACAGACTCTTACACTCTCATGAACTCATTGGTACACTGAAAGGCTTCATTAGAAAGCCTTCAGCAAAGTAAAGGCAAAATAACAGGAAGCAGGAAGACAGTGGATTCCCAGCAGGGAGGGAATCAAGAGACGGGCAGGAGCAGTGAGAAAGGATCTCGGATGTGCAATGGGAGTGCTCCAACTCCACACAAAAGTTGGAAACACTGTGGACTGCAGACACAAACTACAGGAAATGAAAGAGAAATCATTAAACACAAATATGCAAATTAACAGTCTTTGTGTTCAGGTAATCAGTAAAAAATACTAAAATCTACAGGTTTAATATCACGAGTGAGAAACCACACCTATGAACCTAAGTGTACCACTTACCTCTCCTGCCCTCAGTTTAGTGACCCTGAGTCGTACTCACCCGGGGCTTTATTACTCGCGCAGATTGGCCACTGAGGTTGAAGTTTCTGACTCTTCGTACTTGGCATTCTCTACGATTAATTTCCTTCATATCTGTGTTTGTCTATTGCAATGACAACTTATAAATCATCATGATTTTGAGTGCAAGACATTGTACTGTTTTACACACAAGTGTTTATACCATTGTTCACAAAGTACTCTCTGTCAGTGTGTATTTGGTGTATTGACACTGTTCTTGCCAAAAAGTCACCAGAAAAGGTGGAGTGTTCATGTTACAACAATTTGTCACTCACTCCAAATATGTGGAAAGAAACTATAATTTGTAAAAATTTCCTGAAAAAAATTACAGTTTTACATTTTATTAACTAGGCTTCAATCTATCCTGATGATACAAACCTCAAGTGTACTTTTACAAATACCAAAATGTGTTTGTAAGTGGTATTCCTTTCAAAATGCAAAAATTGAATTTCTTCCTAAGGATGCAGGAAGAAAACCCAAACAGAGAAACAAAATAGAACTAGTGTTTTACATTTCTTTCTACCTTGAGAATATATTCTTGAGGAAAGCACAGAAATATTTAAGACTAAAGGGACATAGTATCTCAAGTTCACTCTAAAAATGTTTCAAAGATGGATGTAAAGAAAAACAATAATAAGTAAATATATCCTGGGTCTAGATAAGACGTGTTTGTGATATTTTATAGTGTGCAAATTCTTCCTAACTTTGAAGTTATATGAAAATAAAGAGCTAAAAACAAATTCTTGACAAGCATAATAATTTTTATTTCAGCATTACACCTACACAGGAAATCCATGACATTAAAGTAACAAAGGCATAAAATCAAATCTATCTAGAATCACTTCATGCACCCTTTGGTTTATGGGTTAAATGTAGTTTTGCATTTGGTAGCATTAAGGAGCTGTGGATATTGGCAATTTGTACAGATGACTAAATTTCTATCTAGATACATTCTTTTTTTGAGACATGATTTATATTTAGGAGAGAATGTACTATTAAATCCACAGCTTGAAATTTTTACATCTTTGTATTTATCTACTGTGCAAGCAAAATTAAGATACAGAGCTTTTCTAAAATAGACTTCTCTTCTTACTTTTAGCTACTTGTCCCTCATAGTGTCCTCTACCATGGACCAGTGTCGCCTCAAATTCCTGCTCTCTGCAAAGGTTACTTCCATGGCCAGTTGAAGGGCAAAAATATATTTGCTGTTAAAGCACATGTAGGGGTGTAAAAAAGGAATGAACTTAGTGAGATCCTGGGAAATTTGGCAAGATGGTGCGTTTTAGAGATTGCTGACTCCGTGAGCATGCGGTGACACGGCACAGCCAAGCCACCACCACACAAGCCTCCTGCTGGGCACAAGGTCATGAAAACAAAACAACAAAAAAGCAGTAAGGACAGCAGTGGTAAAGGTAAGCCCAGCAGGGTCAGGAAGGATGGCTTCCCGTCAGCAGTGGCCACCCACCCGTACCAGCAATGCCCGGCGCTGTACTGCCTGAAAGGAAGCAGCAGTCACGCAGCCAAGCTGAAGCACTGCAGTGAGTGCTTTTGAACTGAGGCATCCTTGAATGAATGTAAACTAAAACTCGTTAAAGCAATACCTGACACATGCCACCCAATGTGAGGGCCCAGTCGGTGTGACATGCTGCACCTCACCCTGAGACCACAAGACTACAGAACAAACGGGGTGCACCTCGAGTTGTCAGCACTTCGTGGGCTCCTTTGGAGCCATGCTTAGGGTCTTCCTATTGCCCAGGCTTGAGTCAGCGTGTTTAGAGAGTACAACCTCACTGTGCAGTGAAGCATAACAGTTACACGTCCTACAGCTGTTGCTTCTTTCTGTTATAGCCTTCTGCGAGAGCCACATTTCTACGGGTTCTAGCCTTGTGCTCCTTGCCCGACATAGCTGCCCCCATGTCTGCAGAAGCACCTTTCCTGTTTCAGGAAGGATCCAGGCTGCTGGGTACAGGTACACACACTTGCACATGGAAATCATGTACACGCGCTTGAGTATTCAGATGCATACCTGTGAATATAAAACAGAAAGTGGATTTCCAAGAATTCCAAACGAATGGATCCGATGCACCACCCAGGGTCCACATGCTCACTAGTACCCCGAGCACCGTCTATTTTCATGGTAGTTATTCTTAAACAAGTGTGGTTATATTTCTTGGCAGTGCAAACTCACACTAAGTTGATGGCAAAATGCCTGGAGCAATTTGTACTTCGGTCGGTTTAAGATATTACTTTGTGAGTTACTTAAGACATTTGGAGTACTTTTTCATATTTTCATCTCTTTCCCAAGAATCAGTTGTGTATTTTGGATCTATCTATCTATCTATCTATCTATCTATCTATCTATCTATCTATCTATATTGCGCACATCATGGATGTGTATAGAAGGGAGCTAAGTTGGCTGGGGAGATAGCTTGGTGGTCTAAGCACCTGCGTGGCCAAAACAAGGACCCATGTTCGGCCCCTGGCACCACATGCCCTACAGTCCTGGCACCAAGCCTGCCGCAGAAACCAGGCATGTGTGTGCATGCCTGTAATACCAGCGCTGGGGAGGCTGAGACAGAAGGACCACTATGCATCTAAACTGCACAGAGAGACAAATAAATAAATAATTTAAATTTTTTTTCTTACAAAAGAAGGGAGCTAGATTATCTATACATAATCTATAAATTATATAGGGGCTGGAGAGATGGCTCAGTGGTCTAAAGCACCTACTTAGAACAAGCTTAGCAAA
>NW_004524601.1:6579624-6582493 GCF_000260255.1 Octodon degus | reverse complement strand
TTCTGCATTGTAATATATTTTCCATTGAGTGTGTCTCTTAACTGTTTTGTTTCTACTTTTGTATAAACAGAACTATTTTTTATTAATGAAGTGATGCTTCCAACATTTTAAATGTTATTGTTAATGTTTTCTGTACCCTTTTACAGAAATACTTGGTAACAATGAATCCCTGAGAATAATCTCACTTTAATCTATTTAGAAACTTTCATACTTTCATATCTTCACAGTTCTGAGTCATCCTTCCATGTGGCATATACTGTGACATTTCTCAAATGCGATTTTCCTTTGATAGGTATAGGGAAGTCACCAGGGCCTTCACAGTGCACAAAATCTCCAACACTACTTGTTTGCTTTTTAATTTTTTGACAATCTTGTTAGCCACTAAGTTGTCCGGGACAGAGCTGAGCTTCCAGTCCTCCCGAGTCATCATCTCAGCCTGCTGCTGTGACAGGCGGCAGCACCTCGCCTCATAGCACACGTCCTAGCAATGGCAGCACTCGCTACTTGGCCAGCGTGGCTCAGCGCGGCTTCACATGATCATGTCTGCCATCGGGTTCCTTCATGCGTGCCACCCACAAGCAGAGAAAAAACCGCAACAACAGCAACAACAACAGCAACAGCAACATTGCCCACAGGAAGAAAGGGGGAGACCTTAGAGGGAGGTCAGCTGAGGGGCTATGGCCCTCAGACAGTCTTTAAAATATGTGAGAGAAAATTCTTCAAACAAAAAAGATTGATAGTGAAAGGAAACTTGAAAAACTAGTAATGAAGAAAGAATAATGTGAGTGACATTCTTTTAATATTCATATTTCCAAGTATGTAGTAGAATACAAATATCAGCACCTTTGTGAAATAAAAAGAAAAAAAAACCTACAGGAAACAGTTTATTCTAGGGAGACAACATGGGCTCATAGAATAGGAAAGATGATAGAACTCTTTATTTTTTTATGAAAATGAATTGGAAAAATGTGTTGAGATAATTATATGAGAGTATAACTTCCAGGAAAAATATTGATCACATCTCCACTTCAGTAAGCACTGTGATGGCTAAGAAACTTACTGAATGTCACGTCTGTTGCAGGAAAGAGTGGACACAGGGGTGCTCCATATCTGCTGGCTCTGCATCGGATGTTTAACCAAAGTTTTAGATAGATAGATAGATAGATAGATAGATAGATAGATAGATAGATAGACAGACAGACAGACAGACAGACAGACAGACAGACAGACAGACAGATAGATAGATAGATAGATAGATAAAAAGATAGATGGATGGATGGATAGATAGATAGATAGATAGATAGATAGATAGATAGATAGATAGATAGATAGGTAGATAGATGGAGAAGCCAAATGCTCATGGTGAAATATGTATAAGATGCAATTTCCAGACTGGGAATACACCTCAGTGGCACAGTGACTGCCGGACAAGTGCAAGGTCCTGAGTTCGATTCCCAGCACACGCACACCCACAGAAAAAGATGCAATTTCCTAGGATGAGTCTATTTATTATTCATTGAAAACATATGCTAATAAAAAAGAAAGAAAAAAATATGGCGTAACAACTTCTTAAATAATAGCATGTACATTGAATTAGGCATTATGTAATCTAAAGATGATGTGAGTTAATCTAACACTGACTTAAATATGCACAGTATCTGTGCCTAAATATTCTGCATGTCATAATGTTCCGCTCTATGTATGGGATGCTGGCCTCTAGATTTTAGTGTCTTTGATGGTCCTTGTACTAACTGTATGGATACGAAGGGATTTATTGTATACAGTTAAATTTCACTTCTATGTTTTTAGCTGTCTTTTGGCAAACTGAACAAAATAAAGAGGAGGAAAAATTATCACTCATGTTAGCATGCAGATTATTGTAATCAAATTTAATAAAAACAGAGTTATAGTAATTATCTGTTAAAAATATGTGGATATTAAAAAAAGAAAGTTTTTCTGCCATTGTAAAATGTGTAACAGAAGGAATATGTGGGCAGCTCTATGTTTCAAAAGAAGGACATCTAGGAGATGGTTGTGGTGACATTAGATTGGTGTTGTGCAACGTTGTTTCATTCTTCTAAGCTTCCCTAAGGAAGAAGTAAAATAATGTTCAGGACAGTGCTTTGAAAACTCACACTCTCTGCCATGTATCTTTCTTTTATTAAAGCAGTGCTTCTCCATTCAGTCTCTTCATTTCATTTTAGCTTTTGCTCATTTGGTTTTCATTGAGAACTCTCGCTTAGAGAAAAACGTCATATTGCTGCATTGCAAAAGCGTTTGGGTTTTAGTAACTACACTGGAAGATTGTCACTGAACTCTGGTGTGTTGATGTCTTACCTGAGAGGACAATGTAAACATGATATGATACTATTGAATGAGAAGTGTTTCTTTTTCATTTTCTGAAGGTTAAACATTTATTTTAGTTTAAAATCAAGACATGCATCCCACTTGAGTAACAGGCACATTTGATCATTTCTTGCTTAAAATTTCAGCAAAATATTTAGATTAAGATTTGAGAATAAATAAATTGAGATTTATTCTAAATAATTTTGCTTATAATGCTAATTCTCAGGATTCTATTTAATTTGTAACTTCCCTTTAAAACCTGTAATTAGGGTATGGTACCTTCAGTTAACTAGCAAATACCTAGTGCAAGTCTCAGATTTGAGCACACTGAAGCACTCTAGACTTGTTGAAGTAAACCAAGGAATAGGTCATCATTTTCTATTTAGGTTTGTGTTACTTTCTTTTCCAATAAATAACTGCATTAAAACCCCCAGAAACTAAAATTATGTGCTGTAAACTAATTACAAAATGCAATGCTCCAGATGCATAAGTGAAATATCTATTAGTGTTAGACATTCAAATG
>NW_004524601.1:6575921-6579524 GCF_000260255.1 Octodon degus | reverse complement strand
GCAAGGTCCTGAGTTCAATCCCTGGTTCAGAAAAAAAAAAAAAAAAAGGGTAAAACATCATCTGGATGCCATTTCAAAACTAAAGCCTGGAAACATAAGTTGACTAAAATGACAAATATTTCAAGTGTAGTTTTAGTATTAAACATTGATAGCCTCAGTGTAGTTCACAGATATCAGCATATAGAGTTAGTCAGAGTGATAATTCCACCCATTAGCTGTTATTTTCAAAAACCTGAAGGAAATTCTAAGGACCATTATCTTCACCATGACATATGTATTGTTGTTTGTTAGCCTGTTTCTGTCTTTTTTAAAATTTGTTTTTGCTTGTGTTTTCACTCTTCAAAATAAAATAAAATTGAATTAAAAAATTAAGATAAATTTCCTATAAAAAACTAAAGCCTTCATTTATGAGTCATCTATGTATTTTATTTCTGTATATTGCTTCTACTTTTTTATTAAATAACAAAACAGCAGAGAAAAATTACTTTTCTACTATTTATCTTTACATGTACTTTCAGGATTTTTTTAAAAAATGTATTTGGTACACAGTCTCACTCTGCAGCTCAGACTCATAGTGATTCTCCTGTTTTCAGTCTCCACAGCACTGGGATTATAGGTGTGCACCGCTATGCCCAGACTCTGTGTGGCCCAGCCTGCCCTGGGCTGGTGCTGGTGCAGCATGTGCTGCTGGGTATCAAGCCCAGTCCCTGAGCTTGCCTAAGCAGGCACTTAGTCTGCTGAGCTCTCGTTGGCCCTTTCAGGATTATTTTTTAACAGACTGTTTTTTAAAAAGGTAATTTTAGGTCAGCTGCTTTCACTGGAGATGCACAAAGTTCAGAAATGACACACAGAAATAAAGTCAAATATTCTGTCAACTAATTTCAAAGAAAAGATTTTTAAGTGGAGTCTATGACATGGGGTCTAAATTTTAAATCAATTTTTAAAAAATATTGCAGCATTGTCTGCTTATAATCATATTTTTGTAAAACATCTGATAATTTAGTGCTTTAAGAAAATGAAAATTTGGTGAATTCACTGGATTCAGTACCTGAAAAAGTTGAAGCACCGTTTGACAAATGTCCTTCTGGCTAAATGGATAAAGCAAAATGTCACAGATCACTAGAGTCTCAAGGCCAAGGATAGAAACAAGAAGGATTATAGGAGCTTTATATATTTTCCCCTTTGTTCACATATTTCTTTTTATGTCTTAATCATTTCTTTCTCCTTTCAATTACTATTCTATATTTAAAGTTAAGAGTTTAATTTTCCAATTTAACATTTAGGTCAGAATTTACAAAATTTTTTAAAGGAGTAATCATTATCTCTGACTATCAGTGAAGTGCCTGGAAGAGTTGTATGCCTTCCCATTTTTGGAAAAGCTTTAGAAACTTTTTGTGTACTACAAGGAAATCCACATCTTACTGGGTGGAAATGGAACCATTTTGTTTCCACGTCTAAGTTTTGTGTGCGTAAAAGTCCCAAATGAATGCTGAGAATCCCAGGGGGCACCCGGATGGGCCACTTACTTGCTGTTTTGCAGAGCACATCTACCCGCCTCTGCCCTACTAGGCAACATTGGAGCTGGATGGTCAGCATCTTTTCCTTTGCTGGCTGGTACAATTCTGTCAACAGACAGGGCTGGCAGGATTCTGAAAACCAAAGTCCTGTGTGCATTGGGTGTGTTTAGTGTTCTGTCCTGGTGTGGCAGTGACTGGCTGAGTGTGTTGGAGACCCAGCAGGGCTCAGAGACCTGAGGTTCAAGCCACAGGCCCAGAGGACACTTCTGCCAATCAGGGCAGCTCACACTGAAGAGTTGAGTGGACTCACTGGCCACATAGTGTGCAGTAGCCACAGCCTGGCCTGGGCACCAGTACCTCTGGGGAGTTTCTCAGCTGTGTGGCTGTCACTCCTGCAGATTCACACCAGGCGAAGTGGCTTTGGCAGAAGTGAACAGCTTTTGCCTGTAAGCAGCATCTCTTGCAAAAAAAAGAGTGAAACAAACAAACAGAAAAACACCCTCCCCACCTGGGAAGTAATAGACTGATTAGTCGATGGTTGTTTCTCTTGTTCATCTCTAGATTGAAAATTGCCTCCTTCATTTCCAATTCCTTCATGAGTCTATTTCTCTCCTTTTAGAGCTAATCATGTTTAAGCAACCAATGATTGTTTAGAAAAATTCCTTTGGAATCCCCTGCATACGATTCTAACTCTGTACGGGCTGTAGCTCTTAACTCTTTTATAAAGCTTCATTGTAACCCATGGTAGGGTACACAAAATTTGTTGAAATTTTTTATCTCACCAACATTTAGGATGAGTACATGGAACACCTTAAAATATGTAATAATAGTCTAGAATAATAATAATAATAATAATAATAATAATAATAATAATAGATTAAATATCCTATAAGATTGAATATTGATATGATATTATTTCTATATTTTTTTAAAAAATATGTCACACATAAAAGGTGAATGCTTATTTCTGGTTGCTTTTTTCCCAGTCAAGATTAGGAAATTGACTTTTATTATGGATAAGTTATTATTTTATAAATTGTAATACAAATGTAGAGAATTGTTGACATGTTTGATTGTTTGTGTTTAGGACAGGGTCTACGGGGTCTACAGGGTCTCAGTGCATGGTTTGGGCTCATAGTGATCCTCCTGTTTACAACCTCCCAAAAGCTGGGATTACAGGCATGTGCCACCATGCCATCTGAATTGCTGTCTCGGTGTGCCCTGGGCCCAGGGATCTAACTCCAGGCCCCTGAATCTGCCTAAACAAGCACTTCAATCTGCTGAGCTATTTGGCCAGCCCTGTTTGTCTGTTTTGAGACAGGTTCTGATTCTCTACCCTAGGCTGGCCCTAAATTCATAGTAATCTTCCTGCCTCAGTCTTGCTAGTGCTTGGATTATGAAAATGCAGCACCATCTTGGCTGGAACTTGGCAATTTTCATCTTAATTCTCTATTATTTGTTTTTTGCTCCCTACTTTGGGCTTGTGAATACTAGGAGAATGAAGGAGCTCACAAAGATGGTACTGGGGATATAAATCATTATATAGTCCCCTGTGTGTGCAGAAGATGTTTGTGTGTGAGGTCACCCAAAATCAAAATGGCTTAAAATATGTCACCACACATTTTTCTTAAGTTCCAAATCAGAACAGGGAGTCATTCTTTATTTTTTCAATATTAATGGTTCTCTTCTTTGATTTTATAGAATCAACAGCTAAAAAAACAGTGCATTTACAAAAGTGAAGCTGAGGAGATGACCCAGGCCGCGGGATCCTGAACAGACCCAGAGCGCAGGCCCAGCGAGTGAGTGAGACAAGCGGGGCGGCGGGATCCTGAATAGACCCAAAGCGCAGGCCCGGGTCAAGTGAGTGAGACGACTGGGGCTGCCAGATCCTGAACAGACCTAGAGCGCAGGCCCAGTGAGTGAGTGAGACAACGGAGAGCCGGGGATCCTCATTCGACTCAGGCTGCAGGTCCAGGATGGAACCCTTCAGTAGAACTCCCTGCAAAGAGGCTAGAGGCAAGACCCACTCAGCTGATTCAGGAGCAGAACATCTTGACAGAGTGACACAAAGGGTTCAACTCTAACG
>NW_004524601.1:6573695-6575595 GCF_000260255.1 Octodon degus | reverse complement strand
CTGGCTAAGGTCTGCCTTTAAATTTTGCTTGCTAGATTACTTATATTTAGGTTGCTCACCGAAGACAAATGAGGCAGTATTTAGAATTCTGAGTCTGCTTTCTTCTGGTTTGCAATATGGTCCCAAATTGCATCTATTTTCCTACACTTGACTCAGATGTACCCATCTGGATGTGAGAGTAGCACTCCATTCTGTGCAAATATCACATTTTCTTCATGTGTTCATCTGTTGAGGGGTGTACAGACTGTGTTCACGGTTTAGCTACTGTGAGTTTTGCTGGTACGTATGTGGGTGTGCATGGATCACTATAACAGGATGTCGTTAATTCTTCTTGAGAGATTGGACTGGATGGAATTTCCATCTTTGCATACAGGGTCAGTGACTAATGCCCTCTGCAGAGCTTGGATGTTAGGCGGGCCACACATCTCCAGGGTATTCTCAGCTTCATTGGGGTGAGGCCCGAAATTGAAAATTGAACACAGCATCTTTTTTTATCCATCCCTCAGTTGATGGGCATCTGGGTTGTTTCCAAGATTTAGCTATGATAAATTGCATTGCTACAAACATGGATGAACATATATTGCTGTGTAAGATTTTTTTCAGTTCTTCTCAAAAAATACACAGGAGGGGAATAGCTGGCCTGAATGGAACCTCCAATCCTTGCTTCTTGAGGAATCTCCACTCTGATTTCCACAGTGGTTGTACCAGTCTGCTCTTCCACCAACAGTGAGGAAGAGCTCCTTTTTCCCCACAGCTCCTCCCATATTTATTGTTGGCTGGCTTCTCGACGACAGGTGATCCCTCTAGGGTGAGGTATAGTCTATACATTGTTTTCATTTGTATTTCTTTTCTTTTTTTTTCTTTCATTTAATGTATTTGCTACAGAGTCTCACTACACAATTTGAACGCTTAGTGATTCTCCTATTTTCAGCCTCCACAGTGCTGGGATACACCATCATGTACACCAACATGCCTGGACTTGGCTGGCCTAGCACACCCCAGGCACAAGCATGTGGACTGGGGAATCAATTAAATTGCACTTATTGAATGACCAGTGATGTGGAACATTTTTTCATATATTCATTTCCATTTGTATTCCTTCATCCCAGAAGTACAGATCTCCTCAGTGAGTGAGGAACCTAAGTAGAAAATTAAGGCTGAGTGCAGACACAGTGACTGATGTGGAAGCAGTAGGCAGCCACCAGCTGGCTCATGGAAGGCTCTGGACAACTTCATTCAACAACAAAGAGAAAACCAGAGTCACCAAGAGTGGATGCTTGAATTTCTCTGATCTCATTACATATTTTATTTTGGAAACATCTTGGAAACATATTTTATTTTATTTTGTGTCCACTGTATGACAGACAGTATGACACATTAAAGGGACTATTGATAAGACAGTAAGAGGTAAAAAAAAAAAAAAGCCTGCTATTGCAAAAATGTCATTTCACCATTACCACGAAGAATGGATTGCATTTCACTACCCTAGGTGAAGCATGGCAGGAGCCTGAGTTAAACAGAATACAAGGGAGCTCTAAGATGCATTAGGCATGTAAATCTTTTATGTCCTAATTGATATAATGAAAATGCTACAGTTTTGGATTAGAAATGCTCAAAGTAAAATTATTTATTTGCATGTGTGTGCTAGGATATTTGTGTAAGGAACTCATAAAAATCTAAAGTTTTTAAAAGAAGGAATCTATATAGATGTTGGACAAACATCAAATTGAAGTACTTTCTGACCTTGCTTGTTAGGGCCTTGACAATCAGGAAGCCAGAAGGAAGCTGGGAGTAGAAGACAAGCACTCAGAGTGAGGCTCTGACAGGAAACCGTCTGCCTAGGTGTGGGGCCACCAAATTTATCCATTCAACACCACATATAGAGATAAGTTATACAAAA
>NW_004524601.1:6557833-6566273 GCF_000260255.1 Octodon degus | reverse complement strand
CAACTATGAGATCAAGATGTTTTAAAATTATTCACTGCATAGAATGGTTGGAAAATTGAATTGGAAAAGTAAATGAATGATGAGAGGATGGAAATGAGTTTTGCCACCCTTTCCACAGAGCTGAGAATGAAGGTCAGGATAATGAGAAGAGAGGTAGTTTAAAATAGAGAGAATGGCTAGCTTTAGAGTATGAGAAATATAATCATATTTATTGGATGATGAAAATGAAACAGGATATACAATTTCAGCTTGAGTGTGATGGTAAGTGGGGAGACTAATAAATTAGTGGATCAAACACATGGAACCTATATTGTGCAGAAAAATAGCTTTTGAATTCCATGACCTACTAATTCTATTCATACAGCCTGCCCCTATTTACTTGTTCTTTTTTAGAACAGAGTTTCAGGCTGTTGTGAAAAATCAAGTGACATGTTTAAGACGCTAACAATTTTAAAAGAATAAGTAATGTATCTTGAATGCTATGGTAAAGAATTTGTGACCATCCCTGGAAATGCTTGGAAATTCTGAAGCATCTCATCTGGATGCATGAGAGAATTTTAAAAAGAAAATGAGAAGCTAAGCCTCTAACACAAGACAAAATTGATTGGACAAAAGAGGAAAGGGATAAATACCAAAAGAAACACATGAGAAGTCAGATGAGAACTCGAGGTCTCTGATGGACTTTGCTTCAGGGCACAGAGGACGAGGGGTCTCTGTCCCCAGTCTCTGGTGGAGAAAGTCATCTGGGCCCCTCTACTCCTGACGCTGGTGGTGCCGCTGGAGCTGGGTTTCTGCTCTGTTCCCTCCATCCTTTTGCCCAATGTTAGGATGCTCCCAGGCTCCTCAGACTTGGGGAGAGATGGAAGTGGTTTCTTTGGACAACAGTGTCTTAATGACATGTGCGCAAGAGCTCAGCTCAAGAGCTCAGTGCTTCAAGATAAAGCTCAAAACTGCCAACAGCTTTGCACTCTGTGTTAGTCTATGAAGCATTTTGAAGGAGGAGGACACCTAGTGGATTCATAAGAAACTCCCCAAAGGGCTCACATCATCTACCTGTAGGATGGGACAATTAATGTCCAAAATATGCCAGGGTTCTATTGTTACAGCTCATATCTAGATGTGCCCCCAAAGCCTCATGCCTTCACAGGTGGAGCCTTTGGCTAGGTCATGAATGTGAGATGCTGGATTAGTCCATTTATTGGACTAGCAATCTTTTGGGTGTGGGTGATGTGTTTACTGAGGATGGAAGCCCCACCTTAAGTGTGGGTGGCATCAACCAATGCACTTGGAGCCTGGATGGACTTAAAAGAGAAAGAGGAAGACCTGCTGCACCCTGCTGCCATCTGCGAGCTCCTTCTCCTTGAGATGCCCCGGTGCCCAGCTGTCCTGTCTTGAAGCCAGCTGGCTACCAACTGAAACCTCTAAATAATCCGAGTCGAAATCCACCTCCAACATGGAGTTGTCAGGTATTTTGTGTCAGCAATGAGAAAATAATGCACCTGTCTTGTACGTAATTATGGAAGAAAGATTAGTTAAAGCATTCTGGATGTCTTTAGCTATTTACTTATCTCAGCAAATGACACAAATGAATCCAATTTGTATTTTAGACATGCCAAACGTGAAGTAAGTAGATATTAATAGAGAAAGACAGAAAATTATAACAGACTCCAAGGACATAAACAGGACAAGAATAAATTTAAGACATGCTTCTTGGTTAGAATTCCCAAGACACTGTCACAAGGTGACAAGCAATAGAAGATATACAAAAAGATTTTGCTTCAGAAATTGTTGAAAATAAGAAACATTGAAGAGCATAATGTGTATGAGGGAAAACATAATTGTCCCTTTTAACACACAATACACACACTGCATTTACTGAATATGCAACATATTTATCAGCTTTGCAAACAAGCAGAAATTTGGGTCAAGAATGAAGTCGAGATCAGACTGTGTCATAAAGGGAGAATTTGAAAAGATTATTATTATATTAAGTTCTCTTTATTTGTAAAAGAACACAGGAACCCATTTGATTGAGTAATATAAAATGTGTAACAATGAGAGAGCAAATAGCAGCTCCTGACATCCATGGGCTTGGTCAGGCGATGTCACAGATTTCACTTTTGCAAGGTGGACTGGTGCTATAACAGGTTCTTTACCTTTTGTGGAGCTCCGACGTGCTACGCAAAACATGCGGTTGATGAGCCATTCTACAACATGGTGAATTAGCCTGAACGAGATCACTGCATAGTCAAATTTAAACGCACAGGACACAGGATTTTTATCTAAGCCATACGAGGACTAAATATGCCCTTACCTGGCTAATATGAATGATAGCTGGTCCTTTACTCATTACAGTGTTAACCTGAACCTAGATCGATCTTGCTGCTTATAGAAACATCGTATTAGGATGCCACATCACAGTTACACCCAGCTACAAGGCAAAGATCCACTTCTCTCAACCTGCCCCAGAACTCCTAACACTAGCCCAAATCCTCTGACGGTTCCCCAGCAGCACCCTCATTCGTGATGCCTCACAGCTTTTCCTGTGCATTTTCTTCTACAGCAACAAGTCATACACTTAATCTGTTGCGCTGATGTCCCTGCTGGACTTGGTTGCAAGGAACTGCCCATGACACTGGGTCTCCACGCCTCACCCCTCCACCCCACGCACACTTAGGAAAAGGCAACTTGCGGTATTCCGGGGCAGGAAAAGGCCCAGGGAAAGCTCACAGTGGGATTTCAGTATTATCAGTTTAAAATGGAAATGACAAGTCTAGATCTTTTAAAAGTTGTGCAGTATTTTTTTTTTAATCTTTCCTTGGTGGCGCAGCTCCTCAAAGGTCAGATAGTTATCAGATGCATACACTGTAAGCCACTCAGCCCTGCAAACACTGAATCCCTAATAGATGAGTATTTGAGTCACTTTCTTTCTGGAAATGTGATTACCCGCACTATTGTAATCATGCCATCATTGTAAATCATTAGAAGCTCTTTCAACATTCCCTTGGTGGCCTCCACACCTTTGGAAGCAGTGAAATCAAGTAGGAAATCTCACGGGTTTATCTCATCAGACTAAAATAGAAGCATCGTCCTTTCCTCTCCCCGTGCTTGTGGACTTGCTCTCCCCCACGCCCCGCGCAGCCTGCCCTCCTGGCAGGTCATTCCCAACACTAGCAGCTGCCGTATGCATAGATGTGCATGGGTCCTCACCAGGTCCCTCTCTCCTTTCATGAAGGACACCGAGTGCGCAGTTGTGTGTCCTTCCTGGGCTCCTCAGCAAGACTGCAGGAAGTGCCTGGGCAAGACTGAGCTTGAATACTGCGGTCGCGGCCTCTGGCAGGATGGGTGCGGGTCCTTGCACTGCTGTGCCGATGAGCACCTCACGCCTGTGGCAAGCTAAGAGCCCAGCACCCCGTGGAGCTGGACCAGATGGGATCCATCTTTTGGAGAAAAAAGTCACTTTGATAAATGCATGGTGTCATCATGTAGTATCTGCACGATGTTAGGAGTGATGTTTGACTGCATGGAAAGTATTTATTGAGGGCCAGGGAGACAGTTCAGTGGAATAAGCACTCACCTGGAAAGCACAAGGTCCTGAGTTCAGTCTTCTATACCGAAAAAGTAATTACTGAAATTAAAGCAGTAACAATCTAGGTGTACCAGTGTTAGAAGTTGATGTGCCTCTTAAAATTTTATAAATTTAACTCTTCAGTAAGCTCTATGTACCCACTTATTGACATTTAAGCTCTTTTTTTTTTTACAAAATTAATTTTACAAATCTTAAATCCATCCCAGGGTATGTTAGCTATTTGTATTTTTTGTTATATTTGCCATGATTTCTAGTGACAAATTGAAATATGGAAATTGTGTAGCTTATTATATATTTTATTAAACTATTATTTAAAACATTATACAAATCTTTGAAAGCAATTATAATATTATTTGCAGTTATTTATCTCAGAGTACCAACATTGAAGCTTCCTGGAGCATACTTAAGTATAATTGCCACTTATTCAGAAGCATATATGGTTTTAAAATTGAAAAATAATCTTAGTGCTGGAGAGATAGTTCAGTGCTGGGGAGATAGTTCAGTGGCATAAGTACCTGCCTGTCAAACTCAAGGTCCTGAGTTCAATCCCTGCTACAAAAAAAAAAAAAAAAAAGTTGGATCAGTCAAATAGCTCAGCAGATTAAAGCACCTGCAAGCAGATGCAGGGGCTGTGGGGTCCATCCCCGGGCCTGCTATGCTTGCCCTGTCCCCAGGGCGCACTGAGATGGCAATTGAGACTGGGCATGATGGCATGTGCCTGTAATCCCAGCTCTTGGGAGGCTGTAAACAAGCAGATCACTAGGAGTCCAATCTAGTAGTGAGATCCTGAACACCCTGTAGACCCTTCCCTAAAAATAAAAAAATAAAGACACGTAATCTTAAATCTCCTGTAAAGCTGAATTTATGTAGAACTCCACACCCCTACTGAAGGTACACAAAATCAATATTATCGTGCTGTTTGATAGCACTACACTTACATGCTTTTTCATTAATGGACTAGTTGCATTGGGGAAAATTCAAGGTCATAAATAAAAGCGGTATGTTAACACAAGTTGCCAACATTATAGATGGACTTCCCAGGACCCAAGGGAAACGCTGTAAAGCGCTCTAAAAGTTACAGCCATGACAAAGCCACCTGGCTGAAAAGGATAATATCTACATTATAAACTAATTTCATTATTGTTAAGAAAAGTGTCAACATAAAAATGACCAATTTCCTTTACTCTCTCATTTCTCTAAAAACAAAAATTCCCTGTCCATTTACCTAAAAGTAATTCTTTCTAAACTATTCCCTCTTCCTAGGATGTATAAAAATAGACTCATAAACAATACATTTTGAGGTAGTACATTTTGTATTAATTCAGCTATTTTTTAAGAAATTCCAGAAACAAAAGAAAACAAATATTAGCTGAGCCTTGGGTTCATAAATCTCTCTCCTCTCCATGGCTGTGCCTTTCCAGTTTCACTTACAGCTGAACCAAAGTTCGGATAGCAGAAAAAATATTTTATTTGATTACAACTGGAATATTTAAGTTTGAGAAAGAGAATTTAGAGTTATCCTTAAATGCTTGGAGTGTAAGATATTTGGGTCTTCCGGCGCCTGAAGTTCTGGCGTCTTGGTACTAAAACAACCTCACCAACTCGTAAATAGCACAGTGTCATTCCTCCATAAATCAAGGGAGCTTTTTAACTTTCTTATTTTGTTCGTTGTTTCCTTCTGCCCCCAAATCTCATGTTTCCATGGAATTTCCAAGGCTTAATCTCCAGGACTATTCAAGTATAACAAAGCATCAGAAGGCAAAAAAAGCAGTCATTATTATAAATTCTAAGATCCAAACAGTGCCCCTAATTGCGCAGCTCCAGGGCGGCTGCAGGGAGGCGGGCCTTGCAGCGCTCGTCCGCCGCACGCCAGCCAAACGCAGCAGCTCTGGGGAGGGGAACGTTCAAGGGAGATTAATTTTCAATTTATGCTGACGCAAGCATCTTCCTTGAGATTTAGCGAAATACACAAGTCTGTGTATCTATCTGACACAGATAACGAAAGGCCGAGTACCTACCGGCTAATGGCACACTCTACCCAGCTTCTGCTAAACGGTAAAGGCTCCCACAGCGCCCCCCAAAACCCTGCAGATCCAGGGCTGTGCGCGCAGCGTGGACTTTCTCTACGCAGCAAATTTTCTGACAGAGGCCAAACAAAGAGGGTCTTTTTATTAAATGTCATTTAGTACTTACGCTATTTACATAGGAGATTGCTTCTGGTAAATCTTAATTACCTAAGGCCCATCTTTACCGTATACGCGGGAGCCACTTGCAAAGCGGACGCAAGCGCTGATACTCTTTCCTAGCCACGCAGGGGCTTGGCATTCCTAGTGCCATTTCCTTCCCTCTTCGCCATTACACTGCGAGTCTGACAGCCTTCAACTAGAAAATAATTTCGCGAGATTTTCCATTGATCACTAAAACAATTAATGATCCATGATTTTGTAAGTCTTCTGAACTGCCCAAGAACTTTAACTGTTCTTTATCTCCATAGTAGTTACCTTTCTCTCCTTAATCCCTCATTGCGTCTCCCGAGTGCTGTGATCCCGCTGCCGCAAGCACCTTTCGGCTCAAGAAGACGCAGAGACTAGGACCATGGAGGAATTACAGAGGGCAGGGAATTTAGCTCAGTGGCATAAGCACCTACCTGGCAAGTGCAAGGTCCTGAGTTCGATCCCCAGTATTGTTAAAAAAAAAAAAAAATAGTTACAGAGTCACCTCACCAGGCACCAAGACAGGGGAGCTTGAATCTGGACGTGTCAGCCTCTGGAATGGTGAAAAATACAGTTCTGGGATTTATAAGATAAGCAGTGTCAGGGCTGGTCAAATAGCTCAGGGAATTAAAGCGCCTGCTTAGGCAGACACAATGGGTGGGGTTCGATCCCCGGCATGCCGGGCCAGCCCCACTCCTGGGGCGCACTGAGAAGGCAATTGAGACTGGGAGTGGTGGTGCGCGCCTGTAATCCCAGCGCTTCGGAGGCTGAACACAGGCAGATCACTAGGATTCTGATCTACGCAGTGAGACCCTGAAGAACCTTACTACAAAATACAAAAATAAATAAATAAATAAAAAGATACTCAGTTTCATGCAGTTTGTAATAGCAACAAAAGACAAGACTTGAATATAATATTTCTGTGAATGAACGGTGGTCACACATCTCTTTGTGGCCTAAGTGTCAATTTTTTTTTTTTTTTTTAAAGATTGATTGATTGATTGATTCAGTACAAGTTCTCACTACACAGCTCTGACTGCTAGTGATCTTCCTGTCTTAGGCTCCCCAGCACTGGGATTACAGGTGAGTGTTACGACCCTCGGTTTCAGTAGCTGGCACTGCACGGGGCCAGCACTGCATGAGGTAGCAGAGATGGAAACCCGGTCCTTGCGCTTGCCAGGCCCGTGCTTAGAGCACTGGTTCTCTACCTTATACCCCGATTCTCACTTACATCTCTTGTTCCTTCTCTCTCCACATTATCAAATCCACATTGCGATTGTACACAACTGCATGCCCAGATGTTCCCTGACCTTGGTGTAACTTTATCCTGTCATCTTTCTTTCTCTTTGAAAGGCGTCTTTTTTTGGTTTAGCTGTGTCTGCTTACCTAAAAACATGATTCTATAAAAAAAATACTTAAACAGCTGAAAAACTCTGGACACTACTTGGGATTTTAAGCTTTAGCACTTACCCAGCCGGTGTTGTATCTGTTTAGGAACACTTACCGGGAAGCAAGCTTTGTTTCTTGGATTTTTCATCTTAAAGGTAAAATCCCCAACATGCAGGTAAATGTCCTAACCCACGCAGCATGCTTAAAGGAGATGAACTTGCAGCAGCAGTTGCGAGGTGACAGTAAGTTTTCAGTGTCCCTAAATATTAGATTCCACATTGAGTTGCTTTAAAGCTGGATGGCAAACACTAAACTGGGTGATTCCTTACTGGAATACTTTGATTACAGCAACGATAGCTTAACACCCTGTACTAGTAATTTGGAATGGAAATCTGTGTTAGCTTAGATTATTTATGTGTTACATGACACAATCTTCAGCACAGGATATTGTTCTTCAGAGAAGGGGAGATGCTTTCAAAGCAATTAGTCTAAATGAATCAAATCAATACAGGAAATCATTAGGCTAACTTTCTATTTTTCTACTTAATTGGTTGAAGTTCTTTTCAGAACATTTCTCACATGTAATTTCAGTATAAACTGCATCAGTATAAATCTTGAAAATAATAATGAGGAGACAGTAAGGAAAGCCTATCCATTTTAATTTTCCAAAGATTCAATGTGCAAGGGGGTAATTTCTCATTTTGTAATAAATGATCAAAGATAAACAGCTATACCATCCATACTAAAATTGGAAACTACGGTCCTCATTTTCATCTAAAGTGGAATAATTTAAAAGGCTATATCTACATGCATAATTTATTAAAGTACAAATGTAATAGTTAAGGACTTGAAAAGTTAAACTGAAATGTGTCCTTGGTTTACACACACATAGGGAACGCTTAAACTCGTGTCTATACAAAATCTGTATCTAAGGGGCCGGGGAGATGGCGCAGTAGAATAAGCGCTTCCCTGTCAAGCACGAGGGTCTGAGTTCAATCCCTGGTTCTACCACAAAAAAGAAATAAAAATAAATCTGCATCTAAATTCTCTATTAACCTAAAGTTACAATCCTTAAAATATATTGCAAAAAATTTTTTAAATCACATAGCATGTATAACGCTTACTTGTGATGGATAATTGGAAACAATTTTTCTCTATGAATGAAACATAAAAACTTGCATGTGGCCACATTTCTTGAGCCTATACTTGCTGTCTGCTGACCATAGCTTTATGATTATGCATATATATA
>NW_004524601.1:6545115-6557308 GCF_000260255.1 Octodon degus | reverse complement strand
TATATATATGCACATTCTTGAGCTAGGGGCTAATATAAATGTTATTTTTAACTAAATCATTTGTTTTGAAAAAGCAATCTTTGTCCTCATACAGTTGTATTCATACCTATTTTCTACACTTGACAGTGAATTCACTGTTCAGCCATTGGGTTGGTAAAGGATGATCTAAAATTCCACATTAAATATAATTTAGATGTAATGGTGAGATAAGAAATCAAGACTGATTTTTAAATGTTATATGTCATGATGTGTATGCATAAAATGTCATACACTTGGATCCTACTATTTTTATTACAAAAACCATAGCTTTCCTTGGTAAGACCAAGCATTGAGACTTACAATATGTTGTCTTCACTCTTAATTAAGTAGACAGGTAAGGAGTCAGTGAACACTGTGTTCTGCTTCTAAAAGCCAGAAACCGGTGTCAAAAAGACTGAAGCTCTGTCCTTACAAGCTCCTTACAAGGTTTCACTAGAGTATCACTGTAAGGGTTTCACTTTCCTTGGAGCAAAAGCTTTTAGCAAATGTGTACGGTGACTCCTCCTGTTCTGGTAGTGCTGGGCTATGTAGAGGCTGTTGGTGCCCAGCTTGGTGCTATGAGAACAAAAAAGAGCTTTTACTCATTTTTGTCCTCCTTCCTTTCCTTTCCTTTTCTTGCTTTTTTTCTGTATTAGGAATTGAACTCGGGACCCTGTGCTTGCCCGGCAGGCACTGCACCACTGAGCTATATCCACAGCCCCTTGGGTAGAGCTTTTAAAATCCATCCAAGTGGGAAATTTTGGATCATCAGGCAAATCCTCAAGGGAGACAAAGAAGCCCCTCTCCCTCCCATCCTTCCCTTTAACTTCTCAGCCTGAGGGATTGGCCTGGCTCCACCATGCACCAGGCCTGCCACTATGTGCTGAGGCCCAGCAACCGTGGACTGCTGCTGTCTCCAAATGGAGAGCCGCAGTTAGCATTTGCCCTTCACGAGGTGACTGTTGCTGGGGTCTGTTGAAGTGCATGGACAGATAATAACAATCCATTTGTACAATTAAGTGCAGCGAAAGTGTTAAAACTACTCCACAATCTGATATGACTCTTGACAACACAGCTAGTAGGGCATCTCTGTTCTTGCCCACATTGGTAGAAAAGCACCTTCTCCAGTGAGCTAACTTGCCACTTAGGAGAGATTATGACAGGAACTGGGAGTACAGCCAATCTTTTGTGTTCGTTTGTTTTCATTACAGGGTCTACAAGGGCTTAATACACAGGTAGGACTTGTAGTGATCTGCCGGTTTTCAGCCTCCCAAATGCTGGGATTACAGGTGCACACCACCATGCCAGTCTCTGATCTCAACTAAGAGCTGGCAATACATCCGTTTCATCTGGATCAAACACATCTTAACAATTATCTTCTTTTAAATTAATTTTATTGAGAAATAAATAGCAATGAGACAGTTTCATAACAGGCTAGTAGGACAGTTACAATAATTAATATATCTCATATTGTTGTCTTCATGGTAGTTGTTCATAGTACAAATGCAGGTTATATAGGTCTTGCTTTAGCTTGGTGTTAACCATCCAGCAGAAGAGTGTAAAAACGAGATATAAAAAGTAAAGCCTGGGGCAGGGAGATGGCTCTAGAATGCTTGCCTGGCAAGCGTGAGGGTCTGATTTCAATGCCTAGTTCTGCCAAATAAATAAATAAATAAAGCCATATTGACATGCTGAGCTGTAAAAGGCTCAAGTCAACAACTTCTGACATTGCCAATTCTGCAAATAACCCACTACTATTATGGACTACTGGACTATATTGGATTATTTTTGCTGAATTCATGCACCTACAATATTTGAATGGCAATGGAATACCCATCTCTGACAAAACTAAACAAAAAAGAGGGATATAAATGAAGGACCATTTTGCAGTGAAAAAAATCAGTTATCTTAATGGGCACTCATGCAGTCTTTCTCTTCTACTTGTAACTTCAAATTTTTGAAACAAATGGTACATGTTCACTGTGAAAAATGCACACTAAAACTCCCAGAGTTAAAGAGTGCAAAAAGTACATTTTTGTCTTATTTCCCAGCTAAAAGTCTTGCTAAAATTGTTTCACTTATCATTTCAGAATTCTGTCCCTCTACACAGCTGTGACCTATGCAACCACTTACCATTAATAACTGAATGTTTCCCGTGTAGGTCTGTTTGTGTGGACAAACAAATTTCAGAAGATTTCCATATTTATAGAAATGACTTAGATACATCTTAGATCTAATGCTATGACAATAAAAGTTATGCATATGCAACTGAAGTGTCAGAACTGAACACCGCTATACTAAGTGCTACTTCATTTACAAGATCCTGTATATCAAGGGCAAAGTTCTCTACTCTTTATAAAGATATAAAAATCATTTAATCAATTAATCCAATTATCAGCTATAAAGGCAGCAATAAAATGAATACAATTTCATGACTGTAAGCTAACCATTACATAATTGCTTGATTTATTATTAGAAATTATGCTGATTGCTGCTATACCCTGAGACAAGGACACTGAGATGGCGAGTTGGCTGCAGGCTGCACCCGCCTGCTCTGGTTGGTAGATGTCATCCTCGGAGTATGCTTGCCAGCTGACACCGAGGAACCAGAGGAAAGCAAATTTTGAGGATTTGGGAATAGACACGGACTACTTCCAGGTTTAAACTTCTTACAGTCTTCATTACTTTTTAATTTTTTAACATTCTCTTTCATATGCAGCCAGAGTCAGAGATTATACAAGAAGCTGCTCGAACATCCACACAATAAAGAAATCACGTCTTTATATCTCCATTTTTATACTTCAAAACTCAGTCCCTCAAAAGTATACCCTTAGTCCAATTAAATAGTAAATTTTAAATCCCTAATGAATCAATAATCTTCTCCACCAAGTTGCAGGTTTTATGAGCTTCAAAATGAGCATATTTTCGTTTCGAGGGGGTGATGTGTGCTCTTTTTTCCATTTGGCAAATAGCCAGATTATATTCATTTCCCCTTCTCTGGGCATGACACATCCCACAGAACTGAGGTTGTAGGGTGGTTATACAGGTTCCCCATGTACCCCAATATGTAAGCAAGTGGTAACTCACTGACTAGTGGGAATTTGGGAGTCACCCCATGCCACTCAGTCTAAGAGGGCTGATGGTAACAATAACCAAGATAAACACACACACACAGCCTTGAACAAAAAAATAACAGGATAAGAAAACTTACGTCTCACAGTATATAAATAAACAACCCTCTTATGTTATTGACAGGAATTTTGACAGGTACAAATCTTTGGACTAAAGATGGAATAATAAAACAAAATGTCAAAATGAACACTAGAAATACTCTTATCCTGGAAACGTATCTTTCAATAATATAATTTATGATATGATAATACAAGGGTAAAGAGAATTTGTGACACAGTTTCTCTAAGTGCAAAAACCATATAAGCAGCGATGGGAGATGCGGCGGGCAGCTGGATACACACACGACGCTGGAGCAGACCTCGGTGAGGTCAGCGTGGGCTGTCCTGTTGGAGGGCACTCGGCACTCTGGCCAGCAGGCCAGAACGTGTGACGAACTCGCTTAGTTGGACGAGGGCAGCGGCACACATGATGCTTGGGGATTCAGAAATCTTTCTGCTCAGCGAGAACACAAGGACAACTTCACTGCTGTCAAGTGGGTGAGTTTGAGTGGATACATTTTCGGAAAAGGTAGCTGGGTCTATGACAGAAGCGTAGTATTAAAGAAAAATTCTTCTTCCAGAACCTTATAGAGCATGGCTGAAGTCTCTGGGGACAACACTTCTATTTTATCATGAGGTTCTGTCTTTGCTGGTCCACAGTGTCTAGCTCTATCTGTGATACTGGACAAATAATATGCAGTGAAATAAATTTTTATTAGAAGGATCTAGGTATGCTTATGTCCACAGACGTAGACAAACATTTGCAATTTTATTTAGAAAATATTCAATTAATGTGACACACTATATTTATTCTTATCATATATAATATTTTCATGTTTATGTATTTCTGAAAAGCCTGTCATGAACTAAAACTCTCTAATTCTTTTGTTGTGTTTGTTCATTTATTTATTTATTTATTTATTTTTGGGAGAACCGCACATTGAACTCAGGCCCTTGCTCTTGACAAGCAAACCCTTATTCTACTGAGCTGTTTCCCCAGCCTATTTATTTATTTATTTATTTATTTGGTACAGGGTTTCTCTGTATAGCTTGGACTGGAGCAATCCTCCTGTCTCAACCTCCCCAGTGCTGGGGTTATAGGCATGGGCCACTCAGCCCGGTTTTGGTGGCTGGCACAGCCCAGCATTTGGTGCTGGGGATTGAACTCAGATACTTGCACTTGCCTGGCAGGCACTTAGACCACCGAGCTGTCTCTCGAGCCCCATAATTCTTCTGTTTTATAGACAACTACAGTTCAAGGCGTCGCTGACTTGCTTAAACACAAACGGCAATATTGGTCCACATATTTTTTTTTTTTAATTTTATTGCAGTAGGGCACATCTCCCTCCAGTTGGAAATAATGAGCAGTATTTTATTTCCTTGGACCCTATGAATAGTCGTTAAAGTTTATTGCTTGTCAAAGCTTTCTGTTCTTACCACTTCATTCAATCAAGGTTTAATAATATGACCTCTTTGAAGTATACTGGGAGAAAATAAAATTAATTTGTTGAATCCCAACACTGCAAATAACCCAACTACTGAAATCATTTGTTTTCCTTTAGGACATAGACCCTATGAAGAACCAGTTTTTAACTACAAATTTTTCTCTGGTGAGAAAATAACTCATATACTTTAATAGACAGCTACAGAAGATATTTATTTTTAAATATGCTCTTTAAAGGTTAAATTGCTGTTAATCTGCTTTCCTAAATGGATCCATCAGCTGAGTTTTCGGAACCTGGGACAACTGTGTGTGCTTTTACTTCACGCCCCCAGCAGGGCCACCTCTGAGACACGCTGGCTCTGGAGCTCAGCGGCAGCCAGGTCCTGCGTGGCCTTAGGGCGCAGAGGAATCGCTGTTGTGACTGGCTTCATGTTTTAGATCAACACCAGCTATTTCAGAAGCTAGAGCTTCGAGAACAGAACCAAAATCACTCAACAGTAAATTATGATTCGAAAATTCCACAAGCACATTACATTTTCTTCTGGCTCAAGCAGTCTTTAGAAATATAGGAAACTCCAGGGACAGGGAAGATGAAGCTTGCTGTAATTTAAAGGCCTGTGTGTTTTGTGTATTTCAAAAGCGTCTTTCAGTTTATGTTGCAAATCCCCAAAGCTCTTTCATCTGTAAATAACTCTAACCAATAATAATGATGCCATATAGACAAAACTGTTTCACCAATTTAAAGGCTGCTTAAAAGTTGATGTAAATGCTAATAACTTAATTATGTCGTATGTTATCATCAACATGTGTTCTGTGAAGGACCATTAATCTTCTCACTGGGTTCACATTTTGATGAATGAATGGTGTCCAATGGTATCAATTTAGAAAACACTGTGATTTACTTACCCATTGTAGTTCCTTAACAGGCCCATGGTAAAATAAAAAAAAGTTGTTCTTTTCATGACTGTTGTTTTAGTATGTTACTTCCTCCTTGACCATGATTAATTTCAAAGTGAAAGTTAGAAGAAGAAAAGCACAGTATTCTTAAGGAGATGATTCTTTAAAACTTAAGACTTATGAGTACATCTTTGTGCTCATGTGACCCTTAAGAGACTTGGTATGAAATAGAGATGCCAGTGTCTTTGGTCATGCCTCACACTTTCCTTCACCTGTGGCTAGGAGTTCAGGGGAGTTTTGAGCTGTGTCACTGAATTTAATGTCTCACCTTAAAGTGTTCCCTTTTACATTATTGCTCTTTTGCTTACAACCTGTTTTTTCTCATCAGACCTGAAATGCGGCTTGGCCTGCTATGAGAATTTCTAGATTTTCATCAGGGAACTGTGAAGTAGAAGCCAGTGTCAGCCAGAGCCCCTCATTGATGGTGCATGCGGTGCAGTCTTGGGACAAGCAGGAGTGGAGGTAGGCAACAGCTCCTTAACTTGTTCTCAGGGCATTGTGTGCTTCGTTAGTAACAGGGCAATACCTCACTTTGTTTGTTTGGTCTAATGATGGACTTGGCATTTCTTTTTGTTCTTTTTCTAAAAAAATATTTTAATTCATATATATATACATATATATATATATATATATATATATATATATATATGTATTAGGGAAAAGGTCTCATTGCACCACTCAGACTCATAGTGATCCTCCTGTCTCAGCCTCCCCAGGGCTGGGATTACTGGCATGTGCCACCACGCCTGGTTTAAGGGCCGGCACAACATGTGGTACCGGAGGGTGAACCTGGGTCCTTACGCCTGCCAGGCAGGGGCTTAGACCAACAAGCTATCTCCCCACCCCAATCTTGGAGTTTCTGTATCTATGTATTTTCCCTTTTAAAACCAATAAAACATAGCCATTCCAACCTAGAATCTCATTGTATTCCACATCTTTGTTTCAAATTTAAAGCCAAGTAGAGAAGGATACATGTACAAGTCTTGATAGGGGTCACTACGGATATAAAGATAGATTATTCAGATACAGATCACAAAGATGCAAGCTATAGAGGGAAAATAAACCAATTGGAATGAAAGCATTACGATCAAAGGGCTGTAGCTCAGCCTCCCCAGTTGTGGGGCAGAGTTACCTCTAGAAAGATAAAGACACAGCTTCTCTCCTTAGCAATTCACCCGTGACACAACTTCTGCCAAAGGATTTTCTTCAGGTCTGTTTAGCTATGCACAACTGGCTGCCTGAAATCCCTTGTGGACAAAGCCAGACTCTGTCATCTGTGTGTTTGTGGCACAAGGCTTCAGCAACAATGTCACAGAGGCCACCGAGTGAACTGAGTGTAACTCGGAGACCTGTCTCGAGCTGGCTGTCCTGTGAATGAGGGAAATGGACTGAATTCATGGCTCAGAGACCCTGTGGGACACTTTCTATCAGTGCTGTAGCAAATTGCCACAGATTTAGTGTCTTAAACCACAGAAATCTGTGTTCTTAGAGTTCTGAGGATTGAAATATTATATAGGTCCCACCAAGCAGGGTGGTACTTCTATCTGAGGGCTCCTGGAGACAGCATTTCACTGTGCTTTCCTGCTTTGGACGGCCCTCTCACGGTTAGGTAGCTGGCCTCTTTCCACCATGTGCAAGGCTAACCGTAGGAACTCCATCTCTAACCTTGGTCTCCTGGCACCGGCTCTTGAAGGCCTACTGTGATGACACTGGGCTTTCTCTGATAATCCAGAACAGACCCATTTTCTTAGCATCTGCTAGCCAAGAATCTAGCCCAGCTAGAGACAACTGAGTTGGAAAACACCATCTTAGAGCTGGGCTGCTCAGTAGAAGAATCGCTAGCCACTAACAGGAACCCAAGGTGAGGTTCAGTGCTGGGCCACGTGTCACTGTTGCACAAACAAGAGCCTGTGGTTGCAGGATACGCCAGGAGCCTGCTGCCCCTTACTTCCCCCTGATGAGCAGAACACACAAGGAACTGGGCAAACACAGCCCACAGAATCCCACAGATTAGGGACTTGGGCAAGGGGACACAGGTGGAAGACTGACTCGAAGTAAAGATTGCTGAGGCCTGAGGGTGAGGCAAAGTGTCATGGTTTCCTCCTCCTGCTGCCATGAGGAGCACAAGGAGAAGAGTGTGTGCTTGAGGAAACTGGGAAGGTCCCAGGACGGCCAGCCCACTGTGCATGAGGAGCAGGGCTCCTAGAGGGCACTTCTCGCCTGTTAACCACCAGAGGAAAGAAAGCACTGGCTTAGCACCAAGTCTTCTGAGAGGGAAGCAACCTTTCGCTGTGAGACCCACACAGAAAAGCATTTGGCACGGATGATGGCTGACTCAAAAACCATCCAGAACTTTTTCTGCTCGAGACCCCTGAGAGTGGATTAAAGATCTTTTCATGAGACAGCAGCCCTAACTCCATTCTGAGTCTACTCTGTTTCATTGACTGACTCCAGCATTGGATATGTGGATAGTTGAGAGCCCATTTTACTGCCTACTGATTCTGACTTAGGTATTGGGACCCGAATTAATTTTAGGAGATTAAAAAGGGCTCAGGGAGCTACAGTGAAGTTGTCGCTGTATCCTTGTGCACCCTGTCCTCTGCGATGACTCCTGTACTGGAAACTACTTTGGTACCAGGTAAAACACCTTGCTTATTAGAGCCTGTTTGGGAGCTCTGAGTCTCATGGTTGACCTGTGAGATAACACAGCCTGCTACAAGATCCAGCTAAGTTCTGCACTTCTTATTGCCCCTCAGTGCTCAGAAATTCAGAGTTTGGAGAGTTTTAGATTTCTTCATGTTCAGATTACAGAAGCCAGGTGGTAACATCAACACAGGTATTACAATATCTGGAAAACTACTATCTCCAACAGTAGTTTTTTTTTTTTTTTTTTTTTGGCAGAACCGGAGATTGAACTCAGACCCTTGTGCTTGCCAGGGAAGTGCTTATTCTACTGAGCCATCTTCCTGTGGGCCAGGCGTTTTAAATAAAAGGTGCTAAACCCACACTATTGTCCTCTTTTATATGGAACTATACTGATCTCTTTGCTTTTTATTGAAAATGCCTACTTTGTAAATTGCAAATGCAGTATATCAAACAACTGCTAACTGTCGGGATAGTATGCTTGTTGTTTCAGTCAATTACCATTTCACCCAGACAAAACAATGTTACAAAACAGAAAGTGGGTTGCCTGGAGTTGCTAAGGCTGGCAAGGAAAGCAGAGAGACTGCCCTTGTGTTTGGAGTTTCTTTAGAGACAATCCAAACTGTTTCAAGGTTGGATGTTGGTAAAGGTTGCCCAGCTCAGAGAACTAAAGCCCACTGAATTATGCCTTCTAAATGGATGAGGTTTATAGCGTCTATTATACCTTAATGAACTGTTACCTATAAGACCAAACAAAGGATTCTTAGGGGCCGGGGAGATGGCTCAGTGGAATAAGCGCTTCCCTGGCAAGCACAAGGGCTGGAGTTCAATCCCCGGTACTTAAAAAAAAAATACAAAAAGGAAAAAAAAAAAAAAAAAAGTTTCCAAACAAAGGATTCTTATCAATAGTCATTTAATTAGTGGACTTGTGTCCATCTAGAACTGCAGCCTTCAGTGTAGGCACAAAGCCCAAGTACTTGGCTTTTGACTTGCTGAGAAGCTCATGGGGCAAGAACACTGCAATACTGAGCGGCGCAGTCTCCCATGAGTGGCATTTGCTTCTCCATTGATGAGACTGTGAGCGAATGTGAGATCAGACATGCTACCTGCTCTGAAGCTGGGCCTGGGACACATTATGAGGAGAAAGGGAGCTATGACATGTATTTTAATTAAATGGGAGAGGAGACGATCCTTGCTAAACCACAAAAGGACATTTAATGATCCCCAGTGCTAAGAAGGGACATGTAAGACCTCTCATTTTATTACTTCTCCTCGCACTTTATTAACCAAAGCAAGGCACATCGCACAGGCCATGCCCAATATCAGGAAGCCCTAGCACACCACCTCACATGCAAAAGGAAGAGGAAATGCACATACTTGCTTAAAAAAGTGACACTTTCCATAGAGCATGAAAGAATATTGGAATAGACCTCACGGTGCTGTGACTGAAAGCGAGACTACAGCTGTCCAAACAGCTGGAGCACAGAAAACCACTGCTCTGGGGGTGTTCAGACCCAGGGCTCCTGAACCTTGGCTGAGGATCGTTCCCTGCAATTTATCCCATTCTCACCAATACAAAACTCCTCTCTCCAATACTTCAATTCTTCTTAAACTCTCTATTGCTTTTCATTGCTTTAAACATTCTGGGCAGGAACTATTGGAATATATTGGAAATATATTTACTTTGCCTTATCTTCTCAAAATCAGTTTAATATAAAATTTTTAAGGGCCAGCCAAATAGCTCAGTGGATTAAAGCAACTGCAAGCAGGTGCAAGGGCTGGTGGTTCGATCCCGGGCCTGCTGTGCTGGCCACGCCTCTGGGCTGCACTGAGACAGCAACTGAGACTGGGCATGGTGGTGCGCACCTGTAATCCCAGCTCTTGGGAAGCTGTAAACAGGTGGATGACTATGAGTCTGATCTAGTAGTGAGACCCCGAACACCCTGTAGGCCTTTCCCCCCCCAAAAAAAATGTTTAAGTCCTAATTCTAAAACGGAATGTACATCTGTAGTCCTCTTACCTTTCCCATTATTTATTTTACTTTTGTAACTAACAGAGGCCCATGGACATTACTTTTTACCTCTCATATCTGTTATACAGCACCTGATAAGAAGTATGCTTAGACTGTGAACATGAAATGAACTTCGTCTCAAATCACCTGCAGAAAGCAGCTGTCACACAGAGAAGTATTCCAAGTTGCATCAGTCAGTATCAATTACATACAGCTGACTGCTAGAGTTATGCAAACAAATACTATTATTAACATGTGCAACCCTTGCTTCTACTTCTATGTTAAATTGTGGTTCCCTTGATTGCTCTTCTTCTTTTCTTCTCCTGTTTGCCTCAGTATGGTCATTAATACTTTAGTATAGAGGAAATTCCAAGAGTAACTGCTAGAGACCTTTAATTAAATCTCTACAGCTGTGTAGCATACACACGTTTTACTGTTGCATTCCTTTCCCTTTTCTATCTACAGGTATTTATTTCCCGTTAAATGTTTATGATACAGCTTTTGCAGTATAGATTCTGTGATAAGAGCCCCAGACATAGCGTGTGTGTTCATACCTCTAGCCGCTCAGAGAAGTCCTAAAGAAGAATTAAATCCTAAGGCAATGGAAAAGGCAGCTGAGACAGTCACTTTACATCATTTACTGTAATAGGTTTTAAGTAACACAATTGTCAAATTTAATTTTCGCCCTCTGTTTCTTACCACTTTGGGGGTAGGTGTTAATTAGCCACGAGAAAGGGTAGTAAGCATATGCAAAAGCCAAACAAAATGAACTGTTCAGAGTGTAAATATCAGTCCCCAGCTATCTGATAACCAAGGGAATGGTGGTGGCTGAAACTGCAGTGAAGAGCATGCTAATATCATTTGAAGACAAATGGGACTTCCAGGACATCCAAATGAAGGGATTTTAATGACTATGTCTTCTGAGGCGCTATCCCCTGACCCCAAGGTATTTTCTCCTGGGTCCCACTTCCACACCGACTGCAGCACACGCGTACACATGCACGTGGCCATGCGCACCAACTTTGCGAGAGCAAAGAACCGGTGAATCTCTGACTCACGAGGATCTCCGGCAGAGAGATGCACACGAACGTACTGGCGCACAGTGAGCGCACCCACGCATAAGAGAAAGCGTAGCTGCGTCCTCCCCCGAGGTGCCAAGCTGTGGCTCTCAAACATTGACTCCTATCTACTCCAAATAGAATAATAAATAAAATATGGCTCCTTTAGGCCTAGAGAATGGGTTCAAGAACGACTCTCTTATAATTAAGTCATGAGGTCAAGGCTTATGAGATCGTTTCACAAGATTCCATAAAACATTACAATCATCACACAGACTCTGCTTCACAGCTTTTCTCGCTGGGAGATCGATGAGAACCAAAAAGTTAGAGCAACGCGAAACATCTCAAAGACGGCACTTGTGATGCCGCTACAGTGCAGAAGACGGAGCTGCCCTGGGGACGGTGGCTAAGTAAAATCTTCTCTTCTCAGTCACTTCAAATGATATTTCTTTATGTCCTCTATGCTATGTCAGTGCATTAATGACATATCTGATAAATATATACATCTGTGTGCATGTGTATATATCTCTATGCACGTGCATATGCTGTGTATATATACAACTTTTGTTCATTTCATTTTGCAGAAAAGGTTTCCCCTTTCATATAGGGTAAGGTTGATTGAATTTAATACATCTCTGCCCATATGTATTAGATTATTCACTATGCTTCCTTAAGAAAGTATAATCTCATAGCTTTGCCTGACAAAACCCTTTGCGATTCATGAGAACAGAAACTGTCTTATTCATCTTGTTTAGGACTTCTAATATAATGCTCATTGTATAAATAGTCGTACATGCTACTTTCAAAGAGAATTACATAAAGGTATTTTATAAAATGTCATTTTAAACTGTAATATAGAATTGAGTACATTGAATATAAAAAAGATTGCTTT
>NW_004524601.1:6519004-6544530 GCF_000260255.1 Octodon degus | reverse complement strand
AAATATTTAAGTTTAAAATACAGTGTCAAGCATATGCACAGCTTTCACAGAGAAAGCTACAAATTGTTATGTGGCTTTAAATGTAGCATATAAAGTGGTCCAGTGCATAGAAAATAAGAGTGACAGAGTGATTACCACAGGTCGAGTGGGACCTATGGAGGGTTACTCTTGGATGTGTAGAGTATTTTGGTTGTTTGCTTTTCTTTTTCAGCTCACATGGTTTGGGTGAGAAAAAATATTAAACAAAAAGACATAAAAGAGAAAATGAGCTGAGGCATACAAAAAATAAATTAAAAGTTGATATAAGTGCAGGGGTACTGACATAACTTAAAAATGAATAAATTTTAAAATCTAATTAAAGGTATAGACTGTTGGATGAAATTTATAAAAGCAACTAATGTACGCTATCATTAGGAGACCTTCATTAGATGTAACACTAAAACCAATGATAAAGCCATTCCAGCAAATAGGAGGGAACTGCGCATTGCGAACTACAGATCGTTGTTGAAACAGACATCAGCGCAGAGGAGAGTAGACCCCCCTGCAGGCACCGAAGGGCTGCAGTGTTCACCCGGCACGCACTAATGTATGTTTTTATCCTCTGTCTAGCAAGAACCAACAAGCTGATTCTATTTAAGCTGAAGATGTAATAGAGAGGGCAAAACAATATGGAAGTTCAAAGTTCCCAAATTCAAAACTTATTAGAAAGCTCGGATATTCAAGACAATGAGTTACTGGCAGCAGGACAGGCCCCTATATGCAGAGCAGATGTTAATACAGCATTTGGAAGAAGATGTTGGCACAAATCTTTGTGAATTAGATTCAAGCAAAACTTTCTTAGATATGATGTTGCAGGGGGTTAGTAAGAAAAATGATAAATGAGACTTCACCAAATAAAGTTGTTTATGTAAATAATATCAAAAAGTGGAAAACATAGTTTCTGAAGACATGGGTTAAGAAGCTGTGGCATTGGGGCCTGTGAGATAACTCAGCAGACTAAAGCACCGTAGTTCAACTCCTGGCACCACATGAGGCACCAGCCCCACCCCCAAGGAGGGCTGAGCCAGCCAGAGTCTGGGCGTGGTGGCACACGTCTATAATCCCAATGCTGGGGAGGCTGAAGCAGGAAGATCACCATGAGTCCAAGCTGCACAGTGAGACCCTGCAACAACCAAATACATTTTTTTAAAAAAGAAGAATTAGAGGCCATTAATTCTTTCCAGATGCACAAACCTGAACAAGTGTTCAAACACCAAAATGCCGTGGTGTTAAGATGACCTGAGGCAGACATGCACTGAAGAAAGCAGGACTAACTGCAAGAGTTGCCCGAGTCAGCCCTCCCAGGGCCAAGCAGAAGTGGCCACAAGTAGCTCCTAATTGAGGAAGGAAGATCAGGAATGGCTCAAACCCCAACCAACAGCCTGAAACCCACACCTATGTGGGTGTGGAGAAACACAGTGCTGGGCAGAGCTCTGTACTCAGACCCGACGAGCCAGGCGGAGCACTTGACATCAGCCAGAGATCTGGGCCTTGGTGATCAGGCCGGAGTTTTGGGTTGTGTCATGACCAGCCTTAGAGAGGGCCTGCACCACCCTTACACCCCAGATTGTGAGGGTGCCTACTGCCAATAAATTGGCTGAGAAATTTATTTCTCACCCTAAGGCAGCACAGCCATCCCTAACCCAGTGCTCCCATCCTGGACCTCTATCTCCATCGAAACAATGCAGAGACCTGCAGACCAGAACCAGGCCTGTTTCCCCTGATGCAGCCACCTCAGCCAGTGTGGGCATGGATGCACCCTTGATGCTGTTATGGTCCTTGTAGCTCTGCGACTCTGATGGAAGCAAGCTCGGCACCAGCCTCGGTGACCAGGGCTGCTCTTGCAGCAGCACTCCCTCAAGCTTGGATCCCAGGAGAGCAAGGGTCATGACTCCCTCCTGGGGTGCGACAGGGCAGGACAAATAGACATTAACTTTGGGATTTAGTGCACAACACCAAGTAGACATGAATGGCACTCTTCTCGAGCCTGCCTATCGCTGAAGCCTGTGGACCAACTCAATGACCAGGAGGAGATAAGTGATCTCACTACTTTAGTCATCAGCACCCATGACTGTTTCCAGTGGACCTGAGACACTGGTCCACCTCAGCAGTAGGCAGTGCACTGCGCTTCAGGCCTTAATCCTATACAAGTGCTGTGCTGGTTTTGAGGGTATAGTCATAGAACACAGTGTTCAGAGTCAGTCTTGGTGTAGACATGTGGTTGAGCCACACTGATTTCCCCCAGAGCTGGGTAGGATCTTTCAAGTCCCAGATTATAGGAGATGACTGGAGTAGGTATCTGGGTGATGCTGGTCCCAGGGAGGGTCACTTTCATTCTCATTCTGAACAAAACACCATGATTTTGGTATAAAACTAGGCTTGGATTGCCATCTAGTGTTGAAATCTTGACAAGACATCAAGAATAGACAGTGGCATATCTGGGCTTAGAGAGCTATCTAGTGTTAAAATAGTGCAAGTAGAAATGACTTGCAAGGGGGCCAGGGAGATGGCTCCGTAGAATAAGTGCTTGCATGGCAAGTGCAAGGGTCTGAGTTCAATCCCCAGTTCTGAAAAAAGAAAAAAGAAAGAAACAGACTTGCAGGAACTCTGAGGTCCTAGTTGGTCTAAACTTAGTACACAATCCTTCAATGCTCAGATGACATCATCATAAACCCAAAGTAGATGGAACTTCCAGAGGTAATTTCTGGGCAAGATGGCAGAAGGAAAGGAGGTTCTCCGTGACCTCACAATGAGAGTGCTCCAAACACTGCTAATAAATTGACAAGAAGAAGTCCACGGTTTATATGACCTTTGAGTTCAGGAAATTTCTTTGGGGGTGACTTCCCTGTATAACAAATAGCTCTGGAGAAGAAATCCAATACATTCCCCAGAGGATCGGAACCAAGAGTCATTATATGGATCTTGTTAGGAAAAAAAATTTGTTCTCTCACAATTTGGGACTTCTGTGGACATATGGGACACAGCCCTGAGGGACTGTGGTGTCTGAGAAACACTTCTGTGGAGGGATGGCATTGCAAACTGTGACAAAATTGGTATACACAGTGTGGCTGTCCAGTCATGTGAGACCAGGACCTAGACTTGTCCAAGGGGTGCTACAAGGAAGCTATGCAGAGACTTCAACACTGAACAGCAACCCACCCGGCTTCTGCCACCCAGCCAGCCCAGCCCAGACCTAGAAGCAAGACTGCCAACTTATGTGCTCCAAGGCAGGCATAGTAGAAGTGGTGGCTTGTCCTTCCCTGCTCCTGAGCATGCAGATGGAAGTCCTGTGACCTGTGGGCTGAGTACGTGCTGCATGCTGGGCAGGGAGCAGCCCACATAGCAGGGTGTGTGGTGAGACAGCTTGCAGTGCTGGGGCCGCCTGCCATGCCTACAGGTGCCCTGAGCAGCTTGGAATCAAGTACAGAATGCACCATTGACCTCCCCAGTCCAGACAGGGGCTACAGCTGCAGGACGACTGAGTGGGGCCCGAGGGCTGAATATGCGCCCCTCACCTGGCATATGCCACATGCACTACTGAAGCCCTGCTGGGAGGGCTGAGGTGTGGCACAGGCTATGTTCTGGGCACACAGTGTCAGGTCTACAGGCTGAAAGTACACAGCAAACTGGATGTGGACATGTGCCCCTGCCCTTGGCATAGGCAGGGGCAGCTGGGGGGACACACACACCTCGGAAGAACGATCCCAGCTCCAAGTCTCTAACTTGCCCCTCGGCAGGGAGAATTTTGGCTGTTTTCTTTCCTTCCTTCTTTTCTTCCTTCATTCCATCCTTTCCTCTTCAGCCATCTAATCAATACATAATTTTTGTTTTTAAAATATTTTCATTGATTTATGTTTTTATCTTTCTATATTATACTTCATTAGAATTTTGTTTCTACCTTTTCTTTTACCATTTCACTTTTACTTCTCATGATAATGACTTTGGACATTCTTAAAGGATTGCTACTATATCCTGTAGCTGGCTTGATTTGATTTTGTGATTGTCACTGTCGATTATTTCCTACCCTCTGGGTAGCGGGGGGAGCACGGTCAGTCACTGTGAGCCTGTTGCCTTTACACTTGTCTGGCAAAAAGACTGCGCCTAATGCCAGCCAAAACCTAGCCCCATCCAACTTGAAGAGCAGAGGATGGAGAAGTTGTTGTCTGAGAACATATCTCTTCAGTAGACATTAAAAAGGAGGGCCTGAAGCAGAGAGAATTAACTCAACAATTTTGGGCATTGTACCTGTGAAGTTTTTGGCTCGGACTGCGCCAGCATCAGGCACCCAGCACTGTTCACAAACTTGGAGTAAACAAGAGCTAGTTTTTTTCACCTTCTCTGTTATCTGTAAACCTTAGGCCGCAATTCACAAGAGAATTATATCTGCAACACCTTCCAAAACCTGTGACTCCCTCAGGTTCCAAAACTGTACCAGAACTTCCAGTTATAACCTAAAACCATCACAGGAAACTGAAGTTACAATCATATTAATTATAATTTATAATTCAATCCAACATTTTTCAGCAAACCAACAATGTGGAACAGCATTTAAGAAGAAAGCAGTTGTATGAGAACACTCGAACAGTCATCCCTCACTATTCTCAGTTCAACTTTCATGGACTCACTGTTCTGCGGGTTTTCAAAAACTATTTATCCAACTTACTTATAACAGATTTTTTGCTGTCTTGTGGGATTTTGCAGTACCATACAGTGTATGTATGTTGCTAAAATTATGTAAGTTTATGAGTTTGTAAAATGCTTAAGAACAGTAGAAGTGGTTTTAAATGTGTGGGAAAGATTTATAAGATCGTGGGGAGGTCTTATAAAGCCTTACAATACATATAAATCACTAAAACAAATATAACTTTGCTACTTCACTGATTTTCATTCATCGCAGAAGTGTCCAGAATGAGACTCCCATGATAATGAACAGCACCTTCTTTCCAGCAGATACACGCAAAGCCTGAAGGAATGAGGTAACACAAATACACTATAACTAAACACTCCCGTAATAATTTACTTCAGCTACGTTGCAGTGAATGATGTGAAAAAAGAGTAGAAAAGATAATAAAAATTATCTATACACTCAAAGCAATATAAAAAAGTGAAATAAGTAATACCAGGCAGAATATGAAGAAGTGTTAATATAGAGATGGCAATTTCAAAACATGATATGAAGCAGACAACTTGGAAATGAAAAGCTAAGTAGGCCAAAAAATAAATAAATAAATAAATAAATAAATACACCTCATCAGAAAGCTAGGCGATAATAGCTCCCAATAGTACCTCCAATAGGCTTATGATAATTGAGGACAATTATCACATTCAGACCACTATAGAGAAAAGAGCACGGCTATATATGCGTACAGCATGCAAGACTCTAAGGCTCATGCAGGACACGTTACTGAAATATCAACTTTAAGAATAAAAAGAATATGTTTCCAGGATGCAGAATAAATGCACAGAAAATCTATTCAGTGGAATATTAGAAGAAAATTTCCCAAAGCTTAATAAAGCTATGGACATACGGGCACAAGAAAAATTTAGAAATCCATACAGACATGACCATAAAAGAACTTCTCCAGGTCGTATTATAGTTCAGTTATTAAGAATGCATGAAACTGTCTCATTGCTATTTGTTTTTCAATAAAATTAATTTAAAAAATAAAATAAAAACTATTTAAAATACAAAAAAGATAGAAGGAAGGAAAAAGAAGAAAGGAAGAGAAGGAGAGCAGGTCTAGGGCTGGGGAGATGGCTCGGTAGAATAAGCTTTTGCCTGGCAAGCGCAGGGTGCTGAGCTCAATCCCCAGTACCACACACAAAAACCAACAGCAACAAAACCAGCAGGGATGAGTGCAGACAGAACAAGCAGGGCAAGGGAGTGAGCGATCACAGTACGGTATATGCAGGTGGACATCTTTCTGGGTGATCCATATGCACTGATACAAGTTCACGATTTTAATATTTTTCTCCAGACCTGATCCATGTGCAAATATGCTTTCATTCCTAGCATAGAATGTCCTTCGCTATCTTCTTATTACAGAGACACACATGTCCTCTCTCACATACACACCTTTAGGCAGCCACTGCTGCCAAGTTCACTGAATTTGCTGCTCCCTGCTGATCCTTTATTTCAATAGCTGTATTAACTTCACAAATTGAAAAAAAAAAAAAAAAAAACAACATGGAGAAACTGCTTTCATGACACAGGACCTAATCTATAGTTCATTAGCTGAATGCACTCAGCACTTTTAATAAGCTGTTTAACTGCAACATACATGGAAAGAAATTTTCAGAGAAACAACCTCACTCAATGTTTACAGTACTATTCCAGAAATGGGTGTGTATGGAAGAACACTCAGGTAATTTAGCATGGGCAATTTCAGAAAACTCAATGAATTCCAAGAAAACACACAAAAATATTCAGCATTCTCACAGAGAATCTCAGTAGATAAATGGAAGCAATTTAAAAACTCAAACAGAAAGTGTTGAGCTAAAAATACAATCAGCAGAATTTAAAAGATGATTGAAAACATCAATGGTATGGTAGACCGAATGGAGTAAGAATTAGAGTACTCTCAGTACAAGCTATTTAGAAACAGAACTGTAGGAAGAAGAATTCTTTTAAGAAGGAACATGGTACTTTTGGTATAACATTAAAAGATAAAACACTTGGATTTCTGAAGTTCATCAAGGATCTAGGAATTAAAAGCCTAATTGTTGAAAGCTTATTCCAACATTTCCTTCATGAAAACTTCCCAAACCAATAAACACAAACATCCAAGTGCAAAGGTCAAAAGTAAGAAGTTCGGTTCAATAGGATTCAGTCTACCCCAAGACATCTCATACTGAAGTTTTCAAAGATAAAAGAGGAAGCAAAATTCTAGTGGCTTCAAGAGAAAAGGAAGCAAGTAACGTGGAAAAATGTCCTGGCTTGCATCACAGCAGACTTCTCCACGGAAACCTTACTGGCTAGGACTGAGTGCTGTGGAATTTTCCCAGTACAGAAAGGAAAGAAAGAATCTTTGCCAGCCAAGAATACTTACCCAGGAGAGCAACCCTTTCAAATTGGACAGGTAAGGCATTCCCAGGCAAACAAAAGCAGAACAATTATATCGCCAATGGACTGACCCTACAGGAAATGCTGAAGGGAGTTGCTCAAAGTGTAAAAAATAAAAACAATAAAAGTCATAATGCATAACATAAACAGAAAGTACAAAAGTCACTGTTAAGAATAAAACAGAAAGCATAAAATTCTCCAATAAAAGTAGAAAACCAACTTTAGGATGCTCTCATGTAAAAATGATACACTATTATCTTTAGCATATAAAACAAAGAAGAACAATTAGGAACATCAGCACTTCCACCTCCTCAGTGACAGCCACTGTAGACAGAGGCGTGAAGCGGATGTCCAACATTCAAAGCATGCGTGGCATGAAGAGCAGGTGTGCAGTTTTTGAGTTTCTCAGCTCACTTGTCTCGGCGCTCTTGCCCATGCATGGCATTTAGCGCTTGGCTCCTCTGTCTGGAAGTTTTACGCACCTCCTTCCTTTCCACTATTTAGTTTTTAACATCAAATCTTCTGCACTAGGCTGTGTGAGGTGTTAAAAATAAGTGAGAATATTGCATGGTTCCGTACATTTCACAGAAGGTAGCACATGCGTATCAGAGACCCACACACACTGCTCATACAATTGGTGATTTTAGATTAGAATTATGGATCATTTATTAGGTATTATATGAGTGCAAATTACAGGACAGAGGTGTGTTTTGAAGCCAGATAAATGTGTTCAGATCACAATGATAGCACAATGATACCAGCTATATTATTTATGAAACAATGTAACAATGATTAAGATATCTAGCCTTCCTTATCATCAACTTAAAAGGAAGAGGAAGATTAATACAAATATATGAATTCTCTTATGCCACAAAGATGAAATGTTATTTGTAGGAAAATGGATGGAACTTGAACCATAAAGTCAGGTCACTCAGAATGAGTTAAATATTGCATAATTTCACTCACACGAGAAACCTAAAGCAGAAATAAATAAAAGAATAAAACAAATTGAGAGCATAGGGGAAAAGAGCTAGGAGAAAGGCAATCAGGAAGGGAAGGAGAGGGAGGAGAAAGAGGAGAAAATGATGAATAAATGTGATACACAGACACCAGTCCCCGGAATGCATGTAACTACTATACTCTGCAAATGTGTGCGTGTGTGCGTGCGTGCATGTAAACACACACATACACAAGGAAAAGTAGTGTAAAACTTTCAAGGCATTATGAAGTCAAAAGTAATCCCTCAGAGGCGGCCGGGGAGATGGCTCAGTAGAATAAGCACTTGCCTGGCATGCGCAAGGATCTGAGTTCATTCCCTGGTTCTGCCAAAAAACAAAAAACAGAAAAAAGAAACTGGAGTCTGAAAGTGTTTCTAAAACTACTAAATTAATTTTGGCCAGGGAGATGGCTCAGTGGAATAAGCGCTTCCCTGGCAAGCGCAAGGGCCTGAGTTCAATCCCTGGTTCCACCAAAAAAAAAAAAAAAAAGAAATCCCTCAGAAGGTAGAGTTTTAAGAAGTTGTCCATATTATATGTTGATATATTTACATTACAGAAATGATGAATTTTAAATATACACTATCAAATGTGACATGAAATGACTTTCATATTTACTGATGCTTCATATTTACTCACAAACTAGGACCAAGTAAATTCAATAAAATGAAGGCAGTTGTTTGGCAATGACTTTTTGTGTGAAAATAATGCTTCTTTCAGACAGGCTGAAATTCTAACTACATAGTACTTGGGAAACGGATGTAAAATATAGATGAATCCTAAATGAGCGAAAGCCACCCTTGTGAGAATTTTTCTCACTGGAGCTCCTATTACCCTACGTATGTGGCTTTTCAATGTTCACACTGTGCAAAAACCAATAACTTGCCTTGACATTATCTACGCCGTGTAGGTCTTTGTTCAATTACATCCCACCTCAAGCAATTTTTTTCTGCATTGCACCGATTTGGTTGTTTTTAACCTTCCCTCACTTCTTCCCCTCAGTCATTTTTAATTCCAGATGGCACATCAAGACGTCTTCACTGATTGTTTTGTAATAAAATATCTCACAGCCGAGGAGAACAGATCTCTGAGTTTATGCAAGAAAAACCCAGCAATACGCAGAAATGTCAGTGAACTGATTCTTTCGAAATGCCTGATGCCCTAGTGCTGTACTGGAAATCTCAGGGTAATTTTTATGTTACTTGGCGATACTCTGATGCTGCATGAATGAATTTCAGGTCACATATTTCAGTTCTGTGAGGCAAGTTCACGGCAAAAAAAGATTATTTAGAAAACATTAGATCTTGACTTGGAAGCTGGCCCCACCATTTACCTCTTTTGTGATTTTTAAACACATTTTTACCCTCTGAAAGTACATCTTTTGAAATATGATACATGATTATTATAAAATTATGGCAAATTAAAAAGGCTGTCTTTAAATAGCACTCTTAGAAATCATTTCCAAAAGTCATAAAATCTGAAAGTTATTTTTCCAATTCAGAATTCTCAGATAAATATTAAATTTGACTGAGATTTTAATACATTAGCTAATATTCATGGCAATATTTTTATCATTAATTTATATGTAATTTTAATGACTTAATTAAATATAAGTTACATGTTTCTTTCCCTCCCCTACTCAAATCCTGAAAACTTAGAAGTGGAGTAAGTTTTGGCTTAAGCTACTGTGTATCTTACTGCAAAGTGTGTCACCTCAGAAGAGAGCACACTCCATGCACTGTGAGCCTACTTTTGCAGTGTATCTAGAAATAGTCTCAGAAATGTACACTGGCCAGACAAGCAGAGCTGCTCCGCCCTAACACACACGTGTTTAATGGTTGCCTCATCTTCCCTCACTGAAAATCCATGGTCCTCCATATGTAATGGGTACAAAGTACATTCAGGAACACTTTTTTATTATAACCCTCAAATGGCTACACCGTAAGGATTTAACTATACTGTAGTGCGAAGCAATTTAGGTTTAATCATTCAAAGCACTAGGATGATTTCGGAAACAAGTCTCACAAGACATCACTGCTGAGATAACAGAACAGCCGCCAGCCAACTGATGCTCTGCTCTCAATACCCAACCTGGAGTTGATAAGGACAAGTTATACAAAGGACGCTGTACAATTGGCTTCTCTCTTATTTTTCCCAAGAGTAAATTCCAAGCTGTAGGAAGAGAGATGTGCAAGTATCGATCGTGTTTTCCAAGGGCATATATGTAAGAGGCCCATCACACCGGGACACATCCACGGCTATGACATACAAAGCTGGACATGAAAAGATACTATTTTATAATTTCAAAAACTACAATAACCAGGCTGTTCCTTCGCATCCAGTTAAACATTCATATGTATTCTCTTCAAGAATGTATTTTATATTATAATTATGAAATTGCTCACTTCAACTGAAGCATTTTCCTTCGTTTTGTTTCATGGCGGATTTTCCTGCACTTAGAAATGCACCAGTTCTAGAGACTCCGTGGTGTGCTCAGGTGGGACCGCAGGGCAGATCTTGCTGCTTAAGCCTGAAGCAGGCAAGTCAGGACATGGAGGGCAGCTGTGAAATTTATTTTATTAAGCTGAAAATTCATTTTAAGAAAATGAAACAGCAATTAATATCTAGAGAATTGACACTTTGTAAATAGACACTTGAAAGCACTACAGTAATTATCAGACAGCATATTTAAATTTAACACAATTATTAATTTTGAAGGAGTCTCATAAAATGGAAATAGTAGAGTGCTCTTAGGAGTCTTCTATGTTACTGCACAAATCACAGTTTCTTTCTTTGCCTTTTCTTTTCCTTTCCTTTTTTCTTTTCTTTTCGTTTTGTTTCTTTTTTTGAGGCATGGTTTCACTCAATAATTTAGGCTGGCTTTGACCTCAGTGTGTAGCTC
This sequence comes from Octodon degus, assembly GCF_000260255.1. Taxonomy (NCBI): domain Eukaryota; kingdom Metazoa; phylum Chordata; class Mammalia; order Rodentia; family Octodontidae; genus Octodon; species Octodon degus. The sequence goes on along the minus strand of NW_004524601.1, from coordinate 6,533,531 downwards.
ACGCTGGCCTCGAGCTCGTGACAGTCCTCCTGCCTGAGTCCCCTTTGTGCTGGGATTACAGGTGTCTCCTACCACACGTGACACAAGCCACTATTTCTGGCTAGACAGTCCGCTCCAGTGTGGAGATCCCTAGCAAAGCATTAGTTTCAGCTTCCGAACCCCAAGAAGAGCTTAGCAGGGTCGCTCGTTTCCCTTGCTCCTTACCGCCTTCCTTTTGTCTCCTTTGTGTCTGTACTTGTCTACTTCTGCCTTGCCAGCCCCTTGGGTTTCATAATTCTAAGACCCAAAGTTCTGTTTTCACAGTTTTGCTTTGTAATTCCAACACTTTTTTTTTAAGCTTCCATTCCTTATGTTTGAGTTCCTCCACTGCATCACAGACATAGAACAATACCCGGCCCAGACGTTGTCGCTTCTGTTACAGGTTCATTCCTCCGAGTCGAGTCCCTGAAAGGCACCGCATGCGTGTGCTTTTGCCCGGCCCTGTTTCTCCTCTTGCTGTCGCCGGCGTCCTGGAGCTCCCAGGGGCTCCTACTACAGAAGCTTTCTAGATTCTCCGTGTCCTGAGCAAAGAGCTGGGAAAGAAAAATGCAAAAGGTAGTGAAGTTTTATGTGTATGAAAGATATTAAAGGCAGTAAAAGAAACATGCTGTACAGAAAAAGAGTGGCAATTTAAATCAGAAAAAGAAGTATACTTTGTACGGTGAGAGCCTGCTACCTGGAAAGCGTGTGCTCAGAGCCCATGAGGACATGGCTGCCACCCTCCCGTTCTGATGGGAGATCGAGGTTGCCCAGTCCAAGTCCTGTTTGATTTCATGTGGAAGTGAAGATACTACTTTCTGATTGGTCATCGGTTGTCGGGCGCCCTCCCGTCCAGCAGGAAAGCACTCAACACGATTTGTGCAGCGGAAAGCTTTAATCGTTCTCCTGAGTGGCGGGCCCCGAGAGAGCGCAGTTCCTCTCTCTGTCTTTCCTCTCTGTGTTTGTCCTTTCGCGCGGGGCGTCTTTTTTATATTATCACACTACCCAATCAAGGGTTGATACGTGTTACAATGTCATTGGTTACGTTCTCAGGGAGGGCATCTTACATCATCATAGATGGGGTGTACAGCAAACGCGGAAGCAGGAAATGAGCGCCATCTTAGCATGCTCGATGGGAGGGGTAATCTAGCGCAGGCTCTGAGGGTTGCAGCAGGCCTCACCCAGTGGTCTCTAGGGATTTGGTTCTGATGCCACGATTCGCGGTATAGGCTCTCTACAATCAGTGCAGGGCAGGGCGGCATGTGTTCTGGATCTCTCTGATTGGCAGGTCAGCTGCTTGGGCATACCCTAATCTCCTGCCTGACCTCACAAATTAACAATCTCAGAGCCTGTGCTGACAGCACGCTGAGATTCCTGAGAAGATAGCTTACATTTCTTCATCTTGGGAGTCCACTCCCTAACATTTGTAGGATGATTTTTGGATATTGGCTGAATGATGGAAAATATCGCTTCTTAATTCTTATTATTCTATGATTTTCCTTCATGCTGTTTCCTCCAATTTAAGTTATTTTTTTTTATCTCCTGGACTATTGTGGTAGTATTATATAATCACTTAAATTTTTTCCCCATAATTCATTTAGAAATAAAAAATCATAACTTTAGGTGGTAAGAAAGGACTTGTGAACTAAAGTTACTGAATTTTTAAAAATAAAATATTTTATGACATATATGGTGTTAACAAAGTACTACAAAAACAGTTTCTTCAAATTCTTGTTTTAGTGTTGCAATAAACTATTTCTGTTGAATTTGTCATTTGTGCTTCCCTAACTTCAGCATCTTTTAAGATACATATTTCTTGTAAAATAATTACTTCATGGTAGGTAATTTAACAATAAAATACACATGTACAAGTGTAAATTCAGCTACCTCCTATTATAGTTATCGTAAATTATAAATGCATGAATCTACATCAGTGTTCTTGCTACTGGGCGTGTACTGTGTGGTGCCTTGAGTGTGTTTTCTGAAGATTAATGTCATTCTAGAACTATAATGTCTCATTAAAATGAATTATCAGCAGAGAAAGCTAAGGCTTCTTCGGGGATGTGTCTGTGACACAGAAGATGCATTGATGCTGTTCAACATACAATCCTGAAAATAAATGACTGGTGAACCAGTTGCACTGCGTCGGAGGCCAGCAGGGAATAGACACTGTAAAGCCTGGGTGCAGAATTAAGGCTGACCACAGGCAGGCACAGAAGAACAATCCATCACAGATGGTGCAGAAACGAAGTATAGATTGATACCCACAGGCTTCCTCTCTGGGACACGATGATCAGCATACGGTCCCCTCAAATAAGATGGCTGCTTCGGAGACCATGAGTCACTCAGCCAATGAGGCAAACAAGCTGCTTCTCAAAAAAAAAGAAAAGAAAAAAGAAAAAAAAGAAAAGAAAGAAGAAAAAAGAAAAGAAGGAAAGAAAGAAAAACAAGGATCAGGATCAGGCCATGTTTACAGCCCATAATGACTAAAGTCCTCGTGGGGAGATGGCATATGTACACAACTCGCTTCAGTGCATTCTCTCTTCCTCCTCACCCCTCTGATATCTTGCAAGCATCAAATTCATTTAATTTATAAGTCCTTATAAAGTTAAGCATTATACATGCAGATTAACAAGAAAAATAGTGAATAACATGGAAGACATGTAGCACAATTGCAGTAAATGAAAGTACAAAATGTCTATGCTATATTGCTTTTTTTTGCCCTCTCTCCTTTTTATTTTTGCTTACTTCCTTCCCTCTCTCCTTTCTTTCTTTCTCTCTCTCTCTCTCTCTCTCTCTCTCTCTCTCTCTCTCTTTCTTTCTTAACACGGGGCTTGCTGTGCAGTTCTAACTAGCAGTGACCTTCGTGACTCAGCCTCTGAAGTGCAGGGATCACAGGTGTGCATCACCACACCTTTTTCTTGGCCAGCACTGTGCCCCATGCATGCCAGGGCCTGCACAGAATGTGGTACTGGAGACTGAACCCAGAACCTTTCACTCACCAGAAAGGTACCTTGAGTGCTGAGCTATCTGCTCAGCCCTCCTTTTTGTTCCTATTGCTTGTCTTTTATTTACTACTTTATTATATGTTGAATTCCTTATACAAGAGAAACGATGCTATAGTTAATCTTCTATGTCTAATTACTTCAGTAAATATGGTTTCAAGCTTTAACCATTTTTGTACAAATGACTCAAGTTTGTTCCTTGTTATGGGAAGGTTGTGCTTCATTGTGTATATTTTATTTATCCTTTCATTAGCCAATGGACATATAGGTTGCTTCCAAGATTTAGATAATACAGAATTGTGCTGCTATAAACATTTTCAAATATCACTTGGCATGAGATCTTTAACACTGGTTGGCAGATACCTAGAGGTGTAGTTTCTGGATCAAATGCAATTCATATCTTTAATTTTTTTGAGAAATTTTCATTCTGATTTCCACAGTGATTGCACCAGCTCACATTCTCATCAAAAATGAAGAATACCCCCCAAAATGCAGATTAGAAGTCTGACCAGCACTTGTTATTGGTTAATTTCTTCATGATAGCTATTATTTTTTTTCTTAATTTCTTTTTTTTATTTATTTGAGAGAGAGAGAGAGAGAGAGAGAGAGAGAGAGAGAGAGAGAGAGAGAGTGGTGTGTGTGTGTGGCCAGCTCAGCCCACCAGGGGGTGGGGCTGGCTGGCATGTGGTGCTGGGGGATTGAACTGCGGTCCCTGATGCTTTGCTAAGCTTGTTCTAAGTAGGTGCTTTAGACCACTGAGCCATCTCTCCAGCCCGATAGCTATTATTTTTAAGGTAAAATGAAATTTGTGTTGTATTAATTTGCATTTCTCAAATGACCAGCGATTTTCAACTTTTTTTCATGTAATTATTGGCTATTTACATGTCTTCAAATGAGAAGAGTCTATTTACTTTAGCCCTCATTGTTTTGATTGGATCTTTATATTTCATTGAACAAATACTTTTGAGTTCTTTGTATGTTCTAGATATTAGTGCTTTCTCTGAAGAGTAGCTGGGAGATTTTTTTCACTATATAAGTGCACTTTATTCTGTCTGTGATTTCCTCTGCTGTGAAGAATACTTTTAATTTAATGTGACTCAAGTTTTTACTTGAGACTCTTTTATGTGTTCAGTACAGAGTCTACAGGGTCTGCAGGGTCTCACTACACAGACTGAACTTGTAGTGATTCTTCCTGCTTTTCAGTCTTCCAAGTGCTAGTATTATAGGTGCACACCACCATGCCCAGTCTCAATTGTTGTCTCAGCATGTCCTGGGGGCCAGGGCCAGCACAGCAGACTACGAATCAAATCCCTGGACCCTGCATCTGCCTAAGAAGGCCCTTTAATCCATTGAGCTACCTGGCTGGCCCATGACCCAAGTTTATGATTATTAGGTGTTTTTTTTTTTTTTTTTTTTTCACTCAGGGTTCTACTCATGAAGTCTTTTCCTACACCTACATCTTCAAGTGTTTTCCTATTAGCTTCCAGAAGATTACGTGTTTCTGTTCATATTTTTGATCCATTTGATTTTAGGGTAGTGTATGTTGAAGGATACAAGTCTAGGTCCAATCCTTGGCAAACTGAAAGCTTTGCTTTCCAGAATCGTTTGATAAACGGGTCCAATGAAAGGATTTGGCCCTTTTGTCAAAGATAATGTAGCTAGGTGTGCTCAGATTTGTTTCTGAATACTCTATCTTGTTCCACTGGTCCACACTACTTTTTTTCCCAATACCATGCTGTTTTTATTATTTATTTGTTTATTTGGTGGTACTGGGGATTGAACACAGGACCTTGTGCTTGCCAGGCAAGTGTTTATTTTACTGAGCTATTTCCTGGTCTCCACCAGGCTATAGTTATTACTGTAACTTTGTCATATAACTTGAAATACAAGACCAAGATGACCCCGGTCTTGTCCTTGCTTCCCAGAACTTCCAGTTCCTTTTGCTTCTATATGAATATTTGGTTTGATTTCTCTATTTCTGTAATAACTGCTATTGGTATTATAATTGTAATTGTGTAACAATTGTGTAACAGTTTTGGAAGAATGGGCATTTTGATGATATTAAGTCTGCCTCTCCACAGATAGTGGACATACTTGAATTTTCTGATGTTCTATTTAATCTTCTTTTTCAGCGTTCTATAGTTGTCGATGTAGAGTTTTTTCACTTCTTTGACTAGACCAGTTGCTAGGTATTTCAGTTTTCCTGATGCTACTGTAAGAGCATTGCTTCCCTAGTTTCTCTCTTGACGAGTTGTTGGGTGTATAGTAATGCTGTTTAGTCTTGAGCGTCGACTTTCTATACTGCTGTGCCACTGACTATGCTTATTAATTCTGTAAGTTTTTCCACACAGTTTTAGTTTTCTTCTCTGTATATGATCACGCCATCTGTAAATAATGATGATTTAATGTCTTCCTTTTATAGCTAAATCCTTTATATTTTTCTTTTTCTTGTCTAACTGCTTTTGTTAGAGATTCAAGAACTATATTAATCAGAAGCAGTGATGGCAGACCCCACGTCTTGCTCCTGATTTTAGAGGAAAAACTTGCAGCTTCTAGCCATTCCTATGTCGTTGGACACTGGTATTATACAGACAACTTTTAACCCACTGGGATAAAGACTTTCTATTCTTGTTTATTTTAGACATTGTATTATGAATAGATGTTAGATTTTGTCCAATACTTTTATGAGTATACTGAGATAATCGTGTGCTTTTCATTCTTGCCCAAAGAAGCCGTTTCTAAAGTAACAGTTGTTCATGGACTTGCAGCGGTGGCCACTGGAGCTAAGTACAGGCTGCATGTGGACTTGGGGTAGAAAGGATCCCAGGTAACAATTCCACCATTCAGATATGCACATCAGTAGGGTGGCATCATTAAAAACCCTTGTCACTTTACATAGATGTAGTAGACACATTTTTTTTGTGGTACCAGGGATTGAACTCAGGACCTTTCGCCTGCCAGGCAAGTACTGATTCTACTGAGCTATTTCCCTGGCCCTTTACATAGATGGAAAAGGTAGTTTATGTGAGATATGTATATATTTGTGTAAGTTTCCAAAATTGATAAATGTTTTTATCACATAATCTCTTTCAAGTTGTTTTAAATTTGTAACTTTCAAAAGATTCTATTACCATATACCACCTTTTCTCCAAAACAATTTGATTTATTCGATATATATTAAATAGTGTGTGCAAATAACATGAAACTGATATCCTTAAGCAAAGCAAGTGTTATGGTTTGTGTCTAGATGTCCCCAATACTTCATGCAGTCATGAGGCAGGATACTTGGCTTTGTAATTGACTCATGGTCCAATGTGGGGGATTATAGGTGTGAGTGTATGTACTCCTCTATGGGTAGCCTGCATAGTGTATAAGGAAGGGGAAAAGGCTTGCTCTCTTCTCCCTTTATGCTCTTGTTGCTTTTACTGTATTTTGATGCCATCAACTATTGCCCTCTGCCATGTGCTACTCTGCCTAGTAGCCAATTGAGTATGGAGCGAAACCTCCACAAACTGTGACCTAATAAACCTTTTCCTCCTTCAAATTTGTGTATCAGGTTTTTGGGGTTTTTTAATAACTTTTGCAAAGTTAGTAACACGTGACACAAAGTTGTCTAGGGACTAATAGCTGACCTTAACCGGAAAGGATGTTTATCTCAGGATTGAAGTAGCTCGTTTGCCTTAGGCACTGAGGCTTAGTTCCATCTATGCACATTTGATCAATTTCCTAGCTTTGCTGCCTCCCAACATATCCCCATTTTTTGTTTTGCTTTGTCAGAGATGGCTGTTCCACTGCAGTTAGAGAAGCTGTATTTGGAGACATCTTTAGAGGACCTTTTCATACTTGGTGCCAGTTCAAAGATTGTAGGTACTTGAATTCAGAAAAATAAGCCAATATAGTTCAATAGTCCATAATAGTAGTAAGTTATTAGCAGAGCTGGTAATTGTCAGAAATTGTTAACTTGAACATTTTACAGCTTAGCATATTAATGTGGCATCACTTTTTATACCTCATGATTATATTTTTCTGCTGGGTGGTTAAGACCAAGTTAGAGCAAGACCCATATAACTTTACTATCTGACAAGGTCAGTCAAATCTCCACAAGATTTACCTTTTGTTTTTTTTGTCTCAGTCACAAGAGAAAAGTAACCAAGACAGATAGGGTGTTCGAATTACAACTACTTGAAGCCCCAGGGCCACCACTGAATTATTTTTCTTGCAATCAATTTCAATTTAAAAATGTAATTATGGATTGGTTGCTATCACCTTCATGGATAAAGATTATTTTCCTTACATATTTTTTAAATTAAGTTCAGATTTAGGACATGGTGCTGCCATGTGTTTAGGGGAAGTTAGAATGTGCATAAACATTCTGAAGTTGCTATTTAGGTTAGTATTTAGTGTCTACTCTATAGATCAGGGGTGCTGAGGCAGTGGGGTGGGTTGCTAAGAGACCAAAGAAAACTGGAGAAGACCTGTGAGAGAAAAGATTCATTCAGGCTGTACTGGAAAAGCATTGAATTAAGTGAGACTTGTGAGGGAGAGCCTAGAAGAAAACATTTGAGTTCAACAGTGCACTTGGTGAAGTCCAGGAGGACTGTGGGTGACACAGTAGCACCACTTGTCAGGCAGACTAGCAGCCAATTAGATGGACTGCCATCAGGGTACTATAGGAAGGGGCTTTTCCAGATTAAACAGCGCACAAGCAACATCATTAGCTTTCTTTGCTCTCTCCTAGGACTAGCATTTCAAGGCATGGCTGACCCAGTGTGCAGGCAGTGTATTAGGCAGTGCTCACTAGAGCAGTGGACTCTGTGCCAGATATATATGTCTACGAAGATCTGACAAGGATGGCGTGCAACGGTCGCCCACAGTCAGGTGTGGAAGTGTGCACAGCGTCTGACTGCATACTGGATCCAGGGAGACTGGAAGGGTCTGTTCTAAGGGCTGGACCACACTGTACTGCACGGTCCCATGCATGTTTGCATCAGGAAGCTGAAGGGTCAGTACTGGAGGCTGAGGAGTGTGCACTGCAAGCCAGGAATTGCTGTCTAGGGTGAAAGCAAAGACTGAAGCTCTTCCAACAAGTCAGAAGCAGCCTTACTTCTTCAATTCTCTTTTATTCCATTCAGCCAGACTGCCTACTCATTGCTGTCACTCATACCCAGGGGGGTTGTCCATCTTCAGTAAATGCTCTCAGCCACATCCAGAGCTATGCTGATCCAATTTAGTTGGGCATTTATTCTGCAAGTTGACATAGCCAGTTAACTTTCACTGGCAGGAAGGAAGTTTTGATAGGCAGCACTGATTTGCTGAATTTCTAGTGTCCCTCTGATGACATGTGCAGTGACATTCCAGTGTCTGTCGTCCACTTACAGTATTTTCTTGATTTGCCCAGGTTTTGGAACACTGCAGGGATGGTTCAGAGAGCTGGAGAAAAATGTTCTATTTTATTTTTTCTGAAGGAGAAACCATATCATCTCCTGGTAAATGCAAATGTATAAAAATATTTGCAATTGCTTATGTGTAGAATTACCATAAATAGGAAAGCAACTTTCTTATAGATTGTTGACTGTTAAACGCTGCACTGAGACTAGAAGCAGGAACTTGGCCCTGAAACAGTGCTAGGCTCAGTCAACTAAGAAGCAAAGACAAATACATCATCGTGGCTACGAAGCATTCCTATGAATTTGGACGTAACCTATGAAATATTTTTAATATTAACACCCTTTTCATGTATTCTGTTGAAAACTACTCCCTGTTCCTCATGGAAATTGAAGGAGAAAAGGTATCTTAAATATTTCTTAAACATTTTTTAAAACACATATTAATTGTCGGTGAAATGCTACCTTTCAGATGATCCTAGTACAGAATATGGACAAAAGCTTAGCAGGAATCAGTAGTCTACAGAAATTCACTCTGTAGTAGGATAAGTATTTTATTCAAATTGCTATATTGTAAGAAACAAAAGGAAATTGTTTATGAAACTAAATCCAGGGAAGCATTAATAGATGATACCGAGGAAAACATTGCTCTTTTTGGTAGAACTCAAAACAAGAGGAGAGAGGGAATTAATTTTTTGATAATTCTGATGAAAACTGATATTTCAAGCTTTACTGTAACTTGACTTCAGGGAAAAGACACAGTATTTGGCCAAGAGTTTTTCAGGTGTGGTTAAAGCAGAGATTATGAGGCGTTTGGTGACAAATTTGGACTATTCAATGGTGTTGTGAACAACTGATTTTCTGAGCTTTATTTTTTTTTCTTTTTCTTTTTCTGTATTTAGGACGGGGTCTCCAGGGTCTCCAGGGTCTCTCTCCAGGGTCTCTCTCCAGGGTCTCTCTCATTATGTAGATTGAACTCGTGGCGATTCTCCCGTTTTCAACTGCCCACATGCTGGGATTACCGGTACTCGCCTGCTGGCCCAGTCTCCATCCCTCTCAGCACACCCGGGGTGGGGATACTTGCCATACCTGGGATCGAACCCCGGCCACTGCTCTCTGCCTAAGCAGGCACTTTAGCCCTCCAAGATATCAGGCAGGCCCTGATTTTCTGAGCTTTTGGATGTAACATTAATTATTAGGATTAGGCAAATATTTTTCATATCAAAATAAATTGAATATGATAATATTTGAAAGTAACATATCCCATCAGAATTTTATTATAAATACAGTGAGATAATCAAATAAGTAGGAGGAAGCTATATGCCTTTTCCATGAAAACAGAGAGAAGGGGTCTTCAGTGATTGCTTGATGCTTTGGACCGGATGTTGCATGTCTTAGGGGGAAGGGAATGGAACTCCATAGTGAGTATAAATACAGATGTGGGCCTTGAAATGGGCCGAAAGGAAGAGTCAAAGCTCAGGCAGGCAGTATATAAATTGTTATCTACATAGAAAATAGAGCCAAGTGGATATAGTACTGCCCCTTGTGAAGCCAAGCTAGGTTCCAAAGCAGGTGGAACTGGTCATGTGGCTGCACTGAAGAGAACTTTCCTTCCAGAAGGAAGTTCCTTCCATTGTTTATAACCACATTTCCAGGACTGTCTCCTACCTGTCTGACACATCCTTTTTTTCTTTTCCTTTCTTTTCTTTCTTTCTTTCTTTTTTTTTTTTTTTTTTGTATTTTAAGGAAGGGTCTACAGGGTGTTCCCAGTCTCACCACTAGATCGGACTCACAGTGATCCTCCTGTTTACAGCCCCCCAAGAGCTGGCATTACAGGCATGTGCCACCACACCTAGTCTCAATCTCCATCTCAGCTTGCCCTGGGGGCGGGGCTAGCAGGCAGACCCAGATACTGAACCACAGGCCTCTGTGCCTGCTTGCAGGCACTTTATGCTGCTGAACTATTTGGCCAGGCCTGGCACATCCTTAAGAGTATGCTTTCTTCATTCCTTCTTATAAGGAATGTCCAGATTTACACTGCCCAAGGATGATAAAAGTTTGTATATTACAAGTATGGAAACTGGAATAATGAGCTCTCACTTTTTACATATGAGATGAAACTTTGCCATCTGTGAGACAGGGAATGTTTTTCTTCAGTTGAAATCTGTGATTCCTGAGTTGAAGAATCCAATAATTGAGATCATTCCTGAGGAGATAGCTTCATGTCTATGGGCCAAGCCTTGGGAGTGCTTGCCATCACATATTGGCAAAAAGTACATCTCCAATGAGTTTCTTTTTCTATATATTACTATGTTAAGAAATGTTAGTGTCTCAACTTTAATGTTTCCCAAGGCAATTTATTGAACAAATGCAAAAGGGATGGTTTAAGCAGCCACAGCCTTAAGTACACTGTAGAACTTTGTAATTAATGGCTAGGAAAGTTCCAGTGTGTAGAGATTTCACTGGGTCTCATTAAACTTGTGCTAGAAAATGACTTGGCTGGAAATAAAGGCCAGGATGTGCTGCTGCAGTCGTTTCCCCACAAAATCACATCCTACGCGTAATGGCCGGTGTGTTCAGAGGGAGGGTATTGACTTCATAACCGTAAGCTCCGTTAGAACCATTAGGGGAAGCTGTAATTTTGAATTCAGAGATTCTTTAATAGTGATTATTGACCCTGAGAATGTGTTCATAATAAGTCATAGAGCAGTCTGTGTAATTCTACTTACAGCCTATTATGTGGGGGAAAAATACTGCACAAATATTCAGAAGACAGAATATTGATGAAAGCTGGAGAAATTAGCAGAAATAGCAGTCTGGAAAGGCATTTATTTTCTGTTTCCCACCATTATACCTTTGGACAGCTTAGGTCTACGGTGACACCTTCACAGAATTTATATAGACATAAATGTGAAAGTTTTATATCATATGAATGCATGGAGTATATATGCATATGATATATTTGTACATATCATTCACCTAACTAGGAAAATACACATTTTTTGAAAATTATTCTTAAAGTTTAAATTTAAGAATAAGGAATAGATTTGGTAGCTCTATGGTTAAAAATAAAAATATATACCAAATCACTATATTCCTATGCAATGATACCTTGGTACCTGAATGTTTCTGTTTGAAACAATTAAGTTTGCAAATAAAAGCATTAGGAAAAATTTTGCTTCTATTCACAAACTTTGCATCAGGTTGCAAACAGGACCTGAACATCATCATGTGAACACAAACACTAGAAGGGCCAACTTCCCCAAGTTCGTAAGACAAATCAAGTTCAAAATCGCAGGCAGGGCTGGCCAAATAGCTCAGCAGATTAAAGCGCCTGCAAGCAGGTGCAGGGGCTGGGGATTCAATCCCTGTGCGTGCTGTGCCCGCCCCACCCCCGGGGCTTGCTGAGACAGGGATTGAGACTAGGCGTGGTAGCACATGTCTGTAATCCCAGTTCTTGGGAAGCTGTAAACAGGCGGATCACTACCAGTCTTATCTAGTAGTGAGACCCTGAACACCCTGTAGACCCTTCCTTAAAATACAAAAAAGAAAAAAAAAGTTCCAGGTAACACCATATTGAAATTTCACTATAGAAGAACTTCAATTTTTTTTATTTCAGTAAGTAAATAGAATTATGAAAGGACAATTAAAAGATGAATGCTATAGAAAACAGGCATTAGTTTTTTTGGAGGGTCCTCATTTTTTTATTTTTAAATTATTTTTATGCATTTTAATGTGATATGAAGGTACAATAGCAATAAAATACTTTCAAAACATGTTATTAGGATAGTTACAATAATTAATACATTGCACACTGTTGTCTGCATGGTAGTTATTCAGAGAACAAGATGCAGACATGATATCTTGTCTAAACAATATTAGCACAAACTTTTATTCTCAATGAACTAATCTATTATTGCTATACTCTCTTTAAAGTAAATGTTTGTAAAAAAAAGTTAATAAAAGAAAACAAGAGACAAGAAAAATAATGTCATAGGATTATCCTGCTGCAATTATGTGTATGGTTTGATTTCTAAATTTCTGTGTAAAAATGTGCAATTGTTTTCTTCACATTCTATAGGGATTCAAATTTTAGAATATCCATGGTTGTTAGAAAAATGGCAATACATTTCTAATGAGCATTATATGTACTTAATAGCTGATTTTATCCAAATCTGTGTAATTAACATGTAAGCTAAAAGTTTGTGTGGATGAGTTCAGAGGTGAGAGTTACATATTATGTAATATTTGGTTGCATATTTTAAATACAATATTTCTGGCCAGAGCTCTGGTCTATGTGTCTATATGTTTCATGTGTATATGCATGATTACTATATATTTTGTAATATCATGCTAATGATATCTGTAATATCACATATTGTCTATATTTTAGTCATTGATTTAAATAACACAACTATTATAATCTAATAAAGAATATGATGTGTACAATCTCTTTTCATATCTATGCTTCAGATTAGTAAAGCATTTCAGTTTAATTCTGCAAAGACAATGGAGAAAATTATTTACATTTTCTTTTTCTTTCCCATAATTTTATTGAGAAACAAACAGCAATGAGATAGTTTCAAACCAAACTGGTAGGACAGTTTCAATAATTAACACGTTGCATACATTCCTCCCAGTGGTTAATTGCTGTACAAGATGTGAACATGATATACTATTTACAAACACAATTAGAACAAATCCCTCTATTCATTAAGAGAATGCAACTATACATCTATCCTAACCGCTTTGAATACACAATACAAAATAGACATTCATCTGTATCCCCTTTTTGTGTTTAGTTCCATTATTTGAATATTATAGGTGTGTTAACTCAGCAAAATATTCTAAAAGAGTCCAGTAAGTAGTCCACAATAGTATTGGGTCTTCCACTTCACTGGTAATGTCAGAAATTGTTGACCTGAGTCCCCTACAGCTCAACATAACACCATGGCTTTACTTCTTATACTTCGATTTTATACTTTTCTGCTGGGTGGTTAAGACCAAGATAAAGCAGGAACTATGCAACAAGAGTTGTAGCTTTTGGGTCTGATAAGCAACTGCAGTGAGCAGCTATAGTAGGTATTCAGGTTGAAGTAAGATAAATTTATATTCCTGGATTACATGATCTAACAGGGTGCCTTAGTGAGATTATAGATTAAAGAGTGTCTTCTGCAATGATGACCAGTATAAAAACCAGAAGATAGACCATATGCGACAAGTTAGCCTTGGTTCCAGGAGTGTGCAGTATTTCTTGACATTTAACGCTTTACGTTCTTCTTCTACTATAAAGGAAAGACGGCAGAAAGAAAAATAAAATGAATGTTGGAGTAAAACAGAGGGAGGCAGAAAGGGGATGCAAAAATATCATCCTACTACAATGAGTGATTTTTGTTTGTGGGTTTTTTTTTTTTTTGGTAGATGTCTACTTTGAACTAGTTGGATAGCCGTAGCAGCCCATACACTTATCAACACGAGGTGATAAAACAGGAAATGCGATGCTTATACACGTTGGAGCAATACCTGACTTTTAAGAAGGATAAGTTGGAGTCATCTGTAGGAAAATAGTTGAATCTTGTCAGCATAACATTAAATGAAACAAGGCTCGTAGGAAGGTTACATTCACGTGGTTTACTCAATGTGAGAAACAACATATAAATAATGTAAAAATTAAAAGAATGAGTTATTTCAAAGCCAGAGTATATGTTAGAGAAATGGGAAGTAGATCTGAGCAAGTAAGAGGGGTGGAAGTGGAAGAGGGACAAAAATGCTCTAGATGAGGTGTTGTTACGTATCAAATCTCCAAGCTTAATGTCTTTACTATGTATTGCAAACTTGCATTCATGAAACAGTCAGAAAGGAGCAGGTGGAAAGGGACTACGAATAGGCAGCCCTAAGGACAATGACAGTGCTAAGAGGATACTGCTAACGGCATCATTGTTTTCTAATTTGTCGTCTCTTTAGTCGAATGAAAGGTATATAAGTCAACATTTAAAAAATGAAAGTGAAATATTTAAAGCAGCTATAACAGGGATACTTCATAAGAATCAATTATTTGTCAGTATAATTAAGCTCCACATGAATATTTAAAATTGATATTCTAATTTATTAAGCTGGCAA
>NW_004524601.1:6515040-6518076 GCF_000260255.1 Octodon degus | reverse complement strand
GTAGTTTATATTGATATTAATTCTTAATTTTTGCATTAAGACTTATAATAGATTAAAGTTATTTGTTTTTTAATTTTTTGGTTTTGCGGAACCAGGGATTGAACTCAGGCCCTTGTGCTTGCCAGGGAAGCGCTTATTCCCCTGAACCATCTCCCCGGCCCCCTAAAGTTATTTGTTGAGAGTAAAAATAGTTTGAAAATACAATAAAAATGCTTTAGTCATAACTTCAGATATGATGCACCAAGTCCTAAGGCTGTAGAATATGTCCTTTTCAGTTTACATTTTATTTGGATTTGTTTATGTAACAAAGGCTGTTTTAAATAACATTGGTAATTTGCCTGAAAAATGAATATAATGTATATATGAATTTACATACATAAATAGGTATTCCCTTTCACTATGTTAAACTTACTGGTTTATACTTTTGTTTCCTTAGTCATATACTTACTTATACAAGATATTAACTTCATAAGTGTGTACACAGGTCACGTAGCTTTCTTAGCAAATGTGCTGTGAAATGAAAGAGAAGTATCTGCCATTCTGTCCCATGGAGACAGAAGATAATGATACTTTGAAAAACTAAGAAGCAAAGGAGAGGGAATAAAAAAGGTTGTTGAGAATTTCTAGGCGTATTCCATGTGAGGAAATGAAAACGTGAAGACTTATTGAAATGGATTATTGCAGATAATCCTATAATTGCCAATTGAAGTTCCAACAGTCTAGCCCAAATCAATCAACACATCCAGCCAATTTTTGATGAATGAGATTAACAGACCAACTTCACCTCTTTATCAAGACCTAATCTTATCTTAGTGTGTGGAACCAGAATAATTAGAATACCAATGACACAGATGAGGAATCTTCTCCTAAAATCAGCACTTTGCCTTAAAATATTTATTTTGACTATGAAAAAAATTGTAAAACTAAATTTTCTAAAAAATTTAATCATTCCAATTCACCTTTTGTTATTGAGGCCTCACGAGAATTTTAACAAATCCAAATCACTGAAATTTTTAATAATTAAAATGAATAGTTCTGCCAAATTCCAAGTCACAACTCCAATGGATTTCCATACGCAATAACTCATCTAAAGGCTTTATCTTACTGTTACTTACCTCCCTACTTTCTAGAACCCAGGTGTAACAATTCTTTTAAAATTAATATAAATATGGTGTAGGACCAGTTTTGTTGAACGTAAAACAGATAATCTTGGATACCCTGTTTTCACAACAAGAGAGTTATGTTGTTTCTGGAGAAAAGGTATTATTTTTGACATATAGATATAGTTTTCATGGAGAGAGGAGAATAGATTACAGAATTTTTTACATAGCTCTTAAGAGCAGTCACTCATAAAAATATTAAATAGAGTCAAGTAGAATCACTCTAGATGAAAGGGTGGAGTAAAAATGAAAAGATTCACCCTGAACTTGTCTCTCTGAAGTACTTCACCCATCCTGACAATGCTCATACAAACTACTGGACAATTTTAATTTCTGAAACAAAAATTATATGTAGGATGTATAGATATATCATATATATTATATATATATATGATATATATAGTGTGAGGTGTTATTTTGACCTATGGATTTAATTTTCATGAGAAGAGGAGAACAGATTATAGATGGATAGATAGATAGATAGATAGATAGATAGATAGATAGATAGATAGATGTATAGATAGACAGATAGAAATAGATGGAATGTTTTCTTCAGGATAATATCTTAGACCACAAGTCATCATCAGCATAAAAAACTTTTGTGTTGATTAAATTATATTGCGTGTCTTAACATAGCCAATAATCTCACTGAAGAACAAGCAACATGTAGCAGTTTGCAGGATAGAAATGGCTTTTTATGCCCCTGGTAATGTGGAGTTTATTAGCAGTGCTGATTAGAGTCGTCCCACTGCAGTGACTAAACTGTTGTTTGGTGATAAATTTGGCAACATGATGGGTATTCACACAAACAAGGCACATTAAATGCAGTCTATTGATCTACTAGACACAAGTGGTAATTTAAAAATAAGGCCAATGAGAAAATCTTTGCTTTGCCTATAAAATCTACTGTTTTACATTTCTACATTAATGTGGAAGTTGAATAGACAGAGACCTGAATAACGTCACTGTCACATTAGTATTTTGTGTCTCATGTGCTGTTTTAGGTACTCTGTCACACGCTGTTCATTTTTTCAAGCCATACCTTTGTGTCCACAGAGCTTCATTGAGCTTTAGCTCTCATTTGCAGCAGGACAATGTTAAAGTGCAAGTGTGTACAATAATTGTTGCTGGAGCAGAGGCTTAGTATTTATCATATGAGAAAAGAAGGCAAGTGCAGTCCTGATGTGGGCCCCAGCCACACAGAGGGTGCTGCTCTTCCTATGTCAGCCAGTGTGGCATCTATTCCACCAGAGACACATCACATCACTACTTGTCCTCTCCTATGACGCTGATACGCAAGTAGACTGTATTTAATACTTAGGAGTGATTGGATATTCTTTAAATTATTTTAAGAAATATGGTTATTAAACATGTTCATGTTAATTCTCCAAGCATTCATTTCTGATACTGTATGTGGATTATAAAAATCTGGAAAAATAATGTCCCTTATGTGCCTCCTGCTATTTATAGAACAGTGTGTTTCTCTAGATTATCTTAGAGTGATGAAAATATTCAAATGGTAAAGTTACTCCTGCTTTTGATTTGAGTGTTTTCTAAAACAGGACAACTGGCCCTCAGGACTTAGTATGCTGCAATCTCAAGAGTCATCTCTGAGCTCCAGGGCAACAACATTCTTCTCTTCGAATTCATTCTGCCACGTTTGCATATACAGAACCTGTATAACATTCATTCCCTAACTGATGCCTGCTGCTATTCTAGTGCCTTAGAAAAGTGTTCAAGAAATCTAACTTTTGTATCTGACAAGGTCAGTCAAATCCCCTCAGAATTTACCCTGAAACCCTGCACCGCAGTTTGTAGATCCTTCGTCAGTGTCAGCCATGTGGATGAGTCACGGCCATTGCTTGACCAATGTGCT
>NW_004524601.1:6507258-6509475 GCF_000260255.1 Octodon degus | reverse complement strand
TTTTTTCAACCATTGTTTTATGAATTCCTACCATCCTCTGTGAAACACAAACGAGTCATGCCCACATTGACATTTCAATAGCTGAGAGGTGTTTATGACATGAAGGAGTAACACGCATAGCGCATTGGAAATCGCTTATAATATATAGAACACAATTTGATGAACATGCATCTGCCCTGCCAGTCACTGCATAAGTAAGGCATTTTCATAAACTGCGCCGTGATTGCTCAGGACAACATGGTGGAAGGAGTGATGTCTTTGCTTTCTAAGGAAGAAACTGAGATGTAATGATTTCCACGCATTCTGACAAGTCTCAGGCCAAGACCTGACCGGGTGTAGTCATCCGCACTGATCTGCACAAATGTGATGTAGTTTGGAAGGCGCCTGTGTCGGAAGTTGTGTTGAGATGACTTATTGGGAAAATGGGGTTCAAGGTGATCACCCTTACTGAGATCCTGCAGTGATGTAAGTGTCCCCACTTAAAAGAAACAATGTGACAGAAATTTTGGAGAAAAGAAAGGTATCTGAGGACGGGGGAGATAAAAGGAAGGGGAAGTAAAAAGGAGAGAGAAGTGACAGGTACAAGTACAGACTCTGCAAATCACATGTTCACAGTGCACCACAACTTCATGCTAATAAAAAGGAAAACTAGCTATTTTAGACCTCTATGGGTTTTAATTTATTACATCAACACATAAGATATTTCTCTGCAAGGAGTCTGGTTGAATTGAAAATAAACGATTTGAAATGGAATAAGTGAAATTAATCTTTGAAGAAACAATGTACTTGCTTATATATTTCTATATATAATCATGCTGAATCTAATTTCAAAGTCATTGTAAAATAAGTTATTTTGCCACCAATGTAGCAGTGTCACAATGCAAATAAGATTTGCATTATCTTCATACATTTCATAACCTCAGTCTTCATATATCAATAAATTCCTGAGATTTTCTTTAATTTTTAATTTTAAAAATGATTTTGCTATCATACTTTTATGACCATCACCTGACACCAACTCTTGTCTCAAAAGATTGGATTTAATCTCAGTGTAAATGTAATGTTGCACAAAGTAATTCCAAAGCTAATTCAAATGTATTCTCTTCAATATTCATGTGAAATATAAAATTAACTTTTGCTAATTTTATAAAGAAATAATGAATTTTTATCCTTGCTTTAAAATGTTTTAATGAAATTTACCTTAAAAGCATGTGCAAATAGTATGTTTCCGTTAATTTTTAATAGATTCAGAGAAATTCATTATCATTGAACCAACTATAGTTGTCTGAAGACCATGGAATGAATTTGAATTAAAAGAGCAAAACATTTCATTTTGTACTTTATTTCATTAAATTATTGTTAATTGTTAATGCAACTTTGAAACTTTGATCCAAGTGTAATTCTAGGCATATACATGAGATTTTTTCAGTTTAAAAAATAGAAAACAGGTAAACTTTATTTCCTTTTTCATAATATATTTCTGCTTGTCTTATGTCTCCACATTCAAGGGCTTCTTTTCTAGTAGTCATGATTTCCTACAAAAACACAGTGAATTTTTCCATGAACTTATGATAATATGATCATAAAATATGACTACTACATACTTTTCTAAACCTGAATTCTATTATTTTCTTTCTATGTTATAGTTCTCTTATTCTTAACATAATACACGTTACAATAAAATATTTACAGAGCAAATCAAAATAAGAAAATTATAGGTGATTCAGCCAGCTGTAAAGAGCTCAGATACAGTTAGTTATTCGATGTTGGCATATGCATAGGTAAAGCACATGTACTAGAAAATCAGGATATATCACTGGATTGCATTATTATGTTGACTCATTGTCAAGTAATCTTATTTAAAATTGTTTTTAGTATTTTTATAATATTAAATTATGTGGCTATTGAAAATTTATATAATCAGTACCACTATTATTTTCATTTTAACATAGCTATGAAGTATTTCATTTAGTCAATAACAATAATATTAGTTCTAGTATTTGTCTCCATAAATCTCTTTAGGATGAGTTCATTGTGTAATGAGGATATAGTATATATGACAATTTTCCAAAGAGCTAGGATTTCAAAACTGAGTGACCTGTATGTAACTAAATAAAAATAAACCTTTTTATATAAAATTGTAGGGGACATGGAGCTAGTTCAGTGGTCTAAGTGCCTGTCTAGGCAAGCACAAGGACCTGAGGTTGATCCCCAGTC
>NW_004524601.1:6501538-6507158 GCF_000260255.1 Octodon degus | reverse complement strand
GCTGAGTTTAGCCTCACTATCTGTTTGAATATCAAACATCTTAGACATATCCATCTCTGACAAAACTAAACAAAAAGGGGATATAAATGAAGGACCATTTTGCATCCTGTATATACAAAGTAGTTAGGATAGATATACAGCTACCTTCTTCTCATTCAGTGAGAGGAAAGATTTGTAGTAATAGTGTTTGGACAGGATATCATGTCTGTATCTTGTACTTTTCCCCTCTTTTCTCCCTCTCAATGTTCTTTCACTCTTTTAGAACAGGTCTCATGCTCCTTCAGAAAAATAACATTTCATTCTTTTTTTTTGGTGGAACCAGGGATTGAACTCATGCCCCTCCGCTTGTCAGGGAAGTGCTAATTCCACCGAGCCATCTCCCAGGCTCCAACATTTCATTCTTGATCTGTATTCATGACCTGTATTGATAGCTCAACACTTAAAGATAATGAAAACATTTCAGAAAAATGTTTAAATTCAATGTGCTGTATAATGGATAGAATTATAATTTCACAAAATTGATCATTTTTAACATCATTATTTTATTATTTCCTTCTGGTTATACGAATTGATAATTGAATGTTGTTTCTCTCAACAGGCAATCACTGCAGATGCAGCCTTATGCATGTGAAATGCCTTTCTAGAATTGTTTCATTTTCTTCATTGTTATTTTTATAAGCATGTATTTGCAGTACCTAACAATTGGACAGCTGGTACATGGACACATCCTGCTGATCAGATAGCATCATGAATATGGAAGACAAAGATGAGATCTTGGATCTGAAGAGATGGCTTGGCACTCTAAGCATCTGCCTGGCATGCACAAGGACTGGGGTTTGATCCCAGTGCTGTGTGCTGTACCTGCCCTGGAAGCTTGGGTGCTCTGTACCAGCCCCAAAACTGGGCGTGGTGGCACATGCATGCCTGTAATAGGAGTCTGAGCTGTGTGACAAGACCCTGTACCAAATAAATAAAAGATTATGAAAAAATTTTAAGATGATATCTTGATCCTCTCTCTCTCTCTCTCTCTCTCTCTCTCTCTCTCTCTCTCTCTCTCTCTCCCTCTCTCCATCCCTCTCTGTCTCTGTCTCTCTGCATCTCTCAATAATTTATTCAGTCATATACACTTTCCATAGAATAGAAGTTTCCTATCCAGAGACTAATTCTCTAACCATTCTCCTACCATAGGGGTCATTCCTGCGGATGATTTTGCCCAACACTCTTTGCCTCAGGACAGTCTACTGCATGTTGCAGTTATGACATGGTTTTCTCACTGTATGTCTAGCTGCATCTATTCCAACTGTCCTTTCCTGTCTCTGTTTTTAGTCTCTCCTTTTCTTTCTTTTTTCTAATTTATGACACTTTTTGAGTTTAGAGTTTTATGCACTATCTTCTCATTTTGTTTTCCTTATATTCACTTTTATTTTTAGTTGGTTTTATATTTTTTATTTTTTTCCATAATTTTATTGAGAAATAAGTAGTGATGAGACAGCTTCAAACCAAATTGGTAGGACAATTTCAATAATTAACACATTGCATACATTCTTCCTAGTGGTTACTTGCTGTACAAGATGCGGACACGATATCCTATTTACAAACTCTATTAGAACAAATTCCTCTATTCATTAAGAGAATGTAACTATATATCTATCCTGACAATTTTGAATACACAGATATAAAATGGACATTCATCTGTATCACCTTTTTTGTTTAGTTCTGTCATTTGAATATTATAGGTGTGTTAACTCAGCAAAATATTCTAAAAGAGTCCAGTAGTCCATAATAGTATTGGGTCTTCCACTTGGCTTTTATTGCTGATATGCATTCTGTTGTTCAGTCCCATGTTCTCCACGTTTTAGACAATTAAAATTTTGATCTCCTGTTTCATTTATTCCTCAATCTGTGGTGTATTTCTTTCTTCTTTTTAACTGAGGTTACACCAGATGATGACCTTCTAAACTTTCTGTGTCATTTCTTCCCCTAATCATTGTGGCAACTAATGATGATTTTGATAATTGGCACTGTGAATGTCAGTGTCGGATTCTCTCTAAACTGGTTGGAGACCTGAGCTCCTACGTTTCATGAGGCGATATCAATGACCAATTTCATATTTCAGGTCACATTCGCTGCCTCCATAATTCAACATTTTATCCCAGATGAGCCTTAGCTCCTCCTGCCTATGCTAAGAGCTTCCTTATCCACGAGGACATCCACCCTAGAGTACATGAAGGCACCGTGACATAGTAATTCTCTTCAGGTAATGTAGCTCATCAACTATCAGTTAATACTTCATTTTATCCTATACTTTCTAAAGCTCATTTAATTATCTTTATTCCTATAACCACTATTTTATGTTAGATAGTCCTCACTCTCTTAAGCTATGTTTATGAACTTTTAAAGACTTGTAATTAAATGCGCATCTTTAGAGTTGCAGATGATGTGACTTTTAGTAACACATACAAATGCATTGAAACATTTTCACAATCAAGATCTTCCCACTACAGTTTCTCAATCTGAAAATGTCATGAGAAGGTAAGTGTGTAATATGCTAATTTCTAACTGGCCTCTTTTGTGCTGATGAGGACCTTTGAGATTTATCCCTCTTACGTTGCAATGATTTGTCTTTAGTCCTACTTCCTTTCTTCCACTCATCTTGCTGGATAATATTCACACTATTTTTCTATTTGTATGTTGAAAAGTATTGTCATGCTCGTTCAGTCTTTTCCATTCGAGTGTGAGCAGATGGAGTGCAGGCAGCTCTGAAACTTTTAAACAACCTAATACACTCACCCTGGGGCAGAGAGCCTGAACATGATATAAGGAAGGAAGAGAGGCTGGCTAGCTGCCGCAGCTCCTGCTCCTCTCTTTGCTGTTTTCAAGGCCATGAACAGCTACCCTTGGCCATGTGCCACTCTGCCTTGGACCCAGCCAACTACGGAATCAAATCTCCACTATCCATGAGCTAAATAAACCTTTCCTTTCTTAATTTGGGGTGCCATATATTTTGTCCAAGCAACAACAAAAAAGTAACTGAGATAGTATTTTATACTGAATTCATGTGCTTATAAGCATTAATTAATGAATTAATTAATGTGCTTATATACCTCAACCTGCCTCCTCAAAAGTACCATATATTATTCATCTTTGTGTCTACAAATGATTAAAATATCAGATGTATGTTTACTATTTGAACATTCTGTATTACCTGAAGTTCTAAGTATTAACTTCAAGTTGACACAGTGGTGGAATTTACAGAACATTTTCACAATAAAATAGTCTTTGTGGAAATGGTGTGTAACAAAGACTATTCTGGTCATAATATCTTTCCGGGGTTTGTGATAATAGACAGGTCATGGGTGGCTTCACAAAAGCAAACATTGTGCCATTGAATGAGAAAATATTCTTTCCGTAGTTACACTTTAAGTTTTATAAAATGTTGGTAAATATATCTCATTCATAACTATTTAATGCAATACTCACTATCATAACTGCATGAGCTCAAAAAAATTCAAATTGGTGGTCAAGAAAATATCAAAGAACCAGTTAATTAGACAGAGTTGGAAGCAGTTTATAAAGATTAGAGTGAGTAGCTTGAATGAAATTACATGTATATTAAAGGTTCAGTTTTCTATCATTTGGCATAAAGAGAGTATTTTGAGAATATTAACTGTGTGAACACTAAGACATGGATTGTTTTCTTTATCATTTTACCAAATCTTTCTTCTGTAGACATTTACGGAACACCAAATAATTTTCCATGAATCCTTGGTTATTAGGCTAGAGATGAACACACTAAACATGGCACTACTTTAAATTTAATTATTTTTATCAGTTCTTTAATTTTCCTATCCATAACTTAGAATGATGTAGTTACAAATCTCAATATCTCTTCTAGAAGATAAATTCTTAAGCATCCCATGTTGATATTAAAAAGTATACAAACTGATCCCCATAATTTAGCTTACCAAGAATATGAGCTTTAAAAGATGAGTTTCATTATCATAGTTCATATTTTCAGTTTAACCTACAGACATTTAGCATGGCTGGAGCTGATTACATAAATAAGATATATTTATATATGCTCTTCTTCAGAGATTTTTTTTAATGAAAAGTGGCTACAATTTAGTATCATCTTGAGAAGATATACTACATCATATCGGTTTTTTTTTTTACCTACAAAATTATCATGGAATAGTGAACATAATAAGATGAACGTAATTTGTCTTCCAAAAATTGATTTGGAGGGAAACACAAAAGGTATTTGTTATGGTTTTCACTCCTTCTCTCCCTATGTATACATATGCATGAACGTGTACATTTTAATCTATGTCAACTTTGTGAGATTATGATCTTGAATTTAATGAACTGTTCTCATAAACATTGCTTCTCTCTATTCTACATTATTGAGTATTGCATGTTCCGTAGGGATAGAAAAATACTTTTTAATTTCTGTGCCACTAACTTAAACCTTTTAATGACCATCAGCAAAGAGTGGGACTACGGTGAGTCAGGAACGACTTTAATATGTTTTTCCTTTGATGTGCAAACGCTTTGCAGACTTACAATAACTTTTCTCTGCCCTTCTAGTCCACGTTAAGTAATGTTTCATTATTCAACAATAAGTCTTTTGAATGTCACAGTAAATCAGATACACATGCTTTTGATAGTGGCATCATTAATAGGGATATTACTCATTGACATCTCTGAACTTGAATTCATGCAGTGCCCTGGAATACGGTTACAGCAGCCATGCACATCATTATGTCCTCAAGGACTCTGGGATATAAATCAGCCTTATGAAAATTAGTCAGCAATTTAAAGTACTTCAGCAGTTACAGACAGCATTTGTAATAAAACCCTCACTCTTTATAGAAGCTCCACCTCTATTTGACCCCTGTCTCTCTCACTTCATGTGCATCTTTCCCCCCTTTTGTCCTCCCCTAACTGGAGTGATTCACTCCTCCTGTCACTCTGTGTCTGCACTTGGCACTTCTGTCCACCTGAAAGGCTCCTCCCGAAGTTTATTGCACTTAATTTGTTCTTAGTTTCCCTTCAGGTGTCCTTGTAGAGGTTAGTTATTATAAGGTGATAATAATAAGGTATCATATAAGCAATTGAACAGATCTGGGGATATGGTCAGTCAAATAAGCTTCTGTCCTCAAAGCTATCCACTAACAAGTCCTGTATATTCTTTACCATGTGCCTAGTAACCCTTCCTCTGAGTCCTTGTATTAAACATTACATATTTCTTTGGCAATACTCATTTTTTAAACTATAATATTCATCTCTTGTAAGAATTTCCAAGAAATGGAGTTGTACTTCTAGTAAAAATAGTATACTTCTTACAGACTCAGAACAGACACTGGTAACTAGTTACTACATATACATATTTATTGCAAAGATTAATATACAAATTGAATAGAGCATTATATTTATTAACCAGCACTAATTGGACAAAATGGAAAATAAGTAAACTTTTATATTTAATAAAAAAGATTACCAGTGTGAGGAGCTAGCTCTGTGGTCTAAGGGTCTGCCTGGCAAGCACAATGACCTGGGTTTGATTCCCAGTACTGCATACCATGACAGCCCTGGAACACTAGGTGTGCTGTGCCAGCCA
>NW_004524601.1:6485926-6493638 GCF_000260255.1 Octodon degus | reverse complement strand
TCCCAAGCACTGGGATTACAGGTGTTGGCCCCCACACCCAGTCTCAATACTCATCTCAGCTTCCTCCAGGGGCAGGGCCAGCACAGCAAGTCTGGGATTGAAGTCCCCGGTCCCTGTGCCTGCCTACCCAGGCGCTTTAATCCACTGAGCTATCTGGCCAGTCCTTCCTTTTGTCTACTGATCTTGAAAATAATTTTCATACAATAAAGCCTTGCATATTTTAAATTTGCTCCATATTAAATTTCATGTACATATTAAGCATATTAACACTTGTTTTGCAAAACAATTTGTCAGTGAATGTCAAAAGCAGGCATAATTACAAAACATCATGTCATATTAGAAAAATGTAATAGAGCTGCACATATAACTTAAAATGCCCTCACCTGTGTGTATCTACTTAACTACAACTCTCTGTATACATATTCATATATCTCCTATGTATTGATCTATATAATATCCAGACTTTCTATTTGTGAAGGTGTTGTTTGAAAGTGAAGACTAGTTAAAACCATACAGTTTGGAAAACAAAATCTCTTTTGTTTGGGACAATGATAATTATTCAAAGTATTAAGACTTTTCAAAATATTGAATTACTTAAAGGAAAAATGAAGTATTTAAACTCAATATTTTGGCTCACGGACACTTCTGAAAGCAAATAATTCATTTCACAAAGTAGAAGCATTCAGCAAAATTCTGCTTTCCTTCAAGCACCGTGCTTCAGGCCACAGACAGGACCATGGTATCTTCCTCAAAGACATGGAATGAATCAAGTCTGCTAACTGAGGTACCACTATAAATCATTACAAACTTTTCCTGAGAATTGTACTGAAGCAACTTTCAGTTATCAGAAATTAAAGTCATACATTCTATTTCATTATTTGTCTGCTTTAATTGACATATCCATGTATTGAAACAGAAAGAAAATTGCTTTTTATCTAATCTCTGGAAAGATGAAGTGAAATCCTTCCAAAGAAAACACACGTATGAAAATATGATTTTAGTGTTTACATTATTTCCTCCTCTTCTGCACAATGAAAGAGTGATTTGCAGGTTGTCTTTGAATACTTTTATAAACTAAACATTCCTATGTTATTTCTTTATAACTTATCACATTCGTATATAAAAGAAAATAAAATCAAAGATTGATCAAATAGGTGGCCACCTTTAGATTTAGAAAATGTTATTTGTAAAACTGTGGATTTTACAAAACATTAACTATTTTAATTTACATATAACCTTTTTCTCTTTAATGATGTGAAGTGTGCAATGCATATTATTCTTATTGTAGATATTATTTGAGGAACATTCATTTACTTTTTGATGGGTCTTATTTTTAATGTGTGTGACATTTTTGAGCACCAAAAATGTCCCTCTGTGTAATCACATTTGAAATGGATTAAAATGACCTCTACCAGTCTGTTACATGTTTTATTTTCTTGCTGAAGTGACATTTATGAGTCTCATTACTAATAGGTTTGCACAATAATTTTGTTCACCACAGAAGTAAAATATTTCAAATTATATCTAAACCAATAAAGCTTATACCAGCTGAAACTGTAGTTGGTAAAATTGTCTTTTATGGGATAGGTTGTCAGTACTGATCTTATAACTCTGTGTGTCCATGTGCTTTGGTACGTGTGTGCATGTGAGTATATTTTTTGGTGAATTATTCTCTGACTTTAGTCTAACTTGAGAAGTGAAACAGAATCTTTTAGAAGGTTTTGCTGAAAATATCAAGCTTGGTGAAAACATGTATTTGAAAATTTGAAACTCAAGCATAATAATGATGGAAGAAATAGAATGGGGATTTCCATATTTACCACTCCTGGCACTATGTTAAGCCCTTCTGGTTGAGCCAAGAGAGTAAATGTTGGATAAATTAGCACATTAGTCTGGTCAACATGGGACAACAATGGGTTCAGTTTCTTCAAATAACTGATTATCTGCTCAGAGGAGGCTAGAAACCCTTAAGTTGCTTTCACTTTTTTAGTCCCTACAATTCATGCCATTTCCGTTGATTAATATAAAAGAAATTCATGTGAAATGTTTAGAAAACCTCCATGTATTGGTGATTGACAGATATTATGTTTCAGCTTCCCATTTTCTTCATTATGTATGAAAACATAAAGTTGGTTTGCATCTATGTAGATTCCCACCCCTGAATTAGATTTTAGATTGAATTACTAACTGTATTTACATTTATTTTACTTTGCAAGACTTGTCTAGTAGTAATACACAAGTTTATTATAACTTTTGTGCAGGTCTGTGACTGGTTATAAAACTCATGTCACTTGCTAACCAAGGCTGGATTTGAGCATCTTGGAGAATGGACACACCTACTCACAGTTCCAGCTCTGTGCAGACTCTGTGTATCACTGGTACATTTCATACAGCTTAAAGTTTCCCTTTTATGAAGATTATGTTTTAAAGGCATATATGTCCCACTGAATTTCTAATATCTCAAGAAAACACTTGCTTTTTCCTAAGTCTATGTAAACATTAAGTAGTTATTTTCCTAAGTCTATGTAAACATTAAGTAGTAAACATTGCATCTGTTACAATGTCCATAGTTACTATGGACATTGTAACAGATGCAAGAGGGTGTTTTTTAGAGGCTTTATTTAAATAATGCTCATGATTTAAATAATGTTCATGTTTTGGAAAGCATAATCCAAAACAAAGTCTTATGCAGCATTTCTTTATCACAAATTTGAAGAGAAACATTTACTCCACTCAATAGAATATTCATCTACAAATAGAAAGTTGAATTAGAACTGTATTTGCCTGGGTGTTTATATACCATTGATCCATGTAAATGGTATCAGACAGATTAAAGATTATCACTAACTATTCTGAAAAAAAATGTCAGTTAATGGTACCTCACCTCCTCTTTCAATGTATGATCTTTGGGTTATTATTTTCCATTCAATAATAGCTAACAAAAGAGAGAAAAGAAAGTGGTTGTTTCATATGGATTGATTTGTTTCATTTATTCTTAATTTTGGAATAGACCAGTGGTGGAAACTAAATACTATGATTAGATAACAAGGAGCTTACTGTAACACCCTCCTTTCTTCACACCACTGGGCTATTATCATCAGTCATATAGGGGAAGATTGCAGTAGGCAGAGGAAATCAGATTCACTTATTAAGGGAAAGGATATCCCCGATGGGGAAGGAATCGGAGAGCAGAGGGAGTTGGATGGATCTAGGAGGAGGTTTGATAGAAGGCCTTTAAGATTAATGGTTATCATCTGCAAGGCTCAGCCCCAGGGTAAAAAGCTGATAGATTGAGAATGGGAAAGATTGGTTAAAGTGTTAATCAGCTGATGGCGTCGTCAGTCAAATGCAGGTGTACTTTGTGGTATTGATCATTAGCAAAACATTCAAGAGTAAATGTCAGTTTCTGGAAAGCATACTGTCTGTTGGTTTAAGGTGATTACAGTTGTTCAGCATACTATGGACATTGTAACAGATGCAAGAGGGTGTTTTTTAGAGGCTTTATTTAAATAATGTTCGTGATTTAACCTTTATGGCTTCTTTTTTAAAATACTGCAAATAATGTGTTAATTGTATATGCTGTATTGAGTCAAATTGATAAAGATATTTATCTGAAATTTAGTTGAAAGGGAAACATTCAAATGAAATGAAAAGCCATAATAAATTCAAGTGACAGTGAAGTTCAATGTTGCAAAAGTGAGCAACACTTCGGGGCTTCTTTCCTTGATTTAAGGAAATATGAATTATATGGTAAAATATTTGAGCTGTATTGAAAATATTTCTCTGGTTCCTGCGTGTTTGTTAAAGTATATTTTCTACATGTTGTCATTAGTTCCTCCCTATGACTCTGAACAAATATTTTCTATCCACTGGCATTGTGGAGCCTACACTTTTTTCCCCTCTCTAACCTGTTGTTGACACTCAGGACTGCTTAATTCACCGATGAGCATGTAAGCCTCTAGCACCATAGCATTTCCACTGCCCATTTATCATTCAACATTACGTGCTTCTGACAGTGCTGATTAAACCCAACCACATGCTTGGTAGGTGAGTGCTCTAAACTCAGCTCTATCACCAGACCTGGTATTCTGTCACACAGTTGAGGTTTCATAGGATTGCACTTTCTGTCCTCAGAACACAAACTAAACTTCCTTGCAACTTTTTTAGTGTTTGCCATGAACCTAAGTCCATTTTTGGAAACCCATCGGTCATGTAAGTGCCATCATTCCAGGCCCCTCCTCAGACTTCCATCTCCTCTGCCATGTGGTTCACTTACCAAGAAGTGGTAAGCTCAAATATAACTCACTCTGTTGTCCTTTCTCTGGGTAACCATTAACAGGTAGAGAAAATTATCTACCTCTCTTTCTGTCTCCTCTAAGCAATGTTGCTAAAAATAACTTTACATAAGTTGAAAGCCAGCTTGTATGCCGTTCTCTGTGAACACACATTACTGGAAACTGGCTTACTCCTCCTATCTCTCCTCGAGGACAGAAGGAGGAACCTGAGTCATTCACATGTTTGTTTTTTTAAAATATGTGATATGACACTGTTTCAGGAAAATTCAGGCAAAATTCTGGTTCTATCATGTTCAGGATCTGTCATTTCAATATGATGAATTTCACATTCTTTCTTGGATAGATTCAACTAGGCTATGTTCCACTTACTAACAACCTCTGAATCATCTTTCTCTAAATTTGGTTACTTTCTAAGCCTATTTTGTACTAGGCAAGAAAGATGATGATATGATTAGAGCTGATTTTTGTCAACATTTAATTAGACAAGACAGGTGCCATGTTTTGAATAATGCCTCTGAATGGCTAGCAGACTGCTTGACAAATAGTAGTAAGAAACTCACTTAAGAGCAGGGCTATCACTAAATTTATGTCTAATTTCAAAGTGAATTTAGGAAGCTTCACACAAACTAGATTTGACTGGTCAATGTTACTAATTTGAAATAAGTTAGTAAACATTTCAAATCATTTTCCAACATCTTAAAACTACAATTTTAATTAATCTGAAATAATTCTGCATCTGAGCACATCAGGTACACTAATATCATGACTTAACTTTAAGACATCTTGTACTGTCCTAAGTCAGAGGCAACAAACATGTGAATCGTTTGCTGTGCTTCATGCTACGTAAGTTTCCAAGCCGTGCCAGACAGAATGAACTATTTCTGTCTAATTGACAAATGCGGCAGTCAATTGAGAGATCTTCCCAGAGAATTGTGACGGGATAGGTGTCCACTGCAGTGTCAAGAATCCATCGCTGCTGCAGGCTAGTGCCCTCATCAGTAGCGGGGTCTCCACAAATGTCGCCTGTCTTCTCAGATGTATAGAACTCTTAGCAGGAAAGGGGTTTGGAATTCTCATGGGTGGTCATGAAGGACAAAAGAACTCAATATCTATTTTGTGTCCTGCCACTGAAAGTAAGAAGGCTTTGCCATGTTCTTTCATGTTCCCCATGTGGGTGACTTACGAGTCCACTGTAGCCAGGGTTGTCCCACTGGCCTCGGTGCATTTCTGTCCCTCTTTGCTCTTCCGTTCCACCATTTCTAGCCAGCACATTGTACATGGTATTATTTCAGCTGTGTATTTGAACAATATTTCTATGCCCTTCACTTTCCTTATGTTGGCTCACATGGGATCACGGTGCCTATTTTTCTTCATCTATGCATGTCACCTATTTTTTCACTTTCTGATATAAAGTTTCCATAACCACCTGTAAGCAGGATCTGCTTGCAAAAGGTCTATCCTCGTGACAAATTATCACTCCCTTTTCATATATGTGCTCTCAATTTTATGATCAAATATGCTTTTCAATTTGAATTGTCTTATAATAATTAGTCAATACTTTTTTTAAGATAGACCAAATAAGTCTAACTAAAACATTAAGGAAGTTTGACTTTCAGCTTAAACTTTCTTCATATTATTGTCCTTTTTAATTTTATTCCATATTATTTTAGATGTAAGAGAAGCTGTCTAACTTACAGTAAAAATATCAAAAGGCAAAAGTACAACAATAACGTTGTCCCCTCTAGTGTATGAAGATTTGAAACTCTTTTTATGGTCTATAAACCACGTATTTTGTGAGCTCAGTTTAATTCATATTGAAAATCCGCAGTCTTGATTTCTGATATACTCCTTGTTTGAACCTTTGTTAGAGAAGTCATAATATGATATTTTACTTTATCTTAAATTTTCTTCTTCTTGCCATGAAAATTTCCTTCTAGAAATATAGCTCTTCCATGTACGTTAGGGGAAGAAGAAAAATAAAGCCTTTTTTCTCCAGTGGCACAGTGCAGTTTGCTACTGTCTTTCCGGTTGCCTGGCTTTAGCTTTCCTAGAGCTTCTTGTTGTGGGAGAGAGGCAGTCGGTGCTACAGGTTCAGCATCTGAAAGCGAGTACAGTGGAAATAAGAGGTGAGCCTGTGGCATCTTTCTAGCCATGTAGAACTCATGGGTGAATTCAGACCGGTTGGCAGAACCAGAGAAGGTCGATAGAGCCGGGGGGCACTGGACCCTGCCAGTGCTAGCAGCCCGCATGGATCTCAGGCCAGGATCTCCCACGTGTGTGCTGACTCTCCTCCCCACTACAACCTCGTATTGTAGGTGAGCAAGACACGTGTCAGGAGGATGCACAGCCTAAGTTCATGCAGCTAACAGTGATGAGGGAAGAATGTCTAAAAGTTCGCTTCCCTCCAAACACAGGCTGCTAATTGCCACCCAATATCACCTCGGAAGCAGTAGCAAACCACACATGCAGGAGGCTCAACAAACAGGAGGTGCATAACTCAGTGGGACCAGAACTGACCCACCTGCAAAACTGCTTGACACGATGATGTGATAGCAAAACACAAGACCTCGCCACAAGTGAGTGTGACTAAGAGGTAGAGCAAGAGATTGTCTTACCTAGACGCTTTGAGGAAGCAAAGGAGCCTGTTAATAATTGTTCTGAGGAAGGACTTAATTCTAACCACCCTTGCCTGTCTCCACAAAGGACGGCTTGCAGTACGAAGCACTTCAGCAATACTTTGGGTTCAGGAAGCAGCACCAACACAGAAGATTGCTGCCTTGACCTCAGCCAGGAGGAAGTCATCAAAGAACCGGCTTTATAACAATTTTTGTGTAAACATTTTGTGCACAGACTGGTTACCCGTTATATCTCTGACTGGAGCTCAGAAAATAGCATTGCACCTTGCAGAATACCCTTCGCAGAGTTGCACTGCAGTGCTGCTCTTTGGATTTCTTTCTGGATGGGATAAGAAATCACCCTGTGAAATCCTGGGCTGCTCCTCTTTCAGGATGTTTGTGCCAGTGAACCTTGTAGCCCCGGGGCTCTTCAAATGTGACCAGAAAACACATGACCTAGAAATCCAAGTTAGATACAAGTGTCCTCCACAACTGATGCTTTTTTTTTTTTTTTTTTTTTTTTTTTTTTTTTTTTTTGGCGGAACTGGGGATTGAACTCAGGACCCTGAGTTTGCCAGGCAAGCACTTATTCTACTGAGCTATCTCCCCGGCCCTATATCTGATACATTTAATTTTCTTTAATTTTGGAAAGTGTTGAATTCTGCTTTGATATCATTGACACAATATGCTGTTCATTCTAATCTTTATAGTTACATTCCCATGCACCTGTTCTTCATTTTCTATGTATATTTATATGTCTTTCTTCTTTGTATTATTTTCTTTCTTTCCTTTTTTTTTTTTT
>NW_004524601.1:6479005-6485826 GCF_000260255.1 Octodon degus | reverse complement strand
TTTTTTTTTTTTTGGTAGTTCCTGGGATTGAACTCAGGACTTGTGCTTGCCAGGCAAGCGTGTATTCCACTGAGTTATCCCTCCAGAACTGCTTTGTGTTTTCTACTTGTTTTCTATTTTATTATTTTTTTTCATGAACACTGATTTAAATTCTTTATCACGGGAAATTAAGCAAAGCGTGCCAGACACCTTTAAATTACAGGACATCAGTAGAAGTTAGCATTCCCTCCACAGGTATCATTTTGTAGACAACTATTGATCATCTTACTGTTTAAATTTTCCTCACGGACAAGAATCTAAAATCATGTCCACTGATTACAACTTCAGCAGGCTTGTATGTCTTATTTATGCACGTGCTCTCCTTCAAATTAAAATAAAGGCAACTTTATTCAGCAATGTTTTATTTTCTGCCTTAGATTCTCTCAGTGGGTGAAGCTGGCTTAACTTTGCCCAGAAAATCAGAAGTCAGCACTGAGCAGCAGCCACACCACACCTGCAAGCCAGTCCTGCCTAACGGGTCTCTTCCTGCTATCTAGATTGTAACATGCCAGACTACAGAGCTGCACAGGCCTCAGCTGTGTGGTGCAAAACCCTAAGAAAGCCGGATCTGGGAAGGGCTGACCCTGGCAAGAGCACGGACTTCGCCTGTTTCTGCACGCTCTGTGTCCAGGTGCGGGGACAGAGTGGTCCGTGCGGGGTGCTGTTTGGGAAGCGATCTCAGCTTGAGAGGGTGGCGCGTGGCGCGTCGCTCTGCACCGTGCACAGTGGTACTTAGACTCCTGAATTTAGTGGGTGGGGGACCGTTGTCACCCACACCTTGCTTGACGTGGCTCTGAAGTGCATGACTTTGAAGAGCAATTTTCTAGAGAGCGTTGATGAAACAGACCATCCACAAGTGTGAGGCAGGAGGAACAAAGTCTCATCTGTCCTCAGAGGGACGTGGATGTTGCCTGCTGTCTCCACAAATACCTAATGCGCTGCGAGGCGCTTCGAGCGCGGATGAGCCAGAGGCTGCCCTTCCTGCGTGCGTGGCCCGCAGGACGTCCCAGAGGACCCCGCAGGTGCGCGCAGTTGTCGTGTGACTTCGCCGCAAAGGCCCATGCAGATCTCATAAATAAATTTGGAACCAATGGAAAATAATAGTGTTCCCCAAGAAAAGCAGGAAGAAGAATTGAAAAGTTTTCTGTGAAAATATAAAACACTTTAATAATGTAGGGGTTTTTTTTGTTTGTTTTGTTTTGGTTTTTTGAGATTCTAAGAATCAGGGTCACTGGACAGACATGCAGAGAGGCAAGATGAAAGACACGGGATGCCGATATTGTGGATAAAGCATAGGCGCACTGGTAAGCCCTGAAGATTATCCAGGGCAAACAAATGGACAAAGGCAAGCAAGGATACATCAAGCTAGGTTATTTCTAACATACTTCAAAAATACTTTATAATGATATTTAAAATGATCAGTTCTTTCAGCAACTGACTACATATCTCAATTGAAAACTTAATTCTCATTGTAAAGTAATGTATGGTAAAAATACCTTACATTTTTAATTTAATATGAATGTTAGCACACATTCCTGTGACACACACCTACTTCTTTTGTAGCTGTCATATGACATAGATAATATAGCCAAGATGGATATAGATACAGATATTGAGATATAATTATAGATATAGCTAGATGCAGATATGGACCTAGATATAGATATAGATTGTTCACAGTCAGATAGCTAAAGAGTATGGTGAGTTTAAATGAGATACATTAACCTTTTAACTTCTCATAACTGTGAATGTGGCCTCATTTTGAAAATTAGATAAATGAAGGTAAGGTGCAAACATGCTGATTTATGTTAATCCTTACACCAATGATTGGCACCAATAAGGAACAGAAGGGTAAGGGGCATGGTGGTGCACACCTATAATCCGTGCACTCAGGAAGCTGAGGCAGGAGGATGCCTGAGGTTGAGGCCAGCCTGGGCTACACAGTGAGTTCAAAACCAGCCTTAATTGTACAGTGAGACCCTGCCTCAAAGCAAATGAAATCAACAGGGAGTGAAAAGACGAGGGAAATGCGGGCTAGAGATACAGACACAAACTTAGACAGGACGGTGGGAATGTGAGAGGAGGTGAGGGTGGAGTGAAGCGCAATGGCGCTGAGCCGCGCAGGCTGAGGATGCGGAGACTTCTCCCGCACAGAGCAGGACGAGGCAACCGAAGATCTCCACTATGATTCCCAGGGCGCATGTGGCCCTTTCACCACTTTGATTTTGCATTTCAGCTTGCGGGCCTGAGAGCAAATAGGATTCTGCTGTTTTAAGCCTCTCAGCTGTGATGCTTCGTAGCAGCACCTGGCGATCCAGCAGGAGCACAAGAGGAGATACTCAGGAGAGGCAGGGAGGCTGTGCTTAGCCTTGTCCTGAGACTCAACCTCAGAGAAAAACAAGGGTTTACACTTGCAGACGTGCTTATTGCAATCAATTTTCTTTGTTTCCTTGGGGATCTTCCTGGAGGAAAGTAATTCTCTGCAATGCTTGTAGATAGACAGTACAGGGTAGTATACTGGCCAGGTTCCCACTACTGAAAAAAGAAAGAAAAGAAAGAAACAGATAAACTAAAACTAGGGAGATGTACTTGGGCTTGTAGTTGCGGAGGATGTTAGCCCACACTGCTTAGGCCTGTTGCTCTCAGACTCTGGATGGTGAGGTCACGCATGAGCCTCCTCGGAGCGCAGAGGTGAGTCCCCTGGTGGACGTGCAACTGCACAACTGCTGTTCAGTGGACCCGGGTAAACTGCAAGCACATTTTTAGTAAAACAGGGCAGCGTTCTTCAGTAGATTCATTTTAGAATCTCCAGCATCTCTTGGCCATACAAGCACCAACAGACCGCGCTTCCCCAACAGCAACGTATAATGTGAGAATAATTTTGATAAAATTCTAGTTGTGTTGTATTCATCTAAGTGCACCTCTTCATATGTAAACCCATCTGAACATATCTCAAAAATGTGATAACCAACTTCTGACCAAATTATGAGAATAAAACAACCTATATAGAGAATAAAATGATGATCATGTTTGTTCCACTCATCTCATACACAGAGATGTGACCTACATAAGAAAGTAATTTATGTTAATCCATCAATTTGATTTACCAGATTAATAGTGGTCTTCATAAAGTCAGATTCGTACACACGCACACATATGCACAACTATTCCAACCTTTAAGCATTTCATTGGTATGTCATATTCAACCATGAAGACTTATGTAAAACCTCATAAGTGATTTTCTAATGTTTTGGGATGGATATAGATACAGATGGGATGTAAGACTTTGTTATCCTATTTTAAAATTTTGTATATTTTTCTATAAGGTTACTGTAAAGGGTTAATAGAGTTTTGTGCCTTAATTGTGGAAAATTATAAAAACCCCTTGTGCTTCCTGTTATCTGCTCTAAGAAATGTGTTCTCCCTTTCGGCTCAAGGCTGTTCAACAATAAATAACTGTTTCTTGCCAAGGCAGCAAGCTAACACAAACTCCCTCCCCAACCATCTCCTGTAACGTAGTCAGCTTAAGATGTATCTTGTAAAAATATACACTTATCACTAAGCTGTAAAAGACCTTTTAGTTATGAACAGTTTGCAGCTGTGTCAAATGAATGCAGTTTCTGTTGTTCTGTACTAGATAACAAGTTTGCTTACCAAACTGGATGTGATTTCTGTTATAAATACCCCTTTGCTACCTACGTTCCGGGCCGATCAGCCTTCTCCCGCGAGAGAAATGGCTGACAGACCTGAGCTCAATAAATAAAAGGCTCTATTCAAATTTCTATCTGGCTGATCTGGTTCCTATGCAGAGTTGACCCATAACATTTGGGGGCTCATCCAGGTTCCCCTTCACTGGGGATCAATCATAGGAACCCGTCTTTGGAAACCATTTCCCCGGGGGAACTTTCTGGCCCTGGGACAGTGTCCAAAAACTCATAAATCCTATCATTCGGACTGACCAGACCGAGCCATCTGAAAGATCTTGCCGGTAAGACATCTGTGTCTGTTCTGTCAGGGCACCCCCTCTGAGAATCCTAAGAGGTGCTGCATGCAGCGACAGCCTCCAGACTCGACTCCTTTCCGTGAGGATGGTTTGGAGTCCTACGTCTGTTTCTGTTTCGTTTTTGTGTGTTTCGGCCGATTGTCGTTTGTCTGTCTGATAACCATGGGTCAATGTGCTTCTGCTTCTGTGTCACCTTTGCAATGTATTCGTGATCACTTCCAGGAATTCTGACAGCAAGCTGCTGACTACGGAGACCTTGTCTCCCCGGGGACTCTCCACACTTTGTGTGAACTGAAGTGGCCTCACCTACCGGAGTCCATATGGCCTTCAGAGGGCTCTTTTAATATCTTTCTTGCTTATCAGGTCCGTAGGGTCATATTTGAAAAGCCGGGATATCCTGATCAAGTCCCATATATTCAAGCATGGATAGATTTATTACACGACCCTCCAAAGTGGATGAAAACCTGTTGCCATGCCTGGGCATCATACCAACGTGTCTCTGGTATGGTGGCACTGGTCACCGCCCCAGAAAAGGATCCTCAGAGTACTAAAAGGCCACCTGTGCTGCCCCCAACATCTGAATCCCTGACTCCCCCTCTTTACCCTAAACTGTCCCGTCCCTCCCTTAACCTTTCAGCTAGCTCCGACTCCTCCACTCCTCTGAGTCCACCGCATATCTGTAGCGGACTGCCCTTTTCTCAGCCCCCGCCATCTGACCTTGATCCTTTTCTCACTTCAGCACCAGCCTCAGTACTTCCTCTCTGTGAACAATTGGGTGGAGATGACTGCCTTTTCATGGTTTATGTACCTTTCTCGACTAGTGATTTATATAACTGGAAAAACCAGAACCCCTCTTTCGCCCAGAATCCTCAAGGGCTTATATCTCTTCTGGAATCTGTTTTCTTCACCCATCAGCCCACTTGGGATGATTGCCAACAGCTTTTACAGACCCTCTTTACATCTGAAGAGTGAGAGCAAATCCAGGGGTGTGGACAAAAATTAATTTTGGGCCCCAACAGCCAACCAGCTTCAGATACTGTATGACTGGAGGAGTCCTTCCCTTTGACTCGTCCTAATTGGGATTCTAATTCCCATAGAAGTAAGGAGGCTCTTAATCAGTATTGCCAGCTTCTTTTAGGGTCAATCAGGGAGGAGGCTAGAAAGTCTACTAATTTGTCTAAAGTTACAGAGGTTAGTCAGGGACCTGATGAGTCTCCGGTGGCATTCTTAGAGTGCCTCCAAGAGGCCTATCGGATATATACACCAATAGATCCTGAAGCCCCCGAGAACCTCCGTACTATGAATATTGCCTTTGTATCTCAGTTGGTCCCAGACATTAGAAAGAAATTGCAGAAGATTGAAGGATTTGAAGGAAAAGCACTTACAGAGCTGGTGGAGATAGCTCAGCAAGTTTTTAATAACAGGGAAGACCCTAGGGAGCTAAATAAGAGGATGGCAAAGGTTCTGATTGCCATGGGGGAAAAGGACTCCAAAGTTAAGGGAAAGGGTCCAAAGAAGAAAGATAAAAAAAGATGCCTCTTAAAGAGAACCAGTGTGCCTATTGCAAGGAGGAAGGACATTGGAAACATGAATGTCCAAAAAGAAAAAAAGAAAGAAAAGCTTGTTCAGGTCTTGATGCAGGAAAAGGAAGTCTGAAGAGGCCGGGGCTCTGAATCTGACCCCCAGGAGCCCATGGTCACCTTAGAGGTAGGGGGCCAATCTATTGACTTTCTGGTAGACACTGGAGCTACTTACTTTGTCCTGCAACAACCTGTGGGGTCCCTATCAGATAAAAGGACATGTATACAAGGAGCCACTGGAAAGACTAAGCCATAACCTTGGACCCAGGCCCATATAGGAAACCTGGGAACAAAACAGATGACTCACTCTTTCCTAGTTATGCCAGAATGCCTGTACCCCTTGATTGGTTGTGACTTACTCCATAAATTACAAGTGCAAATCTCCTTCCAAGAAAACTCTATAGAGATTTCACTTGGGGAAGAAAATCCTTTACCTTCTGCCATTCTATACACCTGCTTTGACTGAAGAACATTTATTGCTGGTAGGTGAGGAACCCAAAGAGATCTCCTCTGACTTGCTTATAAAATGGACATCTGAAATACCTGGGGTATGGGCTGAAAATAACCCCCCTGGTCTAGCTGCCCATCAGCCACCAGTAGTGATCTCTCTTTTACCTGGGGCATCTCCTGTTCATGTCTGCCAATACCCATTGAACCTACAGGTAAGGTTAGGGCTAAGTGTCCATATACAGAGACTCAAAAAGGAGGGCATCCTGGTTCCCTGTAAGTCTGCTTGGAACACACCCCTGTTGCCAGTCCAGAAGCCTGGAACCACAGACTACAGACCAGTCCAGGATTTACGGGAAGTAAACTGTAGAGTGGAAGCTATCCACTCCACGGTGCCCAACCCGTATACACTTCTGAGTCTGCTGCCCCCGGACCGAGTCTTCTACACAGTCCTGGACTTAAAGGGTGCTTTCTTCACGATCCCATTGGCTCCAGTAAGTCAATCCATTTTTGCTTTTGAATGGGTAGACCCCCAGATGGGAGAAAATGGCCAATTAACCTGGACCAGATTACCTCAGGGCTATAAAAACTCTCCAGTGGCCCGAGGAAATGCTCTGGCAGATGCCACAGTCAAGGAAGTGGCGCAAAAACCAGTGGGGCCACTCAAGGCACTCTTGCCTGTCCTGCCACCCAGAGTGCTGGATCAGCCCACTTACTCTGATACAGATCTTTTGTTGGCTAAAAGCTTAAAA
>NW_004524601.1:6470195-6478343 GCF_000260255.1 Octodon degus | reverse complement strand
GAAAACTGGGTGAGTCTCCTTTCTTTTGCTTTATTACGAGCCTGCTGTACTCCCTATGTACACGGAATCACTCCCTTTGAATCTATGTATGGTCGGGCACTTCCCTTAATCCCCAAACTGGGGGAGGAAATCCTGACATCCATTTCTAATCAGGACCTTGTTAAGTCCTTACAGGCTCTGCAGTCTACTCTACAGGCTACATACTCCCTCTTCCACCGTCAACATTCAAGACCAGAACAACTTGACAGTCCACTGGCTGCAGAACCTGGCTCTCTGGTGTGGATAAAAAAGTGGGATCCATCCACATTGGGACCTTGCTGGGTAGGACCTTATCCTGTCATCCTGAGCATGCCCACCTCGGTCAAAGTAGCTGAAAAGAGACACTGGATTCATCACACCCACATTAAGCCGGCTGAAGTGGATGATAACTCAACAAGATGGTGAATCAAAAAAGACGCCTGATTCACTCAGGGTCAAGTTAGTACGCCAGGATACAGGCCTGGCCTAACTTTTTTTTCAGTTCTTATTATGCATTATATAATCTCTAAATTTCATGTGTTGTCAGCAATACCTGCTGTGTCTGTGATTAATTCCCATGATAACATGTGGGTAAAGATGGCAAACACTCTTAATTTGTCAACTTTCTGCTTTGAACAAACTTTAAATCTTCAATATGTTCTGGGTTCATGCCTAAGACCAGTGTGCAAGCCTGCAGAAGACATTAGAAATTTAACCTTTTTAAACACATTTCTAAACCTGCTCCATATTATGACTTGGCTAATTGGGGACCTGTCTCATGTGATGTACCACCTGGTGCCCTGCATTTTGTTACCCTAAAGACTGTAGTTACTTTCAATGAAACTTGTGTGCAATTTGTAAACTGTACTGAAAAAAGTTGCCATCGATTGTCAGGGTTTCTAAATTGTTCTAGTCTTATAAAGTATCCACATGTAACTGGTAATATCTTATTGCCCACTAGATGGTTTTTCACATGCAATGGACATACTTTTAACTATATCCCAGCTTATCTGGATGGAGTCTCCTGTTATTTAAGCAGGCTGACCGTAATTCTTCCGTCTCAAGATGATTTGATGCTACCCCATTCAAAAACATCATCACCCTGCAAGAGGAGAGAAGTTTCTGACATTCCTCTTCCTCCTGACTGTAACGATAAAGTCACTTTCTTGTCTGATGCAGAAGCCTATGCTATGATAATCAGTGTTGTTGGAAACCTATACTTTGGTGAAATAGCATAAAAACATGTGAAACAGTTAGGTTGTAATGTGGCCAAAGCTCTTAATGCCACGTCAACGGCCATCACCCTACTCAATGCAGAACAAAAGGAACATAGACAAGCTATATTAGACAATCGGGCTGCTATAGATTACTTACTATTGTTTCACCATCAAGGATGTAAAAAAATAAGAAACATGTGCTATCAGATACAGAATCAAATAAACATACTAAAAGAATTAGCTCAAGATATCCGTCAAGGTAATAACGGGGGGTTACTTTCAATATCCCCCTGGATAATCTGATAACTGCTCTGATTGGGCCCGTGATCATATTTCTTCTGGTCCTGCTCATTGGACCTTGTATAATAAACTGTTTGACTATGTATATACGACAAAGAATCCGGATGATTAAGTTAATGGTGTTGAGATCTAACAATGAGCCTCTCATGCCCCTAGGCAACTCAAGTTATGAGGTGTAAATGAATCAAAGATTTGATTCCCAGATAAAAACCAGTGGGGAATGGAAAGGGTTAATAGAGTTTTGTGCCTTAATTGTGGAAAATTATAAAAATCCCTTGCACTTCCTGTTATCTGCTCTAAGAAATGTGTTCTCCCTTTCGGCTCAAGGCTGTTCCACAATAAATAACTTTCTTGCCAAGGCAGCAGGCTAGCACAACCCCCCGGCCCCACCCCCGGGTGCACTGAGACAGCAATTGAGACCGGGCGTGGTGGTGCAGGCCTGTAACCCCAGCTCTTGGGAGGCTGTAAACAGGTGGATCACTAGGAGTCTGATCTAGTAGGGAGACCCTGAACACCCTGAAGGCCCCTCCCTAAAATACAAAAATAAAAATAAAAGTACATAAATTAAAAAAATGATGTATACTGTAGAAGTGGAATCATACTGCATCTTTTTCTGTTATAAATACCCCGTTGCTACCTATGTTCGGGGCCGATCAGCCTTCTCTTGTAAGAGAAGTGGCTGCCGGACCTGAACTCAGTAAATAAAAGGCTCTATTCAAATTTCTATCTGGCTGATCTGGTTCCTATGCAGAGTTGACCCATAACAGTTACTTCCAACATTATGCTCCTTTTTGCTGTTTTAAAGCATATTGACAAAATTCTCCAATAATTCAGATTTAATACTGAAGACAATTATTTAATTAATAGCTGATAAAGCTTGATGAGTTTATTAAAGATTTCACTGGAATGTGTAAGTAAATGGCTTTACATGACTATTTAATATTTCTGTGATGAGCAAGATAGTGGGCAAAACATAGATTGCTTATCCAATAAATAGTTAGGGTCACTGAGATAGCTCAGCAGACCTGCTTAGGCAAGTGGAGGAACCAGGGTTCAATTCCTGACACCACAGGGCATTCTGGTGCTACTCGGGTGCACTGAACTGCCACTGAAACCAGGTGTAGTTGCACCTGCCTGTAATCCCAGAGCTGTGGAGGCTGAAAACACGAGAATCACTACGAGTCCAAGCTGTATAGTGAGACCGTGTATCAAATACATAACAAAATAAAATAATATAAAAATAAATGTGTCGCATACATATTTTCCTGTTCATAATTTTGGCTTTGTTAGCTCTGTGGAAATTTATGGCATTCACAAATTCATGTACCTATGTCAAAACAGATTCCCCTTTAGCGTATGTGTCAGCGTCCTGCTCACTGACTCATTCCTTGTCACCTGACCGTCGTAACTCCCATTGGTGTACTAATTATTTTCCAGTAAGTTATTTCATGTGAAGGTACAAATTTCCTCTGATGAATGTGATCATTAAGTATACCGATGATATGCCAATAAACTTAAGTAATTCCAAAGGTAAATAAAGTGGAGATCTAATATTGTACACAAACTAAATACATATATTTTCAGGTTTCCATCATATTTTCTTTTAACTAAAAGGAATTGAATTTTGTCCATAACAGTTGAGACAATATCTACAACCTATGAAGAACTGTTAGCTCAATCTTGCATTTCAACGATTGAACTAGATGGAGGGAACATATTTTTGTTCTGTTCTCCTCCAAAGCTTTTGCGCTCCCTCAGGCATCTCATGTGCAATTCCTGGGCTCCTCCCTGAACACTTGAAAAAGCACTGTCTAGATTCTGTCTTACATGCTCAAGTTACAAAACAGCATTTTTTTTTTTCCCCAGAATTGGGGAATGAACTCAGGTCCTTGCGCTTGCCAGGGAGGTGCTTATTCCACTGAGCCATCTCCCCAGCCCCTAAAACAGCAATTTGATGTATCAAAATGCAGGGAAAATATATGTTTTGTGTTATGGGCATATGGGTAGGATCCTGGCTTTTCATAAAAATCCTAAGCCCTGGAACTTGTGGAATTGCTTTAAGGGATTAGTTAGTGAAGCTACCCCCAACGTCTTAACCAGGATGTCTATGGATACCTCGATCTGCACCCCTGTTTTTCTGGGTTAATGAGCGCATGACGGTATGGGTTCATGAACTTAACTTTGTACAATTTCATCCCGTTAAGTTCATTTAAGTCCACCATGTGTTCAAATACTTAAGGGTTCTGTAACCACCAGAAGCTTGGCACTGTCCTCTTACATCCACATAAACCTTCCACTAGGGCTGAGTCCCTCTGGCAAGCCCTACTTCATCATCTAGACTGTCTAATATTGCCATCTTAAAATGATGCAAGGGCCAGCCAAATAGCTCAGCAGATTAAAGCACCTGCAAGCAGGCGCAGGGGCCGGGGTTCGATCCCCGGGCCTGCCATGCTGGCCCCACCCCCGGGTGCACTGAGACAGCAATTGAGACTGGGCGTGGTGGTGCAGGCCTGTAACCCCAGCTCTTGGGAGGCTGTAAACAGGTGGATCACTAGGAGTCTGATCTAGTAGTGAGACCCTGAACACCCTGAAGACCCCTCCCTAAAATACAAAAATAAAAACCAAAGTTAATAAACTTAAAAAATGATGTATACTATAGAAGTGGAATAATACTGCATCTTTGGAGCAGACTTTTTCACAGTACATAATCCACTAGAAATATATCCACATTATCACAAACTTTATTCTGCTCTGTAAAAGTAATATGACTCCACAAAACTTTCCATAGCCACATACTCATTCTTTTCATATTTTTAAACAGATTACAAAATAGTAAAAAACCAAAAATAGAAATAGCACAGAATTTTACTAAACAAAATAATAGAAATTAAACACTAGTTTTTACATTGTGTAATATAACAACTAATTGTTTAGATTAACAGATATAAACACGCAAAATTGATTAAATTTTTTTAAAGTTATAAGAAATGTACTTACTTGTTGAATTAAATTTTTCCTACATTTTTGCTATGATGACAAAGCTGGTTATAAAACTCCACATGTAGCTTTTTAAGCAAACTTAAGTTTTTGTTTCTCAAGGCTATCTTGAGACTATCTCAAATCCACTTGAGACTATCTAAGACTCCAATCCTGAGTCACTGATACTTCCATGTTTGCGACTGTAGGAAGCGTCCACGCTCGTGTCCACAGCAGCCCTACCATCTTAAATCCACACCAGCAGTAAAGAGCAGTGCAGTTTGCATACAGA
Organism: Octodon degus; assembly: GCF_000260255.1. Classification (NCBI taxonomy): domain Eukaryota; kingdom Metazoa; phylum Chordata; class Mammalia; order Rodentia; family Octodontidae; genus Octodon; species Octodon degus. The sequence continues at coordinate 6,473,540 of NW_004524601.1, read as the reverse complement.
ATGCCAAGAGCTTGGAGCTATCATTACATTTCCACTTGAACCACTGTGGTAGGGTGCGACACTCGGTGATGGTGCAAGTGCGCTTTTCTGCAGCAAGTAATGCTATTAGGGGCCTTTTCAGGTTGTGTGTGTGTGGTGCTAGGGATCGAACCCAGGGCCTTGTGCGTGTGGGGCCAGAACTCTACCACTGAGCCAAATCCCCAGGCCCCTAGATGTTTTCTTGTAAGAAATATTTGATCTTCTCTCCTGCTCATTTTACAATCAGCATGTGTGTTGTTTTGTGGCTGATTTTTCAGAGTTTAAAACACACTGTAGATCCTAATTCTAGCTCAGACATGTTGTTTGTATATATTTTCTCCTATTCCACTTCTTATATTTTCATTCTCTTCATATAGTCCCTTTTGGGAAAACACCTGAGGTTTTTATGAGGCCTAGTATACTGATTTTTAAATCTAGATCTTGCGGTCAGTGTCAGTTCTCAAACCCATGTGTCTGGCTGTTAATACCAAAGATGCCTCCCTCAGTCTTTTATGTATATAATGTTGTCTTCTTAGATTATACATTTTAAATATAAATCTCAAAATCAACTTAAATTTGGTTTAAGGTGAAAAGTTTAGATAGAAGTGTACGTTGCTGTAAGGATGGCCCAAGGTTCCTACAGCATGTGTTGAAGTGACTGTACTGCTAATGGATTTCTTTGGAGATCTAATCAAAAATGATTTGACCTATTGTTAACAGTCTATTACTCAAATCCCTAATCTGTTCCGTTTCTCTAGGTGTTGAGCCCTTTTCAAATAACACACTGTCCTGGTCACATAGCTGTGGACTGTGCTTTATTACCAGCCGTGATGTGTCTACCTTGTCTCTGGCCAGTGTTACCTTTAGCTATTCTGGGGCTTGTGTTTTTCCTTACAAATTTTAGAGTTAAGCTTCTTAATATTTAATCCTACAATGCTTTACAGGTAATTTGAGAGTATTACAATAAATCTTGAAATCCACTTAAGAGAAATTGATGTCTTAACAATTTTGAGCTTCCAAAGTTTAAACAGTATTTTTCCACATTTGTATAGGTCCTTTTATTTTTTTATCACTATTTTAGAGTTTCACAATGTACAGATTCTGTATATGCTTTATTCAGTGGAACGCACAGTTGCTTCCTTTTCTGAGAATGATTGTAAATTCAGTTTCTTCTTGTTTTTCACTAGTGCATCAAAACATAATTGACAAACTGGAGACACAGTTCAGCAGCACAGTGCCTGCCTGGCAAATGAAAGGTCTTGAGTTCAATTCCCAGTATCAAAAAACAAAAACAAAAACAAAAATAAGAAAACAATCAAACAAAAAAAAAAAAATTGTGATTGAGCCAGACCTGAAAATTTGTGGTGGGAGAGTCTTTGAGCCCAAGAATTTCAGGACAGCCTGGGCAACATGGTCGAATGTGGTCTCTAAACAAACAAACAAACAAACATGATTGACTGATGGTTTTGTGTTGCTGTGAAATCCAAACTGTTTCTGAACTTGCTTATTTATGTATTTTTTTTTTTTTCCCTGGGAATTGGATCCAGCACCTTTGTACTGACCTGCATTCAGCCCTTTGAATTTTACATTTTCAGACAGACTCAGTAAGGTCTCCAGAGTGAGCTCAAACTTGGAGCCTCTTTCTTCGACCTCCTGAACTCGCCTTTTGACTCAGTGCTGGGAATTTCATTGCTGTATCAGAATTCTTTGGATGTTTAAATGTGGAAAACTGTGTCTATAGAAAGAGGCTGTTTTACATATTTGTTGGGGGCTGCGCCCAAGCCATGTTATTAAGATGGCGCCCACTTCCTGCTTCCTGACTGCTATACTTTGTCAACAGCCTTCCTTGTTATCAACCTTGCCCAGCTACTGGTGACGCCAACCTATCCCCTGTCTGAATCTGCCTTGCCCTGATTGGTTTACGTGTTACATATATACTCGCGCCTCCCTGATCCGGAGGAAGCACAAGTAGTGAGCCGCGGCTGAGCGGACGTGTAGAGGCTTCGGTTGCTGTGAACGGGAACAATAAAGAGCTTGGATTGCCGTGCCGGTGTTGTGTGCTCTCGTTCAAGGGACAGCGCGCGACACATATTCTTTAATTCTTTTACTTATATTCATGTACTTTTTTGTGTTCATTCAATTCACATAGTTTTTAGTTATTTCATTTATATTAAAATGAGTGAAAATGCCATGACTGTGTGGAACAACAGGGTGAAGGTGAACATTTGCTTCTAGCAGGAAAGTGTAACCACGAGGTATAAAAGGTAAAGCCATATGAATATGCTGAGCTGTAAAAGGCTCAAGTCAACACTTCTGACAATTGCCAGCTCTGCTGATAACCCGCTACTATTATGGGCTATTGCACTGTATTGGGACATGTTGCTGAATTCAAGTACCTACATTTTTGGAGCTGGCATCAAGCATGAAAAGCTCCTTTAAGGACTTCTCCAAATACATCTTTTCTCACAGCCATGGAGCACCCATCTCTGCTTCCAATCTCAGAAAAGCAGCAGTCTTCGCCAGGCACTGCGATGGTCCATGGGGACTTTTGCCCTTGAAGCAAGTTGAAACAGGTTCTCTCTTTCTGTAACTCACTGAAAGTTTTTATCATGCTATTGAGTCTCAATATTACGTAGTATTTTCTTCTTTTGAATGCTCTCATAGTGGATTAAGCTGATCGTGTTACAAATACTGACCCAGAACGGATTTAGTCGTCAGGTATGAACATTCTTTTGTCAGTGCATGCTTGCCGTACATAGTATCACATTCATCAGGGGGAGTTGGTAGAAGCACCTAATGCATCTTTGTTCCATGTTTGCCCTTGCCCCTCCCGCTCCTCTGTTGCAACTCTAGCTCCACTTTTTTGCAAAAGCACAATTTCCATTTTTTTCTAATTCTGTTTTCTGTCTCTTTTCCCTCATCCCTTCAAACTCCATCTCTTTTTCTCCCAATCTGTTTGAAAAACCATCTCCATACTTCTTATTTACTTAACTTCAGGGGCAAAGTGAGGAGCAGCAGCTCTGCCACATAAGAGAAACCAGGCAATATTTAAGCTCTCATGTCTCACTTACCATTATGGTCTCAGGGTGCAGTTACTTACTCACAAATGCCTGAAGTTCAACTTGCTTTATGGCAGAGTAGTTCTGCACTGTGTACAAATGCCACATTATAATTACCATCATTCTTCTATTGGTGGGCATTTAGGTAAAGAAAAAATCATATTACAATGATTCAGATATAAATATTTTTGAGGGCCAGGGAGATAGCTCAGTGGAGTAAGTGCTTCCCTGGCAAGCGCGAGGGCCTGAGCTCAATCCCCGGTTCCAA
>NW_004524601.1:6462620-6469975 GCF_000260255.1 Octodon degus | reverse complement strand
TTTTTGCATTTTAGGGAAATGTCTACAGGGTGTTCAGGGTCTCACTACTAGATCGGACTCATAGTGATCTGCCTGTTTACAGCCTCCTAAGAGCTGGGATTACAGGCATGCACCACCACGCCCAGTCTCAATTGGCATCTCAGTGCGCCCTGGGGGTAGGGCCAGCACAGCAGGCCTGGAAATTGAACCCCTGTGCCTGCTTGCAGGTGCTTTAATCTGCTGCGCTATTTGGCTGGCCCTGAATTATTTTCCTTTAGCACTATGGCAACTGCATGATCTGTAGTAAAATTCTCTTTTTGTGTGTGTGATATTAGGAGATTTGTTGGTATATTCTTTTTCTATCATTTTACATTCAATCTACAGTTTTGTCTACGGTAACTAACAATATGTAAAACAGAAATCTGACATTTTTCTCATTCATACTTGTTAGGTGCTCTAGATGATTACTTTTATCCTCTGTTGTGCAGGTTAGGCAAACACTTCTCCACATTACTGCTTTACCTCTTTATCAGGTTTTTAGAATCTGCAATCATATATTTCAGTTGTTTACTTTTTAGTTCATGTTTTCTATAATTGACTTTCTCTTTACTTTCTTTCTTTTTTGTATTTTAGAGAAGGGCCTATGGGGTGTTCAGGGTCTCAATACTAGATCAGACTCATAGTGATCCTCCTGTTCACAGCCTCCCAAGAGCTGGGATTACAGCGGTGCATAGCTACACCCAGGCTCAATTGCCCTCTCAGAGCGTCCCAGGGGCAGGGCGGGCCCGGCGGGCCCGGGGATCAAACCCTGGCCCCCGTACCTGCTTGTAGGCGCTTTAATGTGCTGAGCTATTTATATTTGACTTTTGCTGAGATTTTCTAATTTACTTTGTTTACTGATGATTTGAAATTCGTCAGGGATTTGTTTTTACCACTGTTGCACTAAAGCTTTTCTTAGATATTTCCAAAACCCTTCTCATCTTAGTGTTGGCTTCAGTGGACTACCTTGCTCTTCCACTTATGCTTTTCTTCATCTTCGTTTTGAAAATGATTCTTAATCATGTCCTAGACATCTTGGCAATGGCATTATAAGACTTTCATTTTTATTAAAATTGGGTTTGTAGCATTCTGCCCTGTTAGTCTTAAGGTACAGGTCTGGGATTGTGTTTGTGGACTACGATGCCAATGGAATCAAGCTTTCTGAGTGTGTGCCATGCTGTGCTCATCTTCCTGGTCTATCTCTTCTGGGGCTCCTCTGCCCACACTCCTTGCCTGTGTCTTGGAGTTAGCAGAGATGTCACCATGTCTCAGTGGTCAGGAGCTGCTCAAGGACCTGCTGCTTGTTGTTAAGCAATGTATCTTTGGGTGGCAGAGAGTACAGTCCTTCCTCCCTTGTGTGTTTTCAGTGATCACATAAAACTTGCTGGTGCTGCCTGGCTGCCTACAGCACCTCAGAGAGAGACAGCAGCGAAAGACACTTGGGGCCAAGAGTCTTCACAAGCTGCTAATGTCTGCTATGACCAGACCTTTCTGCTTAGAAGAAGACTGTTACACACCAGATTGCTGTGGTCTTGGCTAGTGCTCATTACTGTTCTGGAGCTGTGCATTGCCTCCTGTCCATGGGACTGTACCATGGCACAATGACAGTGTGCGCAACAACTACTCTCACTACTTGGGGGCCAAAAAAAAAAAGTCAGCTCCTTTCCATGTGGGTTCACAGAGCTTTCTGCTACTACCTTGCTCTTGGAATCTCCAATCCTTTCACCCTCTTCCGACCACATTTGAGTGTTTGCTTTTGCTTCTCTTTCAGAGTATTTCTTAAGTTTATAGAGGTCGCTAAGTTAGTGAGAAGAAAATTGTAGAGAGGATTTCACATCAACTGACAAACACAATATCTGTGATTGGTTTCATTATTTTGTCTCCGTTTTTTCTTCTTTTTTTTTTAATCACTTTTTTATTTGGCACAGGGTTTCACTATGAAGCTCAGACTCACAGTGATCCTCCTGCTGCAGCCTACCCAGCCTTGGGATTACAGACATGTGCCACCATGCCCAGTTTCAGTGGCACAGTGTGCCAGGGTTTCCAGAGCCTGCAGGACATGCAGTACCAGGAATCAAAGTGCATTTGGCCGGCAGGGGCTTAGAATGCCAAGCTATCTCCCGAGCACTTTTTTTTTTTTTTTTTTTTTTTTTTTTTTTTTTGGAACCAGCGATTGAACTCAGGCCCTTGTACTTGCCAGACTCTGGCAAGCACTTATTTTACTGAGCTATCTCCCCAGTCCCTCTGCATTTATTTTTTTTTTTTTTTGAGCAAGTCAGTTATGATATGTTTATAATTTTTTCCAAGAGTCTTCCATCATGCTTCACTGAAATTTTCATCTGTGAAATTAGTTTTCATTAAATTTGGAAATACTTCTTTCTCACCCCACATGTGAGTGGGACCTTCCGTTACTCTCTGGAATGTCCTCCATCAGACAGGCTTGTTGTTGAACCCTGCAGCAGAACTCCGTGCAGAGAGGCAAGGGGTGAGATTAACCCAACTAATCCAGGAGCAGAACATCCTGCCAGATGGCCCAGTGGGTCAATTTCCACAGGATGCAGCAGGAAGAAGTGAAGCCCAGCAAGCAAACCCAAGGCAGGCCAATCTGGATGAGTTCAAACTTGGTAGCTCAGACCCAGTAAGCTGAGACACTTTTCTAGACCCAGATTTATGAGAACATTTTCTCTCTTTCTCTCTTGATTGAGAGAGGGGACAACAGGTAAAAGGGGTGAACTAGTCTGCCTGGAAAACTACAGGTGCAAAACAGGAGCTGATCAGAGAGAACTTAGGGGAACTAATTTAAGTACAGATTCCCAGTCTAATATCTGCTTAGTCATATAATCATAATGTTTGTTCTGGGGGTCTAAAAGGCAAACTCATTAGATACAAAAGTTTCTCAACTGCTGAATCTCACTACCCATTATTAGTGTTGCTAATTATAGTTCTGTAAGTACAAAACTGTAACTGCCTTAACCACATAATCTCTCTTGCATAATAATATAGGTACATGCTGGGCAATAATTGCACCAAAGCTCTACACCAAAGGTCAGAAGGCAGATCTATACAAAATGAAAAAGAGAAGGAGAAAAATGCATTCTCAGGTGCTAAATCACACACCACAAATCTCTGAAACAATAGCTTCTAAAGTAAAAAGAATAAAAAACATCTGCATAAAGGTATGAAGGAAGTCAGATTAGAAATAATCTCTGAAGTGAAAAAATAAATGATAACTATAATGAAAGAATTATTAAGTGACTCTGCAGAAGACACTGATAAAAAAATTAGAGAATAGAAAATGGTGGAATCCTTGAATGAGCAATTTAGGAAAGAAATAGAATACATGAAGCAGATTAAGAGACACACAGGAAATTAAAACCTCCATCACAAATTGGCAAAATGGTTTGAGTGAAAGTGAAGATAGAGTTTCAGACCTTGAGGACATCATTGCAGCTAGTGAAAAGGTAAGAAAAGATCTCAGAAAAACAACTAGGATGCAGGAAAAAATAATTCAACATCTTTAAGATGAAGCAAAGAATGAACAACATAAGACTTATGGGCATCAATGAGAAAGAAGGAGTCAGTACAAATGATATAAGAAGAATATGGGAATAAGTAATAGCCAAAAAATTTCCCAAATATAGGGAAACAATCTGACATTCAGGTAACTGAAGCACATAGAAATCCGTATAACATGTACCCAATTGAAAACATACCCAGACATATAATAAAGATACCAAAAATCCAGCACAAGAACGATATACTAAGAGCCACTAGAGAAAAGAAACAGATCACATTTAAAGGGAAACTCATCAGAATAGCAGAAGATTTTTCTTCACAAACCATCAAGTCAAGAAGAGCACAGAGAAAAGTACTTAAAGAACTCCAAGAAAACAAATTCCAGCCCACACGGTTATTCCCTGCAAAACTCTCTTTCAAATTTGATGGAAAAGTGAAATACTTCCAGGACAATGAACAACTAAAGAGTTTCATGATGACAAAGTCAACCCTATACAGACAAATAAAGATATTCTAGAGAGGGAGCAAAATGACCATAACTCTACAAATGAGAATGGAAAGAACCCACCAAATAGGCAAACAATTAAGCACAGGAGAAAAAGAGGTATACACCAGCAGGTAAATCAGATGTCAATCATAATCCAATACATCTCAATAACAGCCATCAGTGTAAATGAACTCAATTCAACAATTAAAAGAAATACATGGCAGAGTGGAATAGGAAGCAAAGTCCAACAATATGCTGTGTACAAGAAACACACTTAACTCATAAAGAAATTCATAGGCTGAAAGTCAAAGACTGGAAAACAATACTACATGCCCCAACACCACAGAAAAAGCAGGGGTAACAGTCCTGTTTTCAGACAGTCTTAACTTCAAACCAAGAATAATCAAACCAAATAAAGAAGGCCACTACATACTGGTTAGGGCAAAAATATAAGACGAAGAGATGACAATCATTAATATATATACACCAAACATAGGATCACCCAACTATATAAGACAAATCTTAATGGATATGAAAATCCAATACTTAATACCACAATCTTAACAGGAGATCTTAACACTCACTTATCCCAAAAAGATAGTTCCACCAGCCAAAAAATTAGTAAACTGAACTAGCACTTTGAACAAATGCACTTCGACATATGCAGAATATTCCACCCAACCACATATGACTGCACATTTTTTTAGCTGCACATGGCACATTTTCTAAAAGAGACCACAGACTAGTATGTAGGTCATGCTTAAGTCTATTAAAGAAAACAGAAATTATCCAATGTACATTATCTGACCACAGTGCCATCAAAATGAAAATATATGACCAAAAAACCCAGAAGAAAACCATAAATAAATGAAAATTAAACAACATGCTCTCAGCAACCAATGGATTATAGATGAAATTAAATAAGAACTTAAACAATATCTACAACTCAATAAAAATTCAAATGCAATTTATCAAAAATTATAATGTACAATGAAAGCAGTTCTCAGAGGGAAATTTATAGCTGTGAACTCACACATTAGGAAAACAGAATGGGAACAAATAAATACCCTAATGCTGCACCTCAAACATCAAGAAAAAGAAGAGAAAAACAAACTCAAAGCCCAAAGACAGGAGAAAATTATAAAGATTAAAGCAGAAATTAATGCAATCGAGACAAAGAAAACAATACAAAGAACTAACGAATCAGAAAATTACTTCTTTGAAAGATTAAATAAAATTGATAAGCCTCTAGCTAACTTCATCAAAAAGGGGGAAGAAAAAACTCCAATTCAAACAATAAGGAATGAAAAGAGTGAAATTAGCACAGGCCCTGTGGAAATTCAAAAGATCATCAATAGCTATTTTGAGAATATTTGCTCTCACAGAATAGAAGAAACAGAAGAAATGGAAAAATTCTTAGGAAGGTACAAATTACCAAAATGAATCAAGACAGAAGAACTCTCAATAATCCAATAACAACCAATGAAATTCAAAATGTAATAAAAAAAAAACCTACAGACAAAGAAAAGTCCCGGTCCTGATGAATTCACAGCTGAATTGTACAAAAAATTTACAGAAGATATAATTCCAATGCACCTCAAACTCTTTAATGAAATTGAAAAGGAAAAATTTCTGCCAACATCATTCCTGGAGGCAAGTATTATACTGATACCAAAACCAGAGAAAGATTCAATTAAAAAAGAAAGCTACAGGCCAATTTCCCTCATGAACATAGATGCAAAAATCCTCAATAAAATCCTAGCAAAGGAATATAGTAATTCATCAAGAAGATTGCACACCGTGACCAGGTAGAATTCATCCCAGGGATGCAAGGATGGTTCAACATGTTCAAATCTATAAATGTAACACACTGTATCAATAGAGACAAAACCAAAATCCACATGTTCATCTCAGTTGATTCAGGAAAGGCTTCTGACAAACTCCAAAACTCATTCATGTTCAAAGTCCTACAGCAAATTGGAATAGATAGTCTTTACCTTAATCTGATAAAAGTCATCTATGACAACCCAACAGCTAACATAACTCTAAATGAGGGAAAACTGAAAGCTTTCACTCTCAGATCAGGTGTAAGACAAGGATATCCTCTGTGACTATTCCTATTCAATATAGTTCTGAATTCATTAACAAGAGAGAGAAATAAAAGGAATAACAATAGATAAAGAAAAAGTTAAACTATCATTATTTGGAGATGACATGATACTCTACTTGGAATAACAAAAAACAAAATGCAAAAGCTACTAGATTTAACACACAAATTCAGTAGCATAGCAGGATACAATGTCAATACCATGAAGTCAACAGCATTTCTCTACACAGAGAAAAAAACACAATGAGAGAGAAATTAGAGAAACAATATATTTCATTGAAAATGAAACACATACAAATTAATTCAACTAAAGAAGTCAAATTTCTATTCAATGAAAACTACAGTACACTGAAAAAAAGAGATCATACAGGATTTAAGAAGATGGAAAGATATTCCTGCTCCTGGATAGGAAGAACCAACATTTTGAACATGGCCATTCTCCAAAAATTGTTATATAAGTTTAATGCAATCCTTATCTAAATACCACCAACATACCTCAAAGACCTAGAGAAGTCATTCCTAAAATTTATTTAGAACCAGAGAAAACCTAGAATAGCAAAGGCAATCCTGAGCAACAAAAGCAAGGCAAGTGGCATTATAATTCCACACTTGAAATTTTAATAAAAAGTTACTGTGATAAAATCAGCATGGTACTGGCAAGAAAACAGACCTGAGGATCAATGTAATAGAAGATGCAGATGCAACTACAATCACACTCAGCCAACTTTTCTTCAACAAAGGGACCAAACATGCTTACTGGAAGAAAGATAAGAAATGGTCCTGGAAAAAGTACCTCTCTATAGGCCAAAAACTAAAAATTGACCCAGGTCTATCATCATACACCAAACTAAAGTAAAATGGATTAAAGATCTAAACTTTAAAACAGAAACACTAAGTCTCCTGGAAGAGAAAGTTGGAGGAATTCTTGAAAACATAGGGGTAGGGAAATAATTCATGAACAAAAATCAAACTGCATGGGAAATAATTGGAAAAATTAATAACTGGGACCTCCTCTTATTGTGAAGTTTTTTTTTCAAAATTTTGTTGATAAACAGCAATGAGACAGTTTCAAGTCAAATCGGAAGTACATTCTCAACAAATAACACACTGCATATATTCTTCTTAGTGGGTAATTGCTGTACAAGATGCGGACTTGAGATCCAATTTACAAACACCATTAGAACAAATCATTCTATTCATTAAGAGAATGCAACTATATATCTATCC
>NW_004524601.1:6451764-6461985 GCF_000260255.1 Octodon degus | reverse complement strand
ATATATATTGTGGAACCGGGGATTGAACTCAGGCCCTTGGGCTTGCCAGGCAATTGCTTATTCTACTGAGCTATCTCCCCAGCCCCTATTGTGAAGTTTTTGACATCAAAAGAAATTACCAACAGGGTGAAAAGACCACCCATAAATATGGAAAAAATCTTTACTTATAAACACTCAGACAAAGATTTTCTATCTAGAATTTATAAAGAACAAAAAGACATTAGTACCCCAAAATATAAAGACCCAATCCAAAAATGGGCACCTGAGATGAACACACACTTCTCAGAAGAAGAAATACAAGAAGCAAATAAATACATGAAAAAATGCTCCACATCACTAGTCATTAATTAAATGCAAATTAAAACAACAATGCGACATCATCTGTCCCCAGAAAGAATGTCTATAATAAAGAAATCAACCAACAACAAATGTTGGAGTGGTTATTGGTTAGAAAGAAACCTTCTCCACTGCTGGTGGGAATGTAGACTAGTGCAACCATTGTGGAAATCAGTGTGGAGTCTCCTCGAAAAAACTAGGAAAGGAAATCCCATTCAATCTAGATATTTCTGGGTATTTTCCACAAAAAACTAAAAACATCATATCATAGTGATAGATGTGTGCCTATGTTTATAGCAGCACAATTTTTGGCAGCCAAATTTTGGAAAAAGCCAAAATGCCCATCACCTGATGATTGGATGAAAAAGATGTAGTGTTTTATACAATGAAGTATTACTCTGCTATAAAGAATGATAAACACGAATCCTTCATATATAAGTGGATGCCACTTGAAGATATACTCATGAGTGAAATAAACCAGACCCACATGTATAAATATTATAGGGCTTTCCTAGAGTAAGAACTCAAAAGAAGAAATAATACTTGAAAGGTATAACACAACTAAATGGAAGATGAGATTTTAAGGAATAAACAACAAAGAGAAGTTAAATAGAAAAGCTAGGATACATGACAGGGGCAAAACCATGCATTTATATAGATAAGATGGATGAAGCAATGATCCTGAGACTCTCCATCAAGTTTCTGAAACTAGCAGTTAGTTGGTAGGATTCTCACCTTTACTAACTATGTATGCTGATACCTGTGAACCAAGTAACTGCACCGAGGCTAGCAATGTGTAATGCTAGGGCCATGCTTGGAATCCCTGTCATTCTGGTCTTCCAAAGGCATACTGCTTCTAATGTCATATCAAACACAGCTATACTCTCTCTCAAGTAAATGCTTGTTTTTTTAAAAAAGAAAGCTAATAAATGAAAACAAGAGACAAGAGTCAACAACTTTTTTTTTTTTTTCAGAACTGGGGATTGAACTCTGGCCCTTGCATTTGCCAGGCAAGCATTTATTCCACTGAGTCTTCCCCCTGGCTGAAAACAACAGACAAGAAAAAAAATGTCACAGGACTGTCCTGCTACAGTGTTGTATATGGTTAAATTTCTAAATTTCTGTGTAAAAATTTATAATTGTTTATTTGCATTTTTATTATTTATTTTTATTTTTTCACTTTTTATATGGATTTAAAGTTTAGCATATCAACAATTAATGGAAAATACCTGATCCATGTTATATCTGAGACGTTTGATATTCAGACAGATACTAACATTAAGCTCAACAGCCTATATTTAGGATATTACAATCAATAAGCATCTCTTCTGGAGGGTTAACAACTTAAATTTGCAGACCAAAAATTAGAGAAAGAGCAGGGCTATGAGGTTAGCCATCATTGTGGCCCTAGCCCTTCAAGGTCAGCGAGGACGCAGGACATAAAAGAACCTGCATTGTAGCATGCTGTAACTCAGTGATGTATCAAATTTTCTGATCAAGGAGATTATGGGGTCATAGAGGAAAGTGACCAATGCTGTAGAGTGTGCCTAAGGACAGTCACATGGAGAGAAAACATTCTTTCAGGCTTTCACAGAGAGCAAATTTGTCAAGCAATGGCTGAGACATATCCACATGGCTGACACTGACAAAAGACCTACAAACTGCTGTACAGGGTTTCAGGATAAATCCTGAGGTGTTTTGACTGACCTTGTCAGACCAAAGTTGCATTTCTTGTTATATACATCTTTCTTTATCTTGGTCTTAACCATTCTGCAGAAAAGTATAAAAATGAGGTATAAAAAGTAAAGCTATATTAATATGCTGAGCTGTAAAAGGCTCAATCCAACAACTTGTGACATTGCCAGTCATGCGAATAATGTACTACTACTATAGACTACTGGAGTATATTTGATTAGTTTGCTGAATTCATGCACTACCATATAAGCATGGCAATGGAATACCATCTCTGACAAAAATAAACAAAAAAGGGGGTTATAAATAAAGGACCATTTTGTAGTGAAAAAAATGTATATGTATATATGTATCTGTATATGCAAAATATTTGGCATAGATATACAGCTAGTTTCTCTTACTTCAAAGAGAAGAAAGTTTTGAACTAATAGTGTTTAGACAAGATATCATGTCTGCATCTTGTACTATGAATAACTACTACACAGACAAGATGCAATGTATTAATTATTGTAAATGTCCTACTAACTTGTGAAATTGTCTCCTTGTTACTTCTTTCTCAATAAAATTAATACGAAAATAAAAAAATAAACTCAAAGCCTTCATGCATAAGTCAATGTAACTTGAACATACACTCATAAGTGAAATAAATCAGACCCATATATGCATATATCCTATTGTCTCCCTAGTGTAAGAACTCAAAAGAAGAAATAAAAATTTAAAGGTATAACACAGTTAAATGGAAAGCGAGAACTTAAGGTTTAAATAATGAAGAGAGAAAAAGGAGAAAAGTTAGGAAAAATGGTAGGGAAAAACCATACATTTATTTAAGAAAGATGGTTAAGGCAATAGTCCTAAGAATCTCCATCAGGTTTTCGAAAATAGCAGCTAATGGGTAGAATTCTCACCCTGAATAACACTATATGCTTGTATCTGTTAACTAAGCAACTACACTCTGGATAGCAATATGCAGTGCTAAAACTATGCTTGAAATGCTTGCCATTTTGTTACTGTAATTGCATACTGCTTCTAATGTCATATAAATTACTTTAATTTTTTAATAATGTAATAAATGAAAACAAGAAACAAAAAAATCATAGGGTTGTCTTGCTAAAATATTGTTCAGTTTCAAATTTCTGTGTAAAATATGTACTGTTTTTCATATCCTGTAAATATTTAAATTTTAGAATATCCATAGCTGCTGGAAAATAGCAGTTCCATATTATGTCTAAGGCATTTGATATTCAGAGAGATAGTGAGATTCAGCTCAACTGCCTCTGTTACAGAGTAATAATACCATTAAGCTTCTCTTTTGAATGGTTAGCAACTACAGTTTGCAGACCAAAAATTAGAGAAAAAGAAGAACTACAAGTATAATCAATATTTTGGCCCGAGGTCCTCAAGGTCAATGAGAACTCAAGACATAAGAGAACCTGTGCTGCGACATCCTATAACTCAATAGTGTCTCAACTTTTCTCATCAAGGAGATTATGGGCCAAAAAGAAAGTGATCGATGATGTAGAGTGTGCCTAAGGAGAGTGACATGGAGAGAAAACATTCTCTCAGGCTTTCACAGAAAGCCAATTGGTCAAGCGATGGCCATGATTCATCCACATGGCTGACACTGACAGAGGATCTACAAGATGCTGTACATAGTTGTAGGATAAATCCTGAGGGGATTTGACTGACTTTCTCAGATACAAAAGTTACATTTTTATTTATATAGGTCTTGCTTTAACTTGGTCTTAACCATCCAGCAGAAATGGATAACCATGACGTATAAAATGTAATGCCATATTAATTTTTTGAGCTGTAAAAGGCTCAATGCAAAATCTTCTGAGAATTGCCAGTTGTGCTGATAACCCACTACTATTATGAACTATTGGACTATATTGGGTTATTTTGCTGAATTCCAGTACCTACAATCTTTAGACTGGTTTCAAGTATGGAAAGACCTTTTGTAGACTTCTCCAAATACAGCTTCTCTAACTGTAGTGGAACACCCATCTCTGAAAAAGCAAAATGAAAAAGGGGATATGTTGGGAGCCAGGAAGCCAGAAAATTGACCAAATATATGTAGGTGGAACTTGGCCAAATGCCTGAAGCAAACAAGCTACCTCACTTCTGAAACGGACATCCTGTCTGGTTAAGGTTAGCTATCAGTTGCTAGGCAACCTAGTGTCACTAACTTCAGTAAAGTGTAAATAAAGGACAGTTTTGTTGTGGAAAAAAAAGGGGCAACGATATATATATATATATATATATATATATATATATATACAATTCTCTTTCCCCCTTCATATACATACATACATAAGAGAGTTAGGATATACAACTACTTTCTGTTAGTTTACTGAGAATAAAAGTGTGCTAATATTTAGACAAGATATCATGTCTGCATCTTGTCCTCTGAATAACTACTATGAAGACAACAATATGAAATGTATTAATTATTGTAACTGTCCTACTAACCTGTTTTGAAACTGTTTCATTGCTATTTTATATTTTTTTCTCATTGAAATGAATAAAAAAATTTAAAAATTGAAATAATTCATATATTATGATGGCAAATATTTTTTCTTTTTTTTTATACATTTAGGACAAAGTCTATAGGGTCTCACTACATAGATTGGACTCATAGTGATCCTCCTGTTTTCAGCTTCCCAAGTGCTGGGATTATAGGTGCGTACCACCACACTCAGTCTCAGTCACTGTCTCAGTGCTCCCCAGGGGCGGGGCCCGGACAGCACTCCAGTAATTGAACCCGAGCTGCTGCGCTCTGTCTAAGCTGGCTCTTTAGTCCACTGAGCTATTTGGCTGGCCCTGCAAATATTTTTTCTACTACCATTTCCATTAAATTTCTTTACAGCATAAACAACCAGTTTTCAGAGATTAAGTTGCTTGAAAGTATAACACAGTCCGCTAATGCTCTTTTCAAAGTTTTTTCATATTAATTTCATTATCAAAAGTTTTTTCATATTTCTGAAATTTAACACTTTATTCACCGATGTTTCATTTGTCAATATTCTACAAAATGTATTTTCATTTCAAACATTACGATTTTTTCTGAAATTAATACTTGAGTCTACAGAAATGATCTGTATTCTTGTTATTTTGTATAAAGCAGTGAAAAAAATTGAAAAAAATGAAAATAATTTTAAAAATGTATAATAACATACTAAGAATTACAGTTTCTTATATGTTGATGTCACTTATCAAGGTTTTAGTATTCAAATGCAGCATGATATTTGCAGAGTACAGCATTGATAACGAAAGGAAAAAATTCAAATGTAAAAAGTATTTCATATAATCCAAGAAAATGAGTGCAAATCCAGAGAATAACTACTCATCATAGTTGCTTACAAAGTTTAATCAGATCCCCAGGTGTGCCATGCCAGCCCCGCTCCCTGGGCATGCTGAGACTATAATTGAGATTGGGCGTGGTGGCGCTCACCTGTAATCCCAGCTCTTGGGAGGCTGTAAACAGGAGAATCACTACGAGTCTGATCTAGTAGTGAGACCCTAAACATCCTGTAAACCCTTCCCTAAAATACAAAAAAAAACCAAAAACCTAAAAGTTAAATCAATCTTCAGCAAAGTGTCAGGAATGAAATATTATGTATTCCTCACTGCTTTAAAATAATTACAAATGAGAATGAATATACTGTTGAGATGCAATATGGACTGTAGATTTTGAGCTTGATTGGGGGATAATGGTGCAGCTCAATGGTGAGAAATCATTTTGACATAGTTATCCAAATTATAGAGAATGTGTGAAACATAAATCAATATACTACTTTCTTCATTGAGAGCATCTTGGTGTAAAGCACTTATCAGGAGAACTATGGAGTATGCTCAGAACCATAATAAAATGAAGTAGTTATACAAAACCTCGTAGTTACACTTGGAATCATTATCTTCAGTATATGCTAATATCATAGCCTAAATGTTCTATTAAGAATAGTTCTACTGAGGATACATTAATAATAAAAGACAAGACAAGAAAGTTGCTTGGCTTTAAATGCTTTAATTATAACAGACAAGACAAAGACATGTTTGGTTTCAAGTATTTAATAATGTAGATTGAGCGGCCAGAACTATTATATTTTTCTCATATTGTTAATTATTTTGTCTCATTGATTTTAATGATGTTTCATACTTATTCAAAAGGCTTCATAATTTACTTAATTTTTGTTCTTTGAGAATATATTTTATGAAGCCTTTTAAATCATATTCTCAAAGAACTGAAGAAAATAAGTAAATTCTTTGAAAAATGAAACTTAGAACAACTTAGCATATATGTGTGAAATGAGAAGAAATTTAGTACTGATATCTGTGAATAATTATTGTCAATTATTACAGTTTGGGTATCTTGCTCCTTATTTTATTTTAATCAGAAGACAAACCCATTATAGTTATTTCATAGAGTTAGAATACATTTTAATTTAAAAAATAGTTCAATTTAAGTACAAATTTCTAGAATATTACTGAAAAAACATAAATATTCATTTTGAAACATAAAAATATGGTCTTATTTGCATATTTTAGTTCAAAGTGAAAATTACTATGCTTAAAATAATTTTTCATCAATTTTATATTACTTTTTTATTCATTTGTTCTCTTATGAATAAAATTAAAACATATATAATTGTGAAGATATTGTTTCCTCATCATTTTTGGGACAATGTTCAAAAAATATTGTTTTATACTTAGCAATTTTAATAATAAAATCTGGTACTATATTTGATCTGCTTTTACTATATTTATTTTATTAAACAATTCTTTATTTTACAAAATATTTTATGAATACCATAATGGATATTGAAGGACAAGCAAATCCTTTATCACAGAAATTTTGAAAAGACTATGGGAAAAAGGAACCCTTCTCCACTGCTGGTGGGATTGTATACTGGTGCAACCGTTATGGAAATCAGAGTGGAGACTCCTTAAGAAATTACGACTGGAAATCACATTCAAGCCAGCTATCCCTCTATTGGGAATATTCCTGGAGGAACTGAAAACATCATATCATAGTGATAAATGTGTACCTATGTTTACAGCAGCGCAATTTGTGGTAGCCAAATCTTGGATACAACCAAGATGCCCATCACCTGAAGAATGGATGAAAAAGATGTGGTGTTTTTATACAATGGAGTGCTACTCAGCTATAAAGAATGATAAACTCGAAACCTGTGTATTTAAGTAGATGCCACTTGAAGATATACTTATAAGCAAACTAAGCCAAAGCCACATGTGTAAATATCATATAGTTTCCCTAGCATAAGAACTCAAAAGAAGAAATAAAAATAGAAAGGTATAACATAATTAAAAGGAAAGCAAGAACTTGAGAATTAAACAATGAAAAGAAAGCAAGGAGAAAAGCTAGGAAACATGACAGGGGCAAAGCCATACATTTATGCGTACAAGATGGGTAAGGCAATGATCCTGAGAACTATCAACAGGTTGTTGAAACTAGAAGTTAGTTGGTGGAATTCTCAACCTTCCTAACTATACATGCTGATACCTGTGAACTAAATGACTGCACTGAAGATAGCAATGTGTAATAGTGAGGTCATGCTTGGAATGCCTGTCATTCTGGTCTTCTAAATATATGCTGCTTGTCATGACATACCAATTATGGCCAGACTGTATCTCAAGTAAATGTTTATTTTTTTATTAAAAAAGGATAATAAGTGAAAAAAAGAGACAAGAAAAAATGTCACAGGACTGTCCTGCTACAATGATATATATGGTTAGATTTCTAAATTTCTGTGTAAAAATATGTAACTGTTTATTTATATTTTTTAAATATTTTTTATTTCTTAGTTCTTTTTCCATATTCTGCAGAAGCTTAATGCTTCACATATCAATATTGATGGAAAATACATGTTCCATCTTATGACTAAGATGTTTGATATTCAGACAGATAGTGAGGTTAAACCCAGATGCATATGTTGTAGGGTAATAATAAGCTTCTCTTCTGGAGGGTTAACAACCTAAATTTAAAGACCAAAAATTAGAGAAAAAGAAGGGCTGCAAGGACAGCCAACATTTTGGCCCTAGCCTTTCAAGGTCAGTGAGGACACAGGACATAGGAGAACCTATACTGTAGCATCATGTAACTCAGTTGTGTCCCAAATTTTCTGATCAAGGAAATTATGGGGCCACAGAGGAATGTGATCAATGATTTAGAGTATGCTTAAGGAGAGTCACATGGAGAGAAAACGTTCTCTCTGGCTTTCACAGAGAGCACATTGGTCAAGCAATGGCCATAACTCATCCACATGGCTGACACTGACAAAGGATCTACAAAATGTGGTACAGAGTTTCACAATAAATCCTGACAGGATTTAACTGACCTTGTCAGATACAAAAGTCACATTTCTTGTTATATAGGTCTTGCTTTATCTTGGTCTTAACCATCGCAAGAAAAGTGTAGAAATGAGGTAGGAAAAGTGAAGCCATGTTAATATGCAGAGCCATGGAAGGCTCAAGTCCATAGATTCAGACATTGCCAGTCCTGTGGATAATCCACTATTATTATGGACTATTGGACTATATTGGAATATTTTGCTGAATTCATTCACCTAAAATATTTGGATGGCAATGGAATGCCCATCTCTGACAAAACTAAACAAGAAAAAGGAGATATAAATGAAGGACAATTTTGTATCTGTATATACAAAATAGGATAGATATATGGCCACTTTCTCTTAATTCAATAAGAAGAAAGATTTGTACTGAAAGTGTTTGGACAGAATATCATTTCTGCATCTTGTGCTATGAATGACTACTTCAAAGACAACAATATGCAATGTATTAATTGTTGCAAGTCTCCTACCAACCTGTTTTGAAACTGTCACATTGTAATTTTTTCTCAATAAAAATAAAAAAGAAATTTTGAAAAGAGTACCGTAACAATATCTTTATAGCTATATTCCTTACCTATCATTATATTCATTGGGGAAGGAACTTAAGGCTGTTGCCTGAAAACAGAGACAGTTGTAGATTTATATTAAGCTGAAATTTAAAATAATCCAAATGAGTTCTGCTTCAGCTTGACACTTTCAATGTCATGTTTATTTTCTCTCAAGATGGTCTGCTGGCACATGGTAGAAGAACATGTAAAGCAGATGCGAACCTAACCAGAAGAAAGCTTTTAAAACTGGGCACCAGGGACATTTTGTGCTTAACTTTGCCTCTTCCTGTAAGAAAAGCATAGAAGGCTGTCAACACTCTAAATTTTTTAAAGACTTTTAGCAAGCATCATTTTTAGCCTCAAATTTTAAAATCCTGTCACCATTGAAAGCAACGGTGTTATTAGAAATAATCAGCAAAATAAGAAAAGTCACTTTCATGCAGAGCCCAAAAAGAATGATCAGTGATGAATAATTAATGTCCTATAGATTTTAGATTATACAATATTAAGTGTGCATAAAAAAAGAAAAGGGCAACAGATTTATAAAGATGTGTAGAACAAAGGTACATTTAGGCACAGAATTCTGAAGTCAGAGCTGGATTTTGGGATTATTGAACATAAACTTTACTTGAAAAGGTAGAGTATAAATTTTGGAGAGTATGGAGTTAAGAAAATACATGAAGGTAGAGTCATAGAAAATTAAATGCACTGAGTTATTTCAGTTAAAGCTTGGAAGTGAAAGCTCACTTGTGTCTCTGGACTCTGGTGTGTCCACGGAGTTTGATAGACCCATGTTCTTTTTCAGTGCACAGTTCAAATCTACAGTGACTCAACAGATAATTTGATGCAAATCAAATCATATAATGTGGAAGTTGTAAGAAACTTTTCTGTAAATAAATCTGTATGGTAGTTTCTTTTAAAATTATCAAAGGCTTTTCTTAGAAAATACAATGTAAGAGAATACATCAAAAAGATAGCAGACATGTTTGAAATAATGATGCCTTTTTGCTATAAAGTTTTAAATATCCTTCCTAAAAAGTGAGAACTCCATCTATTATATATTCCTTAAAATATTACTGTAGAACCAATGAAATTGTTATTAATCTGTTACTACATGGAACACATAGTATGAGTTACATAATTATCCCCTATCTATACATGAGACACTAATGTCTAGGTCCATAGATCTGAGCTATCCCTAAAACCTTATACTTTATAATTGGCTGATCTAGATCTAAAGATTCTTATGATTGCTCCTCTAAGTAATTTTGAAAAAA
>NW_004524601.1:6449816-6451199 GCF_000260255.1 Octodon degus | reverse complement strand
CTCTTTTTGGTTATATGCTTTAATCTTAAAATTAGTTATCTACCTATAGATAATGTAAGAATATGTTTTAATTTTATAACTTTATCAGAGTTTAAAATAAGATTTTAAGAACGCCATACTTTGTTTAGTTTCTTTTTTTGGTTAGCTTTAAAATTCAATGCGAATTAATGTTTTGTTGATTGTTAGTAACTGATGATTTTATGAAAATATGCTCAATCCTGGAAATGTCTTAACTAAGCTAAAACCATTTAACAATACATGGGCTAATCTAAGTGTTCGCTGTCAAATATGCAAAACATTTGCAAGGAAATAATAAATGTCATGAGGTTTTGTTCCTTACTATAGCAAAGGATAGCAGATATATTAGTAAAATTCTTCATAGCAGGACACTTAGTTAGAAAAATACAGACAAAAATTTATAAAATATTACCTTACTTTTATTCATAATCTGTCTTATTAGACCAAACAGTAGTCGAAATTCAAAAGAAGACTTTCATTACCAAAATCCATAAAAATAAGTGCAAACATTTCCTTGAATTTTTAAAGTAAAACTATAGCACTGTACAGTCAGTTGTTCCCAATCAGATACATTTTTGAAAGTGTATCACTGGTGTTTTCTTACAAGCATACCTTCTAAGAGAAGTACAAGTAAAACCCTTTAGTTTGCTTGATTTTCTGACTGCTTGGGATTCTTGATGGGATTTCGTCCACTGTCTTCCTACACTGCTGCTCGTTTCGGTGGAGAATATCAGATCCCACTGCTGAAATGTGAGTCCCTCCCGGTTTCCTTTGTAAAACTTCAAAATTTTCATGGCTTTTTGTACGTAGGTCAGCTCCATGTTTGCAATGACTCTGCCTTTCATAAAATGTGATTTCTCTGGCTTAGACTTTTAATACTAAAAAATCATTAAAGTATCTCCATTAGAAATATTTTATAAATATCTTTCAATTTCTCTGTTCAGGCTGTGAGACCTTTTTGATTGCGTTAAGTGGGGCACAGCAGGCTTGGGATGCTCAGCCATGGCAAGGCTGCGTACTTTGCTTCGCAGGTTCAAGTGATACTTTGCTGTGCTCTATTATCATGGTAAGTAATGACAGCATTTGCAATTTAGGCTTTCCCTCAGAACACACGACTGTTTTAAGACTACTGATCCACTATTTGAGTAGTAAAAGACAGTAATCTGCTGTTATCTGTAATTTATCTTAACTTTAAAAGCAACATTGAACTCTATGCTTATCAGTTTTTTCCTACGTGTACATACTTAGAATAGACTTCAATTGTAAATTAGATACACTAAGAGACTGATAGCAATAATTAATAGTAATTAATAGTAAGCGGTGACATTTAAAATAATAGACTGTGATTAAGTGAATATGAGTACC
>NW_004524601.1:6442904-6444856 GCF_000260255.1 Octodon degus | reverse complement strand
TCTAGAATTTATGAAGAACTATAAAACACTAGGGCCTCAAAATATAAAGACCCAATCCAGAAATGGGAATCTGAGATGAACACACGCTTCTCAGAGGATGAAATTAAAGAAGCGAAAAAATATATGAAAAAGTGTTCCACATCACTAGCCATTCCACAAAATGCAAATTAAAACCACATTGAGATATCTTCTCACCCCAGAAAAAATGGCTCTCACAAAGAAATCAACCAACAACAAATGTTGGAGAGGCTGTGGGGAAAAAAAGAACCCTTTTCCACTGCTGGTGGGAGTGTAGACTGGTCCAACCATTATGGAAATCAGTATGGAGACTCCTTAGAAAACTTGGACTGGAAATCCCGTTTAAACCAGCTATTCCTCTACTGGGAATTTTCCTGGAGGATCTGAAAACTTCATATCATAGGGATATATGTGTGCCGATGTTTATAGCAGCACAATTTGTGATAGCCAAATCTTGGAAACAACCAAGATGCCCATCACCCGAGGAATGGTTGAAAAAGATGTACTATTTTTACACAATGGAGCATTATTCAGCTATTAAGAATCATAAACTCGTGTTGATTATTGAAACTGTCCTACCAATTTGATTTGAAACTGTCTCATTGCTATTTGTTTCTTAATAAAATTATAGAGAAGAAAGATAAACTTGAAGTCTTTATATTGAAGTGGATGCCACTTGAACATTTACTCATAAGTGAAATAAACCAGACACACATGTGTAAATATCGTATAGTCTCCCTAGCATAAGAACTCAAAAGAAGAAATACAAATAGAAAGGTATGATACAAGTAAAAAGAAAGCAGGATCTCGAGGACTAACTAATCAAGAGAGGGAAAGGAGAAGAACTAGGAAACATGACAATGTCAAGCTATTCAGTTATATGTACAAGATGGGGAAGGCAATGATCCTGAGATTCTCCAGAAGATTTTTGAATCCAGAAATTAATTGGAAATATTCTCACCCTGACTAACTATATATACTGATACCTGTGAAGTAAGCAACTGTACTGTAGTTGGCTATCTGTAATAGGAGTTTCATGCTTAGAGTGCCTGTCATTCTGGTCTTCTGAATATGGGCTGCTTGTCATGACTTGCCAGTTGCTGCTATGCTGTCTCTTTGGTAGATGGTTGTTCAAAAAGAAGGGGGTGGTGAATGAAAGCAAGAGACAGGGAAAGGAATACTGTGGGACTGTCCTGCTTCAGGGTTGCATATGGTTAGATTTTTGGACTTATGTGTAAACATGAGAAGTATACAATTCTTTATGCCTATTTTAAAAATATATTCTAATTTTAAAATGCTTTTTATCATATTCTGTAGGGACTTAAAGTTCCACATATCAATACTTGATGAAAAATACCTGTTCCATTTTATGCCTAAGATGTTTGATATTCAGACAGATAGTAAGGTTAAGCTTAACAGCCTAAGTTGTATTGTAATAACAATAAGCTTGTCTTCTGGATGGTTAACAACCTAAGCTTGCAGAACAAAATTAGAGAAAAAGGAGGGTTGCAAGGAAAGCCAACATTTTCGCCCTAGCCTTTCAAGGCCAATTAAGACTCAGGACACACGAGAACTTGTACTGTAGTGCCATGTTACTTGGTAGTTTCCCAAATTTTCTGATCAAGGAGTTTATGGGACCAAAGACGAAAGTGATCGATGATGTAGAGTGTGCCTGAGGAGAGTCACATGGAGAAAAAACATTCTCTCAGGCTTTGACAGAGAGCACATTGGTCAAGCAATGGCCTTGACTAATCCACATGGCTGACACTGACAAAGGATCTACAATCTGAGGTACAGGATCTCAGGCTAAGTCCTGAGGGGATTTCACTGACCTTATCAGACCCAAAAGCTACAACTCTTGTTGCATAGGTCCTGCTTTACCTTGGTCTTAACCATCCCACAGAAAAGTATAAAAGCGAAATATAGGAAGTAAA
>NW_004524601.1:6434341-6442670 GCF_000260255.1 Octodon degus | reverse complement strand
GTTACATTCTCTTAATGAATAGAGGACTTTGTTCTAATGGTTTTTGTAAATAGCATATCATGTCCTCATCTTGTACAGCAATTAACCACTAAGAGGAATGCATGCAATGTGTTAATTATTGAAACTGTCTTACTAATTTGATTTGAAACTGTCTCATTGCTATTTGTTTCTCAATAAAATTATGAAAAAAAAAGAAATAGAAATCCCAAGAACAAATGGATGTTCCCATGGGGTTGCTCCCAGAAAAAGGCATTCGCTTACACTATTTCTTTTTTCAACAGAGGTATATGCGACAAGGCACAAGAATGCATCAGATGAGCACAGCCTCACAGCCGGCATAAGGTAGGAAGACTCCCAAGGTTTCTCTCACTTATGTACTTACTGTTCTCAAAGCTAGTTTTCCCTTATCTCTGATGTTCTATATTGTTGCTATATTACATGTTGTTTAGACTATAATGGAGTTCAGTCATTCCAGAATGTTATAAATGATTGTATTAAACCATGATGTGCCGGAGAGATAGCTCAGGAGAACAAGCACTTACCTGGCAAGTGCAAGATCCTGAGTTCAATCCCTGGTACCCCAAAAATAAATAAATAAATAAATAAATAAATAAATAAATAAATAAACAAACCATGATGATTCAAATAGCAAAAGTATTGCATGAGTTAATCATCATAACTTGAGATGACCCTGAAATATGCTATAGTATATAGTCCTTTTTTTTGAAAATTTACTGTGACACTTGATATAATAAAGGCGATGAAAAAGTCTGAATTTAAAATTCACATTATTTTTGCCAGTGTTATCTAAACACTGCAGCTCTTTTGAAGTCTACAACAGTGTGAGGAAAAATTAAGAAATGTTAGAATGTATGAATGTATGATTTGGTTATATAATAAATGCATGCTTCATCAGAGAAATAATTTTTAATATGGTAGATTGAAAAGTTAGGGATTTTTGATACTCTTTCTCATAAGAATGCTAAATGTTATCAAACTATTTCAGGCCATCTGCTTTGCATGATATATCCATGAGGAACGCTGGAAAGCTGGCTGATATGTCTACTTCCTAGAATGTTCTCCACAGTTATTGTCACTATAATTATTATGAAACCAGTTAGAGGAATAAAGATACAAGAAAACATTTTAAAATATCTAAATGTAATGTTTGACTGTAGACCTGGATTGTTATAATAAATATTTATAAGATGAAGTTATATGATAATATATTCTCATGATCAGAGGCAAAAATCCTCACTTCATCAATGTTGGGGTGCAAACATGCAATTTTAAGCAGTCGGAATGTCACTCAGTAAATTGCGCATTCCATCTGTCACCATCTCTACATTTTACTACTGACAAAATTCTTGACTTGATCCAGGAAATTGTTCCCAGCAGGTCCCATCATACTGAATAATGCTCTCCTTTATATGAACAGGTTGTTCAATCAGCAATATTCCCAATTTCAGACCAGAAAGGAAAATCAACTCCGAAGTCAGATAAGTGATACGAATGTGTACTTATGGAGAACTATGCACGTGAATTTGGAAATGTAGTTAGAGCAACACATGCTATAAAAATATAAAAAAGGGTTCTTCAGGATCCCCATCAAAATAATGCAATTATGGAAACAGATCAAGCTCATTCTCTATGTACCATGTACTGTATAACTTTGATGAATAAGAAAATATGCACCTATTTATTTATACGCTCAGGCCCATCATGAACTCTAATGAAAATGCTTATTTCAGAAAACAGAAACATAAGAAGTGCAATACTGTTGCTTTGTTTTATATATTGTTTGCTTCACAACTATGTACCTAGAATGCTTTTAAATAACAGCAATTCATTTCTATTCCTTAGTATTTGTGTAGGCGAGGGTTCTAGCCTAGGCTTTCCAAGTATCTCCCCCTCCACATAGGACCTGCAAGTGTGACCCTGTAGATCTCCACTTAGAGTTGGGTCACACAGAGGGACTCAAATACCTCTGCTCATGCAGAAGAGTGTGGTCAGAAGTCTGGAGGTTGGTGAACAGCTATATCCTTTTCATCTGTTGTAGCATTCTTGGCCATCTAAGGGTCCCTCCAACAGATATTCTGCCTTCCAGAATGGTACAGGACTAAAATTATGAGAAGTTACAGCCCTCAAAAGCACTAGTTTTTGGTTGGTTTTTTTTTTCCATTTTATGGAAAAGGTCATGCAAAATTTTGTAAATAAATAATAGGAGAATAACAATAGTTAATGCATTAATTGTCTATTTATTTATTATTTATTTATTTATTGTATTTTTAAGGAAGGGTCTAACAGGGAGTTCAGGGTCTCACTACTAAATTGGACTCATAGTGATCCACCTGTTTGCAGCCTCCCAAGAGCTGGGATTATAGGCACACACCACCACGCCCACTCTCAACTGCTGTCTCAGTGTGCACCAGGGGTAGGGCTGTCACAGCAGGTGGCAGGACTGGACCCTCATCCCTGTGCCTGCTTGCAGGTGCTGATTTCTTGTCGATAAGCATTCTTTCTGGTTTGAGATGGAGTCTCAGAATTGTTTTAATTTGTATCTCTCCAATTACCAATGATACTGAACATGTTCTTGTTATTTATGTGTCATTTATTTTTCTTCATCTGAGAACTGTACATTCATCTCAGATGCCTATTTTTGGATTGGGTCTTTGAATTTGGAAGCCTGATTTTTTTTCAGTTCTTTGTATATTGTAGATAGAAGTCCTTTGTCCAAGTGACAGTTGACTGCAACTTTTATTCCCACCTGGTTCATTTTCTTTTCAGGCTGTTGGCAGTTTCTTTTGATGAGACCCCGGTTGTTGATTCTTGGACATCTTCCCCGAAAAGCACTAGCTTTAGCATACGTGTGTTTTGAGCATTATCTTTGAATAAACCTATGTGCCAGGAGAGGAGAAGCAGAACTCAGTGTCAGACATAGCAGTAAAAAACTAAAGATACTTTCAGTCTCAGTCTAACACAGTCTACTACATACCTCCAAATATTTTCACATTCTCCGTGTGACATGTATTAAAGCTCTCTGCCATGACCTGCGTATTACAGAAACACTCAAGTTCCAGTGTAATGACATTTGGAGGTGGTGTGCTTAGGGCATGATTAGGACAAGGTGTGACAAGGAGAGTACAGCCCTCCTAGAGTGTTAGTGCCATTATGAAGAAGAGCAAGGGACACCAGATATTTTCCATTCACCATAGAAACACATAAGGAGGGTGAGAAATCAGTCCCGAGCAAGTCAAGGCAGCACCTGTCTCAACACAACCACGCAGGCTCCCTGATACTAGATCTCCACACTCCACAACTATGCAAATGCAAATTTCTGCTGTGAGTCACTTTGTCTATGAGATTGTGTTACAGAAACCTAAATAGATGAAGACAGATTTTGGTACCAAGAAGCACGGTGGGGCTGTAATAAGTATAAATATTGTGAAACTAACTTGGTTCTAAATGATGAGGACAGGCTCAAACAAGTTTTCGGATGTATGCTAAAATTAAGGACATAAAAATTGACATATCTGAGAATTTGCAAATAAAAAAAGGTGGTGAGCCGCTGGCCCCTGAAGCTTCATCTGAATTGACAGCCACTCCCTGTCAGCCACATTCTCACTTAAACTCTGCCTTTTATTAGCTCAGTGGCCACATTAGATTCTCATAGGAGCACACACTATGGTGAACTACTGAAGCAGCAATCTTGTGCGCTCATTGTTAGACTCTAGTACTTGATGGTGATCTGAGGTGGAGCTCAGAATGTGATGATCGCCTTCAGGAATGGCTGCAAATGCAGATATATGACAGGAGAGAGGTTTGAGGGTACAGAGATCATAATAAATAGATTAGTTTCCAACTCTTATCAAAACCCTACCAGTGAACGGCAAGTGGAAATAAAGCTGCATGCAATGTCAAGTGTTGATATTTTGGCATGTATACTGCCTGCCCATTCTTTTATTTTCACATCCATTTCTGGCTCTTCCTGCATTACGCATTTGTCTCAATCACAATTTTGGAAATCCCACAAGCTAACCCCACTGAAAATCTGCTTTGAAAATGGGAAAATCACAGCAGGACATAGAAGACTTGAAGCATGACAACAAGAAGAAAGCTCCACTTAAAGCAAAATATCAAGTCTTTCTTAAATTGCAGGTTCATTGCAGTAGCTGATGAACCTTTTCCAAGCCAGCTTTATATAATACATGACAATCACTGTCCAATGCATAAGACTTTCAAAACTGCCTCACCACATGGACAACAATCACCCTGTATTAATAGGGAAGGCTGTGGAGTTTTCAAAAGAAAAACATGTACACAATGACCAGAAGAAATTTTTGAAAGTGATCACTTCATGAAATATGTCCACACTGATAACATAATTCTTAGTAACTAATGACATTGCTGAACCTAAGAAGCCCTTTAGCTTAGGTGAAGGTGTCTGCTACTAAGGACATTTGTTATCAACTTATAGAAGAGGCTGAAGTTCAAAGCACAGAACTGTTCCTTTTACAGCAAACCTCATCACTAAATGAGCCAATGAAATAGCAAAATGTATTTATGCCCAATTGTTAGAGAAGGCTAATGTGCCACAGTGCCGTGCAGTACAGGCTGGGGAGACCACTGATGCTGGTAGCAAGCCAACAATCCTTCATTCTGTGCAATGTATTTTTCAGGAGGATGTGCAAGAGGATATGAAATTTGCACATTTGTTCTGGAAGATAGCTCAGTGGTCTAAGTGCCTGCTTGGAAAGCACAAGGACCTGGGTTTGATACCCAGTACAGCATACTGTGCTGGACCCAACCTGGGTGTGCCAAGCTAGCCTCTGAGACCTGGCATGGTGACACAGGCCTGTATTCCCAACTCTGAGGATGTTAGGAATAGGAGGATCACTACAAGTCTGAGCTGCATAGCAAGACCTTGCACAAAATGCATAAAATTAAAAAAAAAAATATGTGCACACTTGTTGCCAGCTGATGCCACAACTACAGAACTATTCAAGTTTTTGGAGGATTGCTTATCAGAAAATGAAATTGATCATCTGTGCTATTATATGCATGGAGAGAGGAGAGACTACCATGGTTGGACAGCCATCTTGCTTCAATGTTTTAGTCAGATGAGAATTTTGAATGTGAGACTATGCACTGAGTCATCTGTAATGAAGTACTGCATTACCAGAAATTGTCTGCAGAGATTAACAAGCTTTTGTAGGATATGATTAAGATTATCAGCCATGGTACAGCACGTGGTCTTAGGTCACTTCCCTTCTTGCATGTCTGAAGGGCTGGACTCAGAGTACATGTGACCTTTCTTATTCACATAGGTCAGGAGGCTCTCTAAAAGTATCACTGGCTACAGCTTTAGAGCTAGGAAGCCTGCTCCAAAACTTTCTTCTAGAAAAAAAATAATCATCACCACCAGCAGCTCACTTCAACCACAGAGTGTGAAAGAACGTGCTTACTCCTGTGGTATACTCAAGTGGCCCTAGAACTCATTCTACAACTTCAAAGGAGAGTAACAACTGTGTTCAAGTCTGAACATGAAGTGGATGCACTGAAATCCAAACTGGAACGATGGGTCAGTGAAAGAACACTGGTATTCTTTACAAGTTTCGAATGTAAACATTGTAAGAGTCTGAGCCTGCCCCTTTTTCTTCCCTGCTGCACAGAAACCTATCTCAGCTTTCAAAGGACTTTAGGCATAACTTCTCAACCACAAAAGGACCCTGAACTGGGAGGGAAAGTATCCCTTTTGTAGACAAACCAGATGACTCAAATTTGCCTGTATTAAAGGGGGTTCAATGGTTCGAGGTAGCAAATTATGGGTGTCTTAAAAATAGATTTTAAGAAGCTACATGTCTCAGTACAATCTATATTAAAGCTAAAGCAGATCATTCTGTGCTTGGCACAAAAATAAATAACAATAACTGCCTCCATTTCCAATGACCTATCTTTGTGAAGCATGGTTTCTTCCGTGACAGTAAGCAAAGCAAGATTCAGGTATAGAAAGGACAAAAGCAACACATTTCAGCTCTGTCTATACCTGTTTCCTGTCATCCAATTTCGTGAAAACAAGCATGCGGCTCCCACTCATGCTGCATTACGTGGAGCTGTATAATTATTTCTTTACGTAATATAACAATAGAAAAAACTACGCAATGCATATGATGAGCCTGAATTATCCTGAAATTGTCCCTACTCCGCCCCGGGTCTGTGGATAAACTTTTTTTTTTTTAATTTGTGAACTGCTCCTGTAGAAATATTCATCAGTGAATAGGTGCTCTTCTTCGACACAGAGAAGAATGGCTGCACAGGGGTCCGGAAGTCAGCAGAGCTGTCGTCTTGAATCCCAGGGGTGAGGTCACTGCTTATGCTTTTGCAAATCGATGGCATCTAGCCACAGCCTGAATAAGATAATTCCCCTACAGAATAACGGGTTTGAGGCCACCTGGCAGAACTTCAGGTGGGGCAGCATCCGCCTTGGAGAAACCAGGAGCACGAAGTTTTCACATTTCTTCAATTGGTGAGAACCTGTATGAAGTGAATATTCCTCTTTTTCTTGTCATGGATGAGGCTGACTTCTAAGTGAAGTTTTAGCCATAGAAATTTAGAAGAATCCTATAGCTGCTGCTGTGTAGTAACTGTACGACGGGCTCCCTGTCATCCGAGGGAGATCGCCACTTACACCAGGGGAGGGAGCGCTGCATATTGGAAACTGTGCTGGGTTAACACAAAATATAACTGTGGTTTTTGGGTGGTCAAGCAGAGCTCACATTAGGATGCTATTCTGAAGAAAAAAAAAAAACAATGTTTGTAAAGTGTATTATTGGTGGTCTTTGAAAAGATCTTGAAGGATATACATGCAATGTATAAGATTATGCCATTGCTTTTATACCAAAGACAAGGTAAATGTTGAGAAAAAGCATAATCATAACTATCATTAAAATGACTATTCTGAGTAGTATTCTGGCTTTTATGACGTATTTCGTGCATATGGTATTTCAAAGAATCCTTTGTTTTAAAGGGACAATTCATCACTGGAGTAAAAGAATGTATCGTATCTAGGATGAACTGAAAAAAAATGATACATCAACACTGAATGAAAAATAAGTAAATATGAATGCAAAACCCTTCTGTCTATACTGATGTTTATGTCGCAAATATTTTTAAAGGCATAAATGCTACACTACTCTGATTACTATCAATATTCTGATTGCAATTCCTCAAAAATAACGTAGCCCTTCCTGAATTTATCATTCCAACAAATTTTGGCAAAATCTTATCTTAAAAATAAGATTACATTCAGTTTATAATTACATTATTTCTCGTAAGCATCTTTTAATATAGATTTGCAATAAAATGATGGACCTCTTTTTTATCTTGCTTTATGGGGTCAGTTTGAGGGCTTCGTAGTGGATACGCATCAGTGATGCTTTGCTGTGTGGTCCACAGCACACACTCCACGAGCAACTTTCACATTCTGATATGGCTTTTTTTAATTAAGCCCTTCTATGTTCACTAATCTTCCTTAGTATAGGTAAAATATTCAAGTTTCAAGCTTTATGACATTCTAGAGGAAAAAAGATAAACAGAAATAATTACATGGATAATAGAGAACGGACAGAAGCATACGTCAAATTGTTTATTATTATTTTATAGAAACTATTATTAACAATTTGTTAATAACATTGTTTTTTGATATGAGAGTACCTTGAAAGTTCATGTATTTATTTTACAGGATATAGGAATGAGAAAAGAGCTATGAAATTGCTCAGCAGCATAAGCACCTGCTTGGCAAGCACGAAGTCCTGAGTTTGAACTCTGACCCTGCATGCTGTGCAGGCCCTGGAACTGGGCAAGCTGGTGCATGCCTTGATCCTAGCTCTGAAGGAGGCTGAGACAGGAGGATTATTATGAGTTAGGACTTCATAGTAAGACCCGATATCATAAAAATTTTAAAAATTGAATATGAAAAGAAAACGTAAGATAACAATCAGAAAAATTCCATTTTCAGAGAAAACTAGCATGACATAAGTCTTTCTCTATACAATATCTAACATTCACGATCCTGTCAGCACCACACTCCAGAAGGTAACATTTATTTATGCAATGCTCTCATTTATTTCATCTATCATCCTTTCCTGTACCCTTCTTGTAAATTTTAAATTTATTTCTCCTTTCTAATCCTAAATTGATATACATAATATTTGAGAAATTATTACGTGTATTATGAATCTTTCTCATTCTTTCTAGATGATTGACGTCATTTATGTTGAAATAAAAAAGTAATAGCTATGTCTACACTAAGTACTTTTAGGATATATAT
>NW_004524601.1:6427850-6433911 GCF_000260255.1 Octodon degus | reverse complement strand
GTGACTCTCCTTAGGCACACTCTACATCATCGATCACTTTCCTCTTTGGCCTCATAATCTCCTAGATCAGAAAATTTGGGACACTACCGAGGTACATGATGCTATAGCACAGGTTCTCCTGTGTCCTGAGTCTTCACTGACCTTGATAGGCCTTTGGTCAGACCTTTTTACATGTTAACTGGCAAAAATCTCTTTAAGAAAAATTTGGAGGGCTGGGAGATGGATCAGTAGCATAAGCGTCTGCCTGGAGAGAGCAAGGTCCTGAGTTCCATCTCCAGTATGGCAAGAAAATAAAAAAAAAACCTTGGAAAAAATAAAAAGGTCTTATATATGGTGAATGCATCTTTGGTATTTTATTTTGTCTTAATACTGGTAAATTTTGTGTCCTCTTTTATATAGTTTCCAGATTCACTATCTCCATATACTCTGTCACATACTTAAACCTTTTTTCCTTTAAATTAATTTAATTTAAAACTTTTTAAAGATAATAAAAATTTGGCCCAAAAACATTAGAAATGAAACAGAATTTCACATTTGTGCCCATACTAATTCTTACAACTTAACATGCTTTAATAACTATATATTGTAATTAATATCAACAACAATTACATGTGAATTACACATATCTGAGAATATTATTGAATACTTTGAAAATACAGTGTAAATTCCAATAATAAATATAAATTTTCATGGAACTATCTGTCAGTAGACCAATTATAATAGGCTGATTTTTAAGATTCAATCTGTATTTGAAAAGCATCTTGGATCTCTCTTTGAAAGCGACTTTAGTACTTAGTATTAGAATCATTTAAAACACTAACATTAGAATGTGTAGCCAATATATACAGGATTTATTTTATGGAACAAAAGCTAAACAAAGAAAACAAAGCAAAGTAGTATCAGACTCTATGTTTTAATTACAAAAGTGATATACAAAGTAAAGGTTTTGGTGATACACTTGAGTTTATCAATAAACATCCTCATTTGCTTTTGCGTAGAAACATCTCCTAGGGTGGGAATCTCAAGTGCTTACCTAATTAATCCACCAGCTCCTGATCCAGATCGTTTTTAGATGAGAGTGCTTCTAATTGCAAATTATCCTTTAGAAATTTGAACAGATGCATGTTCCTCGCAGCAGGACGCACACGCGGCTGTTTCCCAGGCTGCTGCAGATTCCCAGCATGGACTTCACTGCACATTTGTGAGAAAGATATTTGCCCACTTTGATATGCACTTTCATTTCTAACAAAGCCTCAAATTAATGTATCTGCACTAGTCAATGGTAGTTCCTTTGAACTGTGCACTCCTTTTTTCAATCAATGTTTCTATAGTCTGATTTTTTTTATCTATGTATGAGGTCATTTTATCTAATACCTTGAAGATGAAATGTTCTAAGTGTGAGTAGTTTATTTGAGCACTGGACTTTTAAAATCTGTATATTGTTTAGCATTACAAAATGTTTACACCAAGTCCTCAGGTATTTAAAGGCATTTGTTTGTTTGTTTTTTTGTGATAGGTTCTTGATATGTAGTTCAGTACATTTTCTGTGTAGCCCAGACTGGCAACACATTCTTAGAGATCTTCCTCTTTCAGACTCACGAATGGTGAGATTACAGGTGAGCCCCTCTCACACATCCCTTTTTATTCTGGTTTGAGGGTGTTCCTACTTTGTAAAGCCTTGCTAGACAAGGTTATTACTTTCATATCTGGTAAGTACTTTTATATTAAATATTTGGTACTTAGATTTATTGTTGTATCATACACATTGATGTTTTCACTGTGCTATTTCCATATATATAAATTATTCATTTATCTCATTTAATATTTCTATAATTTCTTGTATTACATGTGAGTTCTAATTTTAAATATAACTGTTTTAAATTTTTATGTTTTTATATAAGAACACAGAATAATCAAAATGTACACAAACATTGACATATGTATGTACAGAAACGTGAGATTTGGACTTTAGTGGTATTTTTCCTGTAACTATCATTTTTTTGCCAGGCTTTATAACATTATTTAAATCTGCAAAATGAGTGATTTTTCACTGCTTTTTAATTTCATATCTTCCTTGCTATGCTCTCTCAGTCATTACTCAGACATCCTATCAATTTTGTCAAGACTAGTTTCAGTAAAGTTGACAGCTTTACAATATGAAACTAACTGTCAAAAAAGAGGACTTCTTTGTATGTCTTCTCCATTTTTTTCATCATCTCCTTTAATGTAATATTGCTCTTCAACTGTGTCTTTTGTCTTTTGTTTTGATATGGTTTATTTTTGGCTATGTGAGTTGCTCTTGCTGAGGAATTAATAGAAATACATTTTACACTTATTCTGGGTTTATTTTTCTAAACTTGAACATGTTACCGCATTCATCTGGAATTCTAACTTTACAAAAGATAACTGCACCAATTGCAATAATTAATTAAAATTCTTTTTTCCTATTTTTTTGTTATGTGCTCTTCTTGAAAATGGGTAGCAGAACATCCCACAATAATATAAAAATAATTCAATGAAGTTGCGGCTATTCTTAATATTTTAAAGAACTTAATAGATATTATCACCAGCTTTTCCTATTGTTTGTTTTAGATTTCTCCACTTAAGCTATAAATTTCTTTTTAATTGGTACCTGTTAATTCTTGGGATTATGGCTTGGTGATGCAATTTATATCTCACACCTTATATCCTTCAGCTTATTTCTTTAGTGGGTAGTAATCATTTAGGGTGTTCTTCAAATTTACTAATTCAAATTATTGTAATGTGGTCACATCACAGAATCAGCTTAGTTATTTGTGTCATTCAAAGTCACATAGCCTCATATGTCAAGGTCGTCTTCTATAATTTCTTTCTTGCCATGAAATAGTACACTATTTTTATAATATTCTATATTTTCTGATCTGAAATTCCTTTTGTCTTTTTGAGACAAGGTCTCATCATGCAATTCAGGCTTACCTTGAGCTCACTTTGTCGTCCAAGCTGGCCTGAAACTCACAGCTGGAATCACAGGTGTGTACTACCACGTGCTGGCTTCAATGATTTCTAATGAGAAGTGAGTAATCAACTCATTTATTCATCTACCTGCAATTTGTATTTTACTTTCATGTCAAAATTCCATAATTGCTTTTGGCTTTTACTATTTTACTATGATATACCTTGATGCATTTTACTTTCATTTGTCTTACCTGGGTTTAGCTGATCTTCCTAGGCTCGTATGTTTATATACCGAAGTTTGCAACATTTTGGGCCATTCTTTTATCGTAACTGTCCCCTGTCTCTCCTCTGTGTACGTACTCTCAGGGCTCCTGTTAAAGAGATAATAGAATGGTAGGCAATTCCCGGTTGGTGGTCTCAGCATGACAATCATTTAGAGCCAGACTTTCCCATTAGAAGCCCACTGTAAATTTTTCAAATATGAATTTCACTTCATGATGCTATATATTTAGAAAGAGAATTGCATTTTTCAAGCTGTTGCACCCAGCATGGCATAATTCTCTTTACCTCATTCTTTTCCTATATTTTCTATATTTCATTTTCTTTTATGATTTTCTTCAAAGAGTATTTAAAAGAATTAGCTATCTAAACAGATACAAGTTTTAGGCTTTTCTTTATTCTAGTATCATGTTTAAATGAAAGAAATAAATTATACATTTCTACAATGATATGATTTGTGGACCTGAATCATATAGCTTATACACGATATATCTCCTTCCTCTGTTCTCCTGAATTACTCAAAAAAGAAGAATTTAAGCTAATTAAATTAAATAATAATGTAGTCAGGATGACTTTTCTTCTCAGTTTTTGATTTTAAATAGTCCTCCTCTCCTTTCAGGATTGTATCTATATTAATTAAATTGAAATAATGTACACTATGGAAAGTAACTTTTGACTTTTTTTGTTTTTGGCCTGTGGAGGGGCAGGAACACCCCTGGAGAAAGGTGCTGCAGAGAGATCTGCTTAGTTCATGCAACCAGGGAGCAGGGGACAGGCCCAGAGGGCAAGGGGAGCAGGTGCCGTCGGTCTCCCACGTCACGCATCTGCATCTGGATGCTCCCCAAAGCTTCATGCAGTCATGAGCGGGCTTCTAGAGTTTTGGATTGATTCAGAGTCCAGTGCTGGGGTTGTGGGTGTGAGAGCTACAGCTGTCCTGGGGCAGGCAGCATGCACACAGTATAAGGGAAGGAAAGACGCTTGCTCTCTGCTGCTCTTCCCTTTTGCTCCTGTTGTTGTGCTGTTTTCTGGCACCGTGAATTGCTGCCCTCTGCCACGTGCATTGGAGCCAGCCACGTGTGGACTGAAACCTCAACAAACCATTCACTAAGTAAGTCTTTTCTCCCTTCAATACATCTTTCCTCCCTTAATTGTGGGGTGAAGTATTTTGTCAAAGCAATCAGAGTAACCAAGACATGACCAAGGTCCTTTCCTTTAAACTAAGCCCCATCTCCCACCTCCAACCACTCTCCAAAATGTCTTCAAACTGAGACAAAAATCAAATCGTGACATTATCAAGGTACGTCCTCATCACACCTTGGCATCACCATGGAAGTTAGAGCCCTCACGACCAGACAGTTTCCTCATAGTCATTCAGCAAGCAGGCCTTTGACACAAGCAGGTTTTGAAGGACAAAGGTTCCTATCCAAGCCTTCACCTTTTACTTTATGATACATGACATTAATGGAATGAAAATTTAAATTAAGTATGACATCAATGGGAAGAAGAATTTCGATTACTCTCACCCATGTTGCTGGACAATTTTATTACTCTTTCATCTTAAGTTATTCTAATTTCTTGAGATTTATTTCAGACATGAATATATATTTTATATAGACTATAAACTATAATCTTACAAAGCACATATATTTAATAATCTATATATTTCAATATGAAGTTTTATAATATATGTAGTTGTATAGATAACTTAAAGCTCTTTTCTCTTTTATACATCAAATATAACCTTTTTGGGATATTCTGTGTATGTGTATATGTGTATATATTTTATATAGATTGTATTTTATATTTTCTTCAAAACTTTAAAAAATGCACAATTTTTGAGTGTATACATATGTTGTTGTATTTTGGTTTTGGACAATTTTCCTTTTTAATTTTTTTAGACCTAATGCTGCATATTACTTCTACAATTATTGAGTTTTGTTATGACATTTCTCTGCATTACAGATGCCCTCTCTTACTTCCCTCTTCATTCCTTTGAGTCCCCTCCTTGTCCCATAATTTAGCATGTTTTCAGTATATTGTGCTTTTGGATACATAAAACAAGTTATTTTTAAATGTTTTGACCATACATTATTTGTGTAAATGTAAAAGATTTAATTATTATTTTCTGTACAAATGAGCATTTTTCTTGCTTCTGAGTTTTTGCTGTTACAGATTCTTTTCATAAATATCATTGCTCACGATGAGCTAGGACTCATCACTCTGACAGATAACTGAGCAAACATCTTAGAGGAGAAAAGTGGACTAAGACTCCGTGACTTCAACTCACGGCCAGCTGTCTCCTTTTCTTTCAGGCAGAAGCTACCTGGGGATGTGGTAGTGGAAGGATGGAATGGAGGAAAGATGCTCACATCATGACCGATAGGACCAGGGAGAGACAGTCAGCAGGCAACGGGCCGGGCCAACGCGCAGCTCCCAAGGAGAGTCCTCCTGGTCTACTCCTGCTTCCATCCTTCCTGTTTCTTCACCTCCCAAGTAGGCATCAAATTCCATCCCATCATTGCTTAATCCATGGATGAAGTTACAGCCCTCATCCTCATACATCTTCCAAAATCACTAATGCTAATATTGTTATGTTGAGGACCGCGGCTGCCACACATGAGCTTTTAAATAATATTTCTGATTCAATCCACAATGTATGACAACTGGCGCATGTCTGGTCCCCTGAGAGCTTACAGATCATTATTAAGGTTGCTAGAGAATTCATTCACTTTAAAGGCAAAGTAATGGAGTAAATTACAAGCTTCTAGTTGCCTCAGAAATATCAGAATAGATGTGATTGTGCATTAGCCAAGAAAAATTATGGAGGTACTGACATAAAATTAAAAAA
>NW_004524601.1:6399786-6409526 GCF_000260255.1 Octodon degus | reverse complement strand
AGAGATATAATCAGTGATGGTCCCATTGATAGCATCACTATTTTCCCACTGATATCATTAATATTGATCCCATCACTACATGTAAGACATAGAGCAAACAGGTTCTCAAGAACCACATATGCATGTAGAAATACTTGTTTTTTTTATTGATTCCTGTATTTACAGGATTAGGGAATGTCCCAGTGAATGTACACATTTTGAGACAACTGCCGAGGATTTGGCTCAGAGCAGTGTTTTACAAGTCCTGAGCAGAAATAGGACAGTGGAGCACCATCCCTAAAGAAACTAAAACCTTCTGGCTTAGCTGAATGAGCTAAGTAAGGAGATGTGGCAGGGGGAGGGAAAAGACCCTTCTCACTAGATGATTGTTTTGCTACAACTTCCATTTCACAATAGTCCAAAGTAAAACCAAAAAACTTAACTATGACAGAAGCAGCTACTTCCACTTTCTCAGTTCAGAAAAATTTTGCTACATCCCAGGACTGAGACAGCCAGGGCTACTGCCTATGGGAAGGAGCTGCAGCTTCAGGCTCACCCATTTTCTCAGACATGGAAGGGGAGCTGTAGCACAGAAAGCTTCTCTAGTAAGAGAGCCTTGGTCTGGTTCTGCATGGCCAGTCAAGCTCCTTGGTGATGCAGGTGATTCGTGGGGACCGATGCCTCAGAATTGATGTCTGCACTGCTGCAGGCTGCAGAGGTGTGTGGAAGGGAAAAGAGATGGCCAGCCCCACCTCCTGTGTGCTGGGGTTTAAACTCCATGGATGCATCATTGAGACTTTAAACTCTCACTCTCGTTGTGCTTGAGTGCTGGAGATTCTCATGTCAGTAAGCAGGCCAGTGGGCAGCATGAGAGAACAATGCTCCATTCTGGCTTTGCTGCCACAGCCACCCCTGGTGGCCCTTAGTGCCAATGAGACTCTGCAGTCTGCAGATCACTGGGCAGAGATGGATCCGGGGCCCACATCACCCCTCCTGGTGACCCGAGTCTGCCCACAGGCACTTAAAACTGACAAAAGTTCAGCCTGTACAAGTGCTGCCTTCCAAACATTTTGTAAAACTTCCCGCATTTCCCTTATCACAGGAATTCTTTATAACCCTCAATGTGTAAAACATTGTTAAATGTTCTCACATTGTATGCTCAAAATTCAATTAGAAAATAAAAAGTGGAATTGTTTCCTACTAAATTTACACCACAAGGCCCTAGAGATAGTTCACCTGACTAAAGTGCCTGTTTAAGCATAGCACAGTGGCCAGAGTTCGTTTCCCAGTGTGTTGTTCTGGCTCCACACCTGGGGCACAATGAGAGGATGCTTGAGACTAGGCATGGTGGCATGTGCCTGTAATCCCAGCTCTTGAGAAGCTGAAAACAGGAGAATCATTGTGATTGCAATCTACATAGTGAGACCCTGTAGACTGTATAGACCCTGTAAAACACAATTTATACCACATAATGGACTTTACTTGTGATAATATACTATCAACTTTTTAAATGCTACTAGTGATGGAGCTACAGCAACAGAAAGACAATTCAATCAGATAAAAGAAAAGAAGACAGCAAGGGTCCTTTGGAAATATCTTCTTAAAGGAAAGTGGGAGCATCCCAAGCCCAGTACTCATTTGGGGTTGAGTGCACATCTGTATCTTTTTAGAGAATGTTCAATGTGTCTTGTGTGTGGCAGAGCATGTTATCCAGCTGTTACATGGATGTAAAACTGGATAAATTGATTCCACCTCTCAAGAAGCCAATGTTCAGTCTTAAGGCAGAGATGCCTTAGATATCATGATACAGACAGTAGACAAAAATAGGGCTAGATCCGATCTGGATCCAATTAAAGAAATTGACCCAGAATGCCCAGGAGTTGGTAACCAAAATGGGAATAAAAATATCTGTGTAGGTTGTAAAGATAATTGAGCTGAAAAGCTAGATCAAAGAATGTGAGACAAAAGTTAGCAGTATTTTTAAGACAAAATAAAATACAAAGATAGGTAAATAAATTTTATTTCATCCTATTCTTCTTATAAGATTCTTCTTATAAGAGATGTCTGCTAGTCAGCATACAAAAATTCTGACTATTCTGTTTATAATTACAAATTTCTAAAACTGTAAAAGGTTATTAATTAATACTCAACTTGCTTAAGAATATCTCTGAGTGCACTTTGATTTTCAGATTGTCTGTGTATCTATTTATTTGTCTGTCAGACTACCTGTGTATCTGTTTGTCTGTTTGCTTTTTATTTGAACTCAAGAGATTTTTCTTTTCCTTTTGCATTTTAGATCACTTGTTTGTAACTTAATTTGGTTTATACACTTAAAAGCATGTTTCCTTTTGGATTGCTGGC
The DNA here is from genome assembly GCF_000260255.1 of Octodon degus. Classification (NCBI taxonomy): domain Eukaryota; kingdom Metazoa; phylum Chordata; class Mammalia; order Rodentia; family Octodontidae; genus Octodon; species Octodon degus. Next base: position 6,407,186 of record NW_004524601.1, on the reverse strand, counting down.
TGATCAAAATGATATGAAATCTGGTTTTCATAATTAATCAAATGATTCTTAAAATAATTAAACATAAATCCCTTAGGGTGATAGGATATTATTGGTAAAGGGTCCAACTGATGAATAAGAAAGCAACTGTCTGTAATAATAATTGTCTAGTTTTTGATCATTAATGGGAGGCCCTACTAGTCTAAATAGCCTTATATGAGACATCTCTAAAAATGTTTCTCAAAAAAATGTTGTGATATATTTACATTAGCCATTGTTAAAATTTTTAACTGTCTGGAAAATAAGATTTGCTTGTACAAAACCAAATTTAGAAACAAAAGTCATATGTTGATGACCATTGGTAGATTTATCTCATCATGTATTAAATATACTCATGGTTTCAGATATAAATACCTTTCAAATGTAAAACAAGGATTGTTTATGTTGATACATTTCTTTCTTTCTGATTCAGACATTTGCCTTTACTTTATACTCTAGTTGCTTGTCATAGGAGGTTCATGTCAAGCCAACATGAGGTCAACAGTCAGTAATAACAAAGACGAGGGGCAGGGGAAATGGCCCAGTGGAATAAGCACTTCCCTGGCAAGCACAAGGGCCTGAGTTCAATCCCTGGTTCCACCAAAAAATAAGAAAAAAATAACGAAGACTTACATGATAGATATGCTACGTATGTGCCATTGTACTTAGAGATGCCTAGACACTAAACAATCCTGATAATATTACATACTTCAATGATATCCTATTAAAAGACAACAAATTAGGAACAAACCTCTTATGTATAGATAAAAATGATTGATCAATAGGGTAACTTAAGTGTGTTACAAATTGTCATTATTATTGTTAAGCTACATATTGTGTATGGCTTTTGATTTCAAGTTTTCTGTGTAAAATTATATAACATTATCGTATATTATAACATTAAGTTATCTGTTGATATCCTTTAGGGATTCAACTACTAGAACATCCATTAATTCTAAATAATGTTATATTTTTAAATCTCAAAGTGCTTAATATTCAGACAAAATTAGTTTAGTGAAATTCACTTCTTTCATTACAATGTAAAATCAATAATATTCTTTTCTGGATATTTAAGAATTGAGTTTTGGAGACCAAAAAACTAGAAAAATAGGTGGGCTAGAGCACAAGCAATATTTTGTCCCTGATCCCCCAAGGTAAATGAGGACCCAGTACATAAGAAAACCTCTGAGACAACGTCCTACAGCTCAGTGAGTCCTCAATCTTCTGACCAAGGAGATTGTTTGACCATACGAGTAGGAGATCTATGGTGTATATTGTCCCTAAGGAGAGTCACTTGGGGAGAAAAGTATACCAAGCTTTCACAGAGAACAACTTGGTGAAGCAATGGCCATGACTCATGCAGACAGTTGACACTGACAGAAATGAAAGATGCTATGCACGCTTTCAATGTAAGTCCTAAAGAGATCAACAGACTTGATAGATAGAAAAAATTAATTTTAATAATACAGGGCTGGCGAGATAGCTTGGTAGACTAAAGTGCCTGCTTAGGCAAACTTAAGCAAGTACAAGGACTGCAGTTTGATTCCCTAGCACCACATGCCTTTCCAGCCCTGCATTCAGGGTGGGCTAAGCCCACTAGAGTCCAGGCATAGTGGGGCATGCCTGTAATCCCAGTGATGGTGAGGCTGAAAGCAGAAGGATTACTACAAATCCAAGCTGCATAACAAGACCCTGCATCAACCAACTACATTAAAACATAATAATAATAATAATAATAATAATAATAATAATAATGATAATGATACAACAACAACACAGGTCTTGGGGCAGTGAGATAGCTCAGCAGTTTAAAGTGCCTACTTAGGCAAGCTTGGGCAAACACAGGGACCATGCTGTGCCACCCTGCCCCCAGGGCATGCTGAACTAGCCACAAAAAACAATAAAAATAATAACATATGTCTCAGTTTAACTTAATCTTGAACATCCAGCAGAAAATTATAACCACAAGAAAGAAAGCCTTCTACTGAGTCCTCTAAGTGTAGCTCCTCCAACTTCAACTGACCACCCATCACTCGTAACTCAAAACAGGAAAAGGGGAGATGTGTAGAGCAGCGAAACCTGGAGCTCTGTCACATGTGTGCGGCTGGAGCAAAGCCAGCCCTGAGGCCACAGCACACCTGATCCAAGCCCCATGAACAAGCTAATTCAGCTCTAAGAGCACAAAGTGCCTGAGGAAAGCCAGGTAAACCTGAGAACATGGATGTGAGAGGTGAGCTCATGGTTAGACAGAGGGGTTCCACTGACAGCAACCTACCAAGCATGTAAATAAGCATGCTGCAGTCATTTGATGACACTTCTCTCCATCAAGAGAAAGCGTTCTACCCGACCTCAGCTTTTTGCTTAGAAATGAAGGTCTTACCTTCATTTCTTCATGGTCCTCTCCCTGGGGCTCTCTTAATAGCTGCATAGATGAAGCACTCCTTTTTTATTATATGTCATATGTAGTACAGATTTAGTACCTTTTTTTTAGTAGCCTTTCATCATGCCTCTAGTCACTGATCATTAAACATTCATAACATTTATAATAATTCATAATTATAAATCACTAAATAATAGCAATTGAAAAATGTCATTAAGTCTGATACATCAACTAACAATTACAGATAGAATATTCCAAAGAAGAGAATGACAATTTAAAAGTAAAATCATGTTACACATTGAAAAGAAATCCATAGAAAATAAGGTCTCTTAAGACTTTAGAAATCATTATGATTAATTTCCTAGGCTGTTCAATTAATATTTACTTACTGCGTGGATTCCAGATTGATGCCTTTATTGCTTAATCTGATACTGTCACAGTACCTATGTCCTTAAGCTACAAAAGCTTTTATATTGGTTAGTCTCAATTACTAACTAAAAACAGCTGCAAGGTGAAACTTTTAAACTGAAATCAATATTGGATTGCCTGTTGTTGATAAATAGAACCTAGCTGACCTCTACAACTCCGAGTGACTTTTTTTTCTTTCTTCACAGCTGCAGCTCACTGCCTAACAATGCTCACTGTCACACACTTCTGGGCAACAGGAGGTCGGTAGAAAAATGAAAGGAGTCAAAGATGCCACCAGCTTATGTGCCAGAGGAGTGAGAGTCCAGATTTAGGTTATGTTTATGTGACATTTATCTAATAAGCAAGGCCCAAGCAGAATGATAAATGCTTCTCCCTCTGCCTCTGCAGAAATGGGTTTATAAACAAGCACCTGCCATAAATCACAAAAACAGTTTGTCAAAAGTAACCAGAGATGAAATACATCTTTATAATTACTATAGACGTCTTGTGTCCCGCTTTCAAATCTTGCACTCTGCTCTTAGATCAACTATTTTGTCCTGCTTTAACATTAAATTATTTGTGTTTCATGTACCTTTTGGTTTTGACTGTCGCATGAGTCACCATAAAGATATTTGGGTTATGGCTCTACACCTGATGAAAACCATCACCCATGTGTTTTCCTCTTTCTCCCCTATTTTCTAGCTCTTATATTTTACTGTTTCTGGTATTTCTCTATGCCTACATCACGTTAGTGAATTTTAGGTTTGAAAAAACAATGACTCAAAGAAATTAATGCTATTCAAAATAATGACAAATAGGTTTTGTTTGGGTGTTTTAATAACATCACACAATGTATAAAAGAAAGGAACAAGCTAATACTTAGGAATAAAAAATAAGCCAGAAAAGCCAAAATGCTTCTTTTTGAAAATTATATCATGTCACAAAATGCTGTGCCAAGTCCTAGCAATTGTTTAGAGCACTATCGACCATCAGTACGTCTAACTTTGATAAAATACCTCTTTCACAACAGACACGGCACAAAAGCTAAAAGGTGAAAGAATACAAGAGTTTGGACATAAAAGCAGATTGAATTTGACTTCTTTTAAAAAATAGTATTCATGTTTCCCTTGTGGCTGTACTACTTAATTGGGGCACCATTGTTGCAATAGTTTCCCTTCACCTTAGTTTACGAAAGAGCTTGGTAGCAATTGTAGAATGGAAAGTGCAACCGTACACAACAGACAGCGCAACACTTGGGTCATCCCATTTAATTTTTCTTTCAAAGCCTATCGTTCACCTGCTGTGCTTATTAAATACAAGCACACTTTCTGTATTTGAATGCACTGTGCTCCACCAGGACATTCCAGGCACTGCCTTTGCCATTTCTAATGAGAGCCACCTCTCACTGTGTAGCCTCTGAATTTAAATTAGGTATGCTTTCCTACAAATGGCTTTTGGTTTCTTAAATTACCACATAACTAATTTATAATCATATTGCTGCTACTGACTAATCAACTTATTATTTTTATAGTTGCTTAAGGAACAACATACATTGCCAATGGGAATGTTGTAAATTAGGTTACTGAGTTATGTGGGTTGCTTGATAAATTATGAACAAATTAGGGATGCTTTTGGATTTCTGTATGTCTAATGTTTGGATACTCAGATGTTTATTAATAAGTTATGGAGATACAGATATAGATATGAATTCATACCAAAGTTATTTTCTTTAGCAGTATTTTTATATTATAGACTTTTAAGTTTTAATTTTAATTCACTGAAATAAATAGCAGTAAGTAAAAATGTAGTAGATTTCAAAATTCCTAAATGATAATGACTTAGACTTTAAAATGTCTAAGGAGCAGGTGCTGTTTTAAACAGTAATCTCAGAATGTTTTAGAATTATAGAAACAGTGGACATAGGGTTCCGATGTAATCTGATCCTTTGAATGTATAATTTATACAAAAGTGGGTATCATTCACAAGTAAATATTACACTTTGGGTTTTGCATTTTGATTCCTATAGAGCAACTAATCAATAACTGATGGGGTTAATATATACTTGCAATAAATGCATGTTATTATATAATATGGAATATAAGAATTAATATAATTCTTTGTATTATATGTATTCAAACATACAATTAAAGGCCAGCATTCTTAACTGTTATTGTTAAAATGAGTGCTCTTCAATATTACACATCTTTTCACAATTATACTGTCATACAGCCTGCTTTGGTTAATTGTCTCCTTCCCATTTAAAATGTATTCTATTAAAACACTATTCTGAAAACTAAGAGCTAATACTCTTACACAAGCAAATAGTCAATACAAAGATGCAAAGAGTGCAAAATAAATAAACAAATGAAATACAATTTCGCATATATATATATATATATCTCCTGGGAATAAGTATCCTACTTACTTAGCATACATTCTCAGATATATTCATGGCAATATGCCTGAAGTGTGCAAAACCTGGACCAAAGTACAGAGATGGGCAAAATCAAAAGGGCTGTCAATACAGTATACAAATAAATTTTGACATGGAATGGTGCTATGGAAATATCATTCTCATACTCCTTTATTTTTTTGTAAAAGTCAGATGCTGCCAATTAGGGTTATATTTTGTCAAGCCTACAATTCTGGAAATTTTTACAGATGTGTATATTTTCTAACTAAATAAAAAAGAACAACGGCAATTTTACTATCTAATGCTAACATTCACATATCAAAAACTGTCAGTAAGAAACAGTACTGCATGCAGATGTGTTCTTAGCTGCTGCATTTTACTGATCCACATGGGGACAAATAAGAGTATAGAAGAGTCATCGTGGGAATGATATAAAAAGAAACAGACATTGTTAAGAATGGAGACTCTCAGTGTGGGCCTGATAGCTCAGGGGACTAAAACACCTGCTTAGACAGGCGCAGCGACTGGGGTTTGACGCCAACCTGCCGTGCCGGCCTCAACTCCGGGCTGCACTGAGAGGGCAACTGAGACGGGGCGTGGTGGCACGCACGCAATCCCAGTGCTTGGGAGACCGAAAACAGGAGAATCAGTTAGAATCCAGTCTGTGTCATAAGACTCTGTAGACGCTGTACGAAATACATTTAAAAAAAATGAAACTCTCAAAGAATGACAAGCAGAATATCATCAAAGAAACATATATGAATACAATATATTGTTCTGAAACTGTTCTCATTTTTGCTTCTCATTTTTTACTTCTGGTATTACCTTTAAAGGTAGCATATGCTTCAATGCAATGTATGTTCACTGAGGATGAAATAAATTATTTACATTGATAACTAGAATGTATTTGTTAACTGGAAATATCAATATAGTAATTGATTCTCAGAAAGAAGTTGTTGACTTTGAGTTTAAAATTCTAAAATAAAATTCTGCAAAGATACACTAAAAATAATAGTTGAAATTCAAAACACTATATAAATTAATCTTGGAAACACGGTGTGAAAGAAGCACAGATATATCCAGGTTATAATGAAGTGAAAAATTATACACTGTGATCAAATTCATTCTATAAGAAACTACAGCAAATCATAAAGTAATTGGATTCTAAGAAAACGAATATCAAAACATGACCAGAATCACAATGCTTGGGACTGCTGCGGTACGGCAGTGACCCCCGATAGGGTTGTGAATCTGCACAAGTCTCTTCCAGTTTCACATATTGAATCCCTGATTCTCTGCACATGACAGGTTGTGACTCTACTTATAAGAGTTCTTTAAGTTAAAATGAGCCTGTTGCGGTCAACTAGAGTTTAACCTGACTGATCTTCTCATGAGAAGGACCCTGCTAACTGACAATGCAGGACATGCTGGTCATAAGGAATGATCATTTTAAAAGAAAGCAAATGGTTATGTCTACATCCCATGAAGGAAAACAACTCCTCTGGAAATTTGATTTTTCATTTCCAGTGTCAAACTGTAAGAAAATAAATTTCTGTTGTATACTCAGTAGTATATACTTTCGAAATGATACAGTTGGCAAAATATGGATAGATTGGAACCACGGAGTATACCTTCTGAAACTGGATCAACATACACCTCTCCTTAAGGTTGCTGATGTTGGATATCGTGTCCGGAAAGGAGGAAGCCAGTAAGACATCACATGTGTAAATGATGTGACTATGCACACAGGACATTGAAAAGACAGACACCACTCACTTAGCACAATGAGGAGAGGCTCTTTGATACAACATGGAATCATGATTGGTGTCAGGTCTTTTCCTGGGGACAAAGACAGCATTCCACCACACATGGGGCTCTTCTGCGGGCTGTTCAATAGTTTCCTGGGAAAGCATCTCTCAGTCTTGAGTTATCTCAAAGTGCAACCTGTTACCAGCAGCCATTGGTGTTACACGCTCTCCCTAAAAGGCTGCGTCCTTAATGAGAAAAGTGTGCCTCTCTTTCTGGAGTACTCTTTATGATGCTTCTTCCTGTGATTGCCTTAAGCATTTTCCTTTCCCGTAATGACAGTTTAGGAATGCTGAGTGCTTTATCCATACTTGAAAAATGCAGCTGCTAAAACTTGCTCTGTGTTTCTCCCTCTCTCCTTTCCTCTCCCTCCCC
>NW_004524601.1:6393143-6399261 GCF_000260255.1 Octodon degus | reverse complement strand
TGCTGTCATCTATGGCAAGAAAGTTGTGCTTAAAAGGGCATGAACGAACACTGGGTGGACATAGATTTGTATGGATATGCAATAGTGAGAACAATTCCACAGATTCTATGGAACACAGTGTATAAAAATATGTGCAATGCCTGTAATCTAGGGCTTGGGAGGCAGAAAACAGGAAGATCACTACCAGTCTGATCTGGGCAGTGAGATATATATGGAAAATCTTTCTTAAAAATCACAAACACTATAAACAATAAAAATCTGAGACACAGATGACTGCGTATTTACAAAGATTCAGAGGACTATTGCAAATAAGAGAATTTTCTTATAAAAATCTCTGGAGAGATTAATAAATTGACCTAGAAACAAACACTGAAGATCAAAGAAAATCCTATGTATGTTTTGGTCATATGCATATTTAAATAATAGAAGAATATTACACACATGCTTCAGTTGTATATGACTAATAGGGGACATATAGATTGTATGCATAAAAACTCTTTTCTAAAATAAATGAGAGTTGGGTTTAAATGTTGAATATTAATATTTTTTAAAAGTCATTGGTTTGTGATCTTTCATAACATTTTATAAATATTTTAAGATTTAAAATATTAAATAATAAAATTTTATAAACTTTTCTGGTTTAGCAAAGTTATATCATGTGAGGAAAAAAAATTTATCTGAGATTCAAAATACACAATCTGCAAGAATATTGAGAACTCCGTAACTGCAAAGTTCTATTAAAATCAAGAAGAAAACAACTATTCTCTTCTAAATTTGTCTGGGAGCCATAGATTACAAATTTTGTGATTTAATGTTGCAACACCAAACAGTGTAGCAGAAAATGAGACAAACTCAATATGTAAGACTTAAAATAGGGTAAATGGAAAGCAAATCAATCAAGGTGATTTAAATGAGTATAGCTTAGCAAATTGCCCAGACTTAAATATGAGAACTACAATAAATACCTATCACAAAGTACTGTAACAAAAAAAAAAATCTTCAAGTGGATATATAGCATCCATTAAAAGTTACCCCTAGGGCCAGCCAGATAGCTCAGTGAATTAAAGTGCCTGCTTAGGCAGATGCAGAGACCATGGATTGATTCCCTGTGAGTGCTGAGATGGTGATTGAGACTGGGCATGGTGGTGCATGCCTATAATCCCAGTGCTTGGAAGGACTAAAAGAGGAGGAGCACTACAAGTCCAATCTGTGTAGTAAGACCCTGTAGACACTGTAGTAAACACATAAAAAAAGATGCCCCAATACCACAAAAGGAAAAGAAAAGATAAGGAGAGAAAAGAAAAGATATACCTTTTTGACATTGACAAAGGATCTACAAAGTGCAGTACAGGGTTATAGGATAAAACCTGAGGGTACTTGACTGACTTTATCAGATACAAAAGTTACATTTCTTGTAATATAGGTCTTGCTTTATCTTGGTTTTAACCATCCAGCAGAAAAGTATAAAAACAAGGTATATAAAGTAAAGCTATATTAATATGCTGAGCTGTGGAAGGCTCAAGTCAACAATTTCTGCTCATAACCCACTACTATTGTGGACTCCTGGACTGTGTTGGATTGTTTTGCTGAATTCACTCACCTATAGTGTTTAAATGCCAATGGAATACCCATCTCTGACAGGGCTAAACAAAAAAAGGGGATTAAAAAAAAATGATTTGTGCCTACTTTCTCTTCCAGTAGATTTAGTCTATCTGTTTTAATATTTAGATTTTTTAAAATTTTGTGTATTTGTGTGTCTCACTGTGCAGCTTGGACTCTTAGTGATCCTCCTGTTTTCAGCCTCCCCAGCCCTGGCATTACAGGCATGTACCACCACATATGGACTTGGTCACTGGCTCAGTGCATCGGAGGGCAGGATGGCACAGTAGGCAGTACAGGGGATGAAACCCTGATCCATTTTGTACTTTTATATACAGATATACAGCTACTTTCACTTAATTCAATGAGAAGAAAGATTTGTACTAATAGTGTTTGGACAGGATATCCCATCTGCATCTCATACTATGGATACCCACTAAGAAGATAACAATGTACAATGTATTAATTATTGAAACTGTCCTGTTAATCAGTTTTGAAACTGTCTCATGGCTATTTGCTTCTCAATAAAATAAAATAAAAATAAAAATACAAAAAAAAAGCAAGTTGTGGGGCAGCCGAGGTGAAGTTCTCAGCCTGAGGTCTTTGCCTCCTCCATATTTACTGGGTTGAGCTGATTTTCTAGAAATACCCACTTCTCTGACGGGCGCGGGAAGGTTCTGATCCTTTGCTTCGGGGGTGAGCTTAGGCTCACAGGAACCGCGGGCACAGGGCGGAGAGCGTACAGAGGCCCACCAAGGACAGCATCTTCTGGTCCATCATGTCCCGACTGAGCAGGAAGCTATCTTAGGCCATCCCGGTCCCTCCCTAGCTACCGGTTCCTCCTAACTGCCCCTGCATATTTTTATTAAGAAATAACTCTAAGTATAAATAATCATAGACACAACACTCTTAATCAACTGGGATTTCATATTTTAAAATAATAGCGAGCATAGATATAACTAATTTAATTTCGCTTATACATTTTGACATAAATAACAATCGGTGGCAGTACTGAGAAGAGCAAGTAAAGGTCATCCTTTTTTATTTTTTTCCATCTAAATGGCATACTCATTATTTATTATATAATTATTTTGCTGGCATTTATTCATCCCTATCTATCTACAAACTAATTTTCAGCATCACTTACTGGTAAGTTTGTGTTTAGTTGTCCCCTCCAAAGCCTTATGCATGCATGGAGCGGCTCCTGGAGTTTGTGATTGATTATTGTGGGTGTAGATGCCACAGCTGCCCTGGGACAGGTAATTTGCTTTACAGTGTAAGGAGGGGAGAGAGGCTACTAGCTGCCTGAGCTACTGCTGCACCCTTTGGCTCTCTTGCTCTTTTCTGCCACCATGAAAGGTTGTTCTCTGCTCTGGCCACCTCCACTGAAGGTTGCTCTTTGTCATGTGCTGCTCTGCTTTGGAACCAACTGAGTATGGACTGAAACCTCCAGTAACTGTGAGCTAAATAAATGTTTCCTTTCTTCATTTTTGTGTCAGGTATTTGTCCCCACAATGGGAGAAGAGTAACTGAGACACTTACTTAAAAGAATTCTGAAACAATCCTGATGAAGTAATGTGTGTTCCCACAGAGTGTCCATCTTTCAGATTGCTGAGGCATACTTTATGTAAGTGTACCCCTAAAATTCTGTAATGCTGTTTACTCTCTGAGGGTCTTCAAAGCTGCAGAGATAGCTGTGATTTCAGGGGAGTTTATGTGGCTCATCAAATACACATATCTCAAGTTCTGCATTCTTTACCTTTTTGATAAAAGGTCAAACATAAAAACTCAGATATGCAGTTCTAATGTCAAAATCCTATTGGATGAAATAATTTCTTAATAATAATCTCTTATTAAGAGATTATTTCATATACCTCCTTTTTATACTTTTCTGCTGGATAGTTAAGACCAAGATAAAGCAAGATCTATATAACAAGAAATGTAACTTTGTTATCTGATAAGGTCAATCAAGTGCCCTCAGGATTTATCCTGTGACACTGTATCGCAGTCCCAGATCCTTTGTCAGTGTCAGCCATGTGGATGAGCCATGGTCATTGCTTGACCAGTTTGCTCTCTGTGAAAGCCTGAGAGAATGTTTTCTCTCCTTGTGACTCTCGTTAGGCACATTCTATGTCATCAGTCACGTTGATCTGTGGCCCAATAATCTTGACCAGAAAATTTGGGACCCAACAGAGAAATGTTACTGTGAGCCTCTGCTTTCCTTCACTTTCACTCTCCAAGGCTCTTAATGTGACCCTGACAGTCACTTGTCTTGGAGTCAGCCTCCTCCACCTGCTGCATCCGATTGGGTAGAGTGACAAGCAGGGAAGTGAGGGAACCCAAACCTCCGCCTCATGCAAGGCTACACAAAATTTTCATCAATAAATCAACTTTTCATATACCCACAGTAAAAAGAGTTAGCACAAATAGTAAGCTACTTCTTTTCCACTATGCCTATTTTCCCAATTTGGCTAATGTGAGAATTGTCATGCTATGTGCTTCCAATTGTTATGCTATATACTTGCTGAAAAATTACAGCATTTCTATTGTATAGAAAAAGTTCACTATTTAAGTCACTACTCCCTGAGGTGCTGTGTTATTTGAATAAGAAATCACAGTTTAAAGTATGTTTATTTTCTAAGAGATTTACATTGTACCTTCTGGTGACAAATGCATTATGACATTGTTGGAATTTGAGAAAAATATGAAATCTAGCGATTATATTTTCAACTTAATTGGTTATAATTTTTCTTCTGATACAAGATTAAGAAATATTTATTGTCTCTACTTAGAAAGATGCAGTTGATTTATGAAAAACAACAAGTGTGCTCATTAGCGTCTTGCCTTTGTGTGCTGAATGCTTAAGAATACACACAGCACAAGGATGTGTGTGCATGCTGCTGGAAGTAGCAAATTCTACCTGACACTTCCTCAGCACAGAATCCAATTAAGAAGGCAGCTGTCACACTGACTGCATTGGTGATCTGCTCCCTTGTCTCCAGAGGACGTTTAAATTTACCAGGATGTTAGCTCACTGGGGATGTGCAGGCTTAGACATGAATGTTTCCTCAGATTTTTGTCATTGCCAACGAGAAAAAAAATAATACTTGTCCCCACTATCTTTCTGAATCCTCAGAGTCAGCCTTTTTTTCTCTATGTCTGAATTATTAATATTGAACTATGTTCCAGGTCTTAAAAACATTGTAATGATAATAAAACTTATTTACTGTGTGTCTTCTGTCCTCTCTGCAGACCAAGGAAGAGTGATAAGTGTTAAAGTGGCATTTTTAAGCCAGTGTTCGTGTGAAGGCTTGTGCACTTTTAGTAGAATGGAAGTGGATTCTAGAAAACACTCTAAAATCCTGCAGTAATAACAAAGCTTACAACCCTCCTTCCACGGGTGGGGCACAAATCTTTGACCAAAGCACTCCATAGCTACAGTATTGGTCAAGAGGTTCATGACGAGGCACGCTGAGACAGCAACTGAGACTGGGCGTGGTGGTGCGCTCCTGTAATCCCAGCTCTTGGGAGGCTGTAAACAGGCAGATCACTATGAGTCTGATCTAGTAGTGAAACCCTGAACACCCTGTAGACCCTTCCCTAAAATATAAATGAATAAATAAATAAGTAAATGAGGTTCTCCACAGTGCCACACCATAATTTCAGTGCTGGATGCTGTGGTAACACACACACACGCGCGCGTGCATGCACACACACACACACACACACACACACACACACACACACTGAGGAAGAGAGGGAGGGAGAAACTACAGTGGTACCTCAGTACATGAATTTACTTTGTTCCACTGTTGCAAGGAAGAAGGCTTGGTTGTGTACATCATCCAATACAGCATTTGCAAACATAAACAAATTTTGCCAAACCAAAGTCCTGCTGTGCATCAAGTTGCCTGTGCTGCCTCATTTGTAATACATAAAGCAATTCTTACTTTACTTTTCCACTTCTTTGCACTTCAAAGCTGCACTTCTACTACCATCCTGGGATTATCAGGTGAGACTATGGAGAGAAATGATGGCACACAGAGATGAGCAAGCAAATGGAAACTGTGATAAATAAGAAAGAGAAACAGAGAGCAAGAATCAGAAAATCTGCTCACTTCTCAGCCCTCTGGGTGAAAGAGATTTACAAGGCAGTACAAGCATCTTTAGACCACTTTTACTTGAAAATATTTATTGGTAGTACATTGTCTTTCAAATTTCTTTCTTTCTTTCTTTCTTTCTTTCTTTCTTTCTTTCTTTCTTTCTTTCTTTTTTTTTTTTTTTTTGGTAGGGCCAGAGATTGAACTCAGGACCCTGCGCTTGTCAGGCAAGTGCTTATTCTACTGAGCTATCTCCCCAGCCCCTTTTATTTCTTTTGTACTACTTTTCACTGTATTTCTCCATAAACTGCATGGGCTTATTTGAGATATAGCTTCTTAAATTAAAAACATTGTAGGTTTTGAACAGTAGAGGAATTAAAAATACAAATCAATTAAAAAGTTATTTCTAAAATATATAT
>NW_004524601.1:6391217-6392603 GCF_000260255.1 Octodon degus | reverse complement strand
TTTCTTTCTTTCTTTCTTTCTTTCTTTCTTTCTTTCTTTCTTTCTTTCTTTCTTCTTTCTTTCTTTCTTTCTTTCTTTCTTTCTTTCTTCTTCTCTCTTTTGTATTTTAGGAAAGGGTCTACAGGGTGTTCAGGGTCTCCCTACTAGATCAGATTTGTAGTGATCTGCCTGTTTACAGCATCCCAAGAGCTGAGATCCCAGGCATGCCCCATCACGCCCAGTCTCAGTTGCCATTTTAGTACGCCCCAGGGGCAGGGCCAGCAAAGTAGGCCCTGGGATGGAACCCCTGGCCCCTGTGCCTGCTTGCAGGCACTTTAATCCACTGAGCTGTTTGGCTGGCCCCACTGCAGTTTCTTAATTGAATTGTTTTTTACAAAGACCTCTTATTCTCTCTTGTAGAAGATTGTAAACCTCATATTCTTGGAGTAGAACTACACGATTGCCTGTAATTAAGGAAGAGACTAGAAATATTTTCTTTCAGAATACACACACACACACACACACACACACACACACACACAGCCTAAAATGTCAGGCACTTAAGCGCAACTAAAGCCCAGCCTCCTCTCTATTGTCTTTAGAAATAAACTGCTTAATTTTTGTGGTTAGTCTCATATCACCATTGATAGCTCTAACCAATGCTGCTTTTGTCCTCAAAAATTTCATGTATTGCTTTTTTCCAACCCTAACATGATTTTAATGACCTAAAGTTTACAAGAAAATAAATTCCTGTTTCTTTATATGTACTTTTTGTTTTATACAAATAGTTTATAAATTCATACCTCACTTTGAATTCATCACAGATGGATTAAATATTATTTAAAATACATGAAATATTTTCTAAATCTAATATTCTGATAGCCATATAGGCGAATCTCTTCAAATGCTTACACCTAAAATTTTCTACATTCACTAGTTTTGGAAATCTCCAATATAACTTTGTTTCTTCCCAAAAAATGTTACCTAAAAATAGGATCTATCCCATTAGCCATTTTGCTCCCTATCTGTACTTTTGAAAGGGAGCTAAATGAATGAAAAAGTATAAGTAGAATTTCAAGTGAAAGTTCCTTTCAGAGTGTTACAGAACCCTGTCCCAAGAAGATAGAAATCAAATACCAAAATAAACCCTAAACGAGATGAAGGAAAGACATTACAAGTACCCAAATATATTAAAATTAGAGGTATAATAAATAAAAACAATAATAGATAGGAATAGATTTATATGGGCTTTCTGGAAAGTTTATTGTCATTTTAAAATGGACAATATTATATTTGGTCTACAAATTATTAAATTTATGGATTGCATTTTGTCAAAATAACTTGCCCATTTATTTTTTTTAATTTTATTTATGTGTGTGTGTGTGTGTGTGTGTGTGTGTGTGTGTG
>NW_004524601.1:6385180-6391107 GCF_000260255.1 Octodon degus | reverse complement strand
TTTTTTTTTTTTTTCCAGAGCCGGGGATTGAACTCAGGCCCTTGTGCTTTCCAGGGAAGCACTTATTCTACTGAGCCATCTCCCCAGCCCCCCATTTATTTTTAAAATAAATTGAATTTTACTGTGAGAAAAGCACCCAACACAGTACCCATCCACTTACCCAAATTATAAATTCACGCTTCCTAATTGTTTACTAACACTACAATGCTGTACAACAGACTTCCAGAATTTACTCGTTTTGCTTAACTAAAACATTATACTTGAGTATTTATTAATAACTTTCCACTTCCCCTTTCCTTGGCCTGTGGAAACAACCACTCTACTCTGATTTAATGAATTTTGAAACTGCATATCTTTAGCGTAAAGTAAGATTTTATGTGCAATATTTGACCCCCGGTACCACATCATATTTATCATTGGGGCTGACTTCCTTCAATTCCCATGATACTCACTCATTTTGCTGCACATTGCAGAGTAACCTTCTATTTTAAGGCTGCCTGGTGTTCTTCATGGATATATAATTTGCATCCACTCTCTTGGTGGACCCTGGGTTGTTCCATGTGTTGACTTCTGGTGAATAGGGCTGCAGCGGAAGTTGGAGTAATAATGGCTCTCTGAGAACGCAATTTTGAGTCATTTACACAAACACTCATACTGTGTTGCTCGATACTATGGGAGTTTTATTTTCAATCTTTATAGAAAATTACGTACTACTTTGTGTAGCTGTCACTCTATCTCTAACCCTTACTCTGTTTACTACCACTGGATTTTTAATGTATTGGTGTTTATGAAAAATGTGCTGCAGTCTATCAAGGCAAGGAAAAATGTTAGATTGTAATCAAGAAGCACTGTAGTTGAGAAAGCCACTTGGCCAATGGTTAAATTGTTAAGATGCCACGTCTTACATTATTAGATTACTGCAGAAATACAATACATTGTACAAAATCTGCTTATTTTAGTTAGTTCACTTATTCAAAATAATTCACCTTTATAAACTGGCCAAATCATAAGGGAAAGCTATGTATTAATTAACTAAAAATATGACTACCTCTATGGAAATCAATGTGAAGAGTTCTCAAAAGCTAGAATTGGAGGTCCCATTCGACTCAGCTACTCCTCTCCTATGTATTTGCCTAGATGACCTGAAAATATCATACTGCAGCAATTTGTGTGACCCTGTTCATACCAGCACTAATCTTGGAAGCAATCCAAATGACCATGGAGTGGGAGATGGAGAAAGAGGATACGTTATTTTCACACAATGCAGCATTATTTAGCTATAAAAATCATAAATTTGACACTTTAAAAATATATTTGGTGCAGTGCCTCACTATGCAGCTCAGACTTGTAGTGATCCTCCTGTTTTAAGCCTCCCCAAGCACTGGGACTGCAGGCCTGCACCACCATGTGCGGTCTCAGTGGCCTTAGCATACCCTGGGGTGGGGCTGCACGGCAAGCAGAGCTGGGGTTCAGATCTGGGTCCCTGTGCTTGCCAAAGCAGACACTTAGTCCACTGAGCTGTCTCACCAGTCCTCAATTAGCTTTTTAAATATTTTCATAATTATTTAGAAGCTAAAAGTTTTCAAAGGTCATAACTCGGCAAAATAGATTTTCATCATAGCACTTGACTCGTAAATATCACAGCATAATGTATCTTTTAGCTAAATGTCTAATCGTTAACTGAATGCACATTTGGTGAAATTAAGTGGTCGACATAGAGTTTATTAGAGAGTAGTCTAAATTATATTGATATTATTAACTAAGGCAAATAGACACATTTCTCTAAAGTGTAAATATTTAAACCAAACAACCACTTAAAAATTAAATACTTGAGTTAATTTGCTATTCATTATGTGCAGTGCTTCTTAATGTTTGTGTACTCTAAGAGTTCAGAAAAGGCTTTGCAATAATAGATCAGTTAAAGACAATTAAAATATTAGTTCAAAGAGACGAAAGTTTCCTTTTAGATACACTGACCATGTACTTTAACATTATATATCAGACATTACAACTGTCATGCTTACTCACCCTATCTCTGATAAACATATGCTAATCACAAAGCACATTTCTTGAAGAATACTTCATGTACTGCTCAGAACGAAAATAATTCAGAACGTTTTTCTGGCATTGCCCATATTTTCTGTTTTAGCAAATGAGAAAAGACAAGTTGCTTTACATCTATGACCTCTACTGATATTTTTATAACATTTATCTATTCTGATATTAAAATATTTTTACAGTGATTTCATTTTGTTTAATTTTTTTTAAAGTTCAGTACAAGTGATGGCAGACTTGCTCACTGACTTTACAAAACCTCTACCACATGTTAACTATGGTGGGCAAAGAAGTCACATAATGGCTAAGCAAATACTTTTAATATCATGTATCACAATTCTAGCCTATATGTATGGCGACATTTGTAATTTAATATCACGTAGCAGCTTTGCATTACATACAGTCTGTGTATGTAATACACACCCTATGTGTTACATACCCTATATTTATATTTATGTAATCCGCATATTATATTCACATACTTATGCATATTATTATTCTCTATATAGACATGAGCATACCCTGAATGATATATATATATATATATATGTATCTTACGTGCAAATTCTTCATTCACTCATCTGCAGGATCACCAGAACACAGCAGCCTCTCCCTGCCTGCTGTGTCTACCATGTTGCCCAGACTTGTATTGGTTATATTTTTGACAGATGTAAGAATAGAAAAATACAACAACTTGTATAGTTCTTTCCTGAAAAATGTCAGTCTTTATTCAATAACTGTCATAAAATCAAACCTTTCTTCACATAAAACAAATACACTGGAACTGACAAAGAAACAAGGACATGTTTATGCCTGATCAGTATCTGAAAGTTGAGGTTAGGGTTGTCTGTGTATTCCATGAGGTTGTATTCTGTCCTAAGCTAGCAAATTAAGCTGTTACAAATTTATATAGTATTATCTTATTATTCATAAGTGTTTTGCATTCAACATCTCTATTATTATTTGTTTCTGAGATAAGTAGTTTTTATTTACTTGATGGATTATTTCAAGGTTTTTGAGAACAGAAAACAGTATATTGAATGCAATAATTTTTAAATGTATTTTGATTGTATGTAATATTTACTACAATAATAAATAATATGAGGAGGAAATGTTGCACGTATTTCCTGTTAGCCAGTCGTATCTGTTTGCAAATCAAATGCTCATGATGTTAATAAAATTCTTCTTCTGACATTCTTTAGAATTTTACCAGCTTCTCAAAAGGCTAAAATTATTTACCTGAATGCAATGTCATAATAAAGTAGATTAAATATAAAATTAATGTGAAGCGTTGTTGCGCATTAGAACAGTGATATCAGGCCCACATCCCGTTCTTGTGCTGAGGCTCTGACACTCTGCAGGGCTGTTTGGAGTGAAGACTGAATCAGGTGTCAGGTCCTGACCTGAACGCTGCGGCATCCATACAGACGCAGCTCGCTGCTTGCACAGGGAGGGGAGAGGCGGTTGTGAAATTCCAGAGCAATATCCTCTAGCAGGCCCCTTCAGGGCAAGCAAAAAGGCCTCAGAATGACTCTGGCTTCAGGCACCTTAGTCTTGAGCTTCTCAGGTCCAGAACACTAAGAACTACATGATTGTTGCTTAAACCACCAAGGCTGCAATTTTTTAAAAGAGAAGACAGAATAGTAGTAAAAAATTATAAATGATACAGAATTTCACTAAACAAAATAATATGAATTCGACAAGTACTTGTTGTTTGCATGGAGTTATCTTCAACTTAGTTGTTCAGATTACCATATAGATGCATGTAAAGTTGGACAAAGAAAGAAAATAAAAGTGATAAGAAATTAAGAAGTGAGAGGGGAAAAAAGGAAAAATGAAGACAAATGTAGACATTAGGAGCCGGGGATGTAGCTGAGTGGCATAAGTGTCTGCCGGGCAATAGCAAGGTCCCGAGCTGGATCCCCAGTATCTAAACAAAAAGCATTTGCTGCTCTTCTCTGTAGACAAGCAGTACCCCACAGTACAAATATCCAAGCCAGCACTACAATTTGTCACAGCTAAATCTTGGGAGCAGCCCAAATGCCCCAGAACTGAGGTATGGATAAAGAAGATGTGGAATTTTTACACAATAAGTAATATTCTGCTATAAAAAAAGATAACACTATATCGGTGTGGACAAATGCACTACACTTGTGGGATATTTACCTACCTTCGCAAATATCCCCATCACTTGGTACACTTTGAACAATGCATGTTTCACTTTGGGCATGGACTCCAGCCGGCTGTGGGCTCTTGGTAGATAGAGTTGCTCAGACCTCGACGAGAATTGTCGTCCTGTAAGTTCTCCTCCTGCGCTTATTGCGACTATCACAATACCGGAAGCTCCGTGCCCTCTACTGGTGCTTCAGCTCGCTTGCGCACTCAGAGTGGCCAGCATTTCCTGCACTGCCAAGCCTGAGTAACTCCAGCCTTGTCACAAGTTTCACAAAGCACAAGGTTGTTTAATTTTTTATTAGAGCGCAATTTGTGATTTTAAGATCACAATGTCATAGGAATAAAAATGAAATTACACAAATATAATTTATTTATTGAAGTTTCTCCTTATAACTATAGTGCAAAAAAAAAAAAAAAAAGACAGACCTCTTTATCTGCTTTGAGTTATGACTTTCTACTCCACGAAGTCCACAGTCGCATGCATTTCCACAATCCTCCAAGCCATTAGGAAATTCTTGCTCTTTGTAGTATTATGGCCTGCACCAGGCTAGCTTTTGCCTGTCATCTGCCCCATCCTTGAGACTCTGATTTATTGTCACAGCGCTTTCAGTTCTACCATGTATTCTGTCTTTACATCTGCTATTGCTATACCCCACTTAAACTAACAGAAGTCAGGATAAACCAACACTGATTTGTGTTTCAAATAAAGCCTCTATTACTTCTTCTACTTCAAATATATTTTATTTTTTAGGTTAAAGAGAAAAACCAGTAGAAACAATGATACAGAATTTCAAAACAAAATAATAGGGGATTTTTCTTTTTTTGTATTTTTTTAGGGAAGGGTCTACAGGGTGTTCAGGGTCTCACTACTAGATCGGACTCGTAGTGATCCACCTGTTTACAGACTCCCAAGAGCTGGGGTTACAGGCGCACACCACCGTGCCCAGTCTCAGTTGCATTCTCAGAGTGCCTTGGGGGTGGGGCCATCATGGCCGGGCCAGGGATTGAACACCAAGTCCCCGGGCCTGTTTGCAGGTGCTTTAATCTGCTGAGCTATTTGGCCCACTGGATAATAGGACATTAACAATGGTTAATATATGGCATATGGTTGTCTTCAAACTTATTGCTCAGATTACAAAATATAGGCATGAAAGATTAAGCAAACAAGCATTAACTGTTCTTTTTAATGAACTAATAGAAAAGAGTAGTACATTTATCTCAGTTATCATTATATATACTTTTTCCTTCCTGAATTTGTCCTTTCCCCCATTCCAGTTGTTCTTTTCTTTCAAGCAGTTTCTTCTACTTTCCCAATACCTAATGTATATTTTGGATTTTATTTATTATTACAGTTTTTTACAATAGGGAAATAACAAGCTACTTGCACATGCAAGTCTGATTTACTTTCCTTATGAATATGGTCTCAAGTTGCATCAATTTACTTTTATAAGCCTCAAGTTTAACTGCCTTTGTAGCTGAGTAGTTCTCTGCTCTATGAAAGATCACATCGTTTTTATCAATTGCTCAGTTTATGGGCTTTTGGGTTGTTTCCAAGATTTAGCCATGAAGAATTGTGCTGCTTTAAACATGGATACACGTACATCACTGTGGTATGATTTGTTAATTGTTTTAATGTATCTTGTATAGAGCTTCATTACACAGCTCAGACTCATAGCAATCCTCCAATTTTCAGCATC
>NW_004524601.1:6381775-6383665 GCF_000260255.1 Octodon degus | reverse complement strand
TTTTTTACCAGTACCATGCTGATTTTATCACAGTAGCTTTGTGGTATAATTTTAAGTCACTGATTGTGAAACCTTATGCTTTGCTTTTGTTGTCCACTATTGCCTTTACTATTCTATGTCTCTTCTGGTTCTAAATGAATTTTTGATTGTTTTCTCTAATTCTGTAAGATATACTGTTGCAATTTTCATTGAAATTGCATTGAATCTCTATAAATTTTATCCAAGTATGGCCATTTTCACAATGTTGGTTCTTCTTATCCATGAGCAAGTGATATCTTTCCATTTTCTGATATCTTCTTCAATCTCCTATCCAGAGTACTCTTATTTTTCAATGTATAGATTCTCTATTTCCTTTGTTAGGTTTATTCCTAAGTACTCTTGTTTTTTGAGTGCTATTGTGAAGGGTGTATTTTACATAATTTCTTTCTCAGTGAGTTTGTTGTTTGTGTAGAGGAATGTCGTTGATTTTTAAGTGTTGATTTTGTATCCAGCTATCCCACTGAATTTGGCAATTAAATCTAGAAGTCTGTTGGTGAGGTTTGGGTTTCTTCTATGTAAAACATCATGTTATATGCAAATAATGATAATTTCCCTTTTTCTTTTCCTATGTGTATTTTTTAAATTTCTTTCTTGTGTCTAATTGCTCTAGCTAATGAAAACTTAAAAAGAATTTTGAAAAACTTGTATGAGCTTTGAGCTTGACTTGTTCATTTTCTAGAAGCTTCAGATGCAGCAATCATGTTGTTTATTTGTGCTGGTTCAGTTCACTTGATACGAGTCTTTACCACAATAAATTTTTCTCTTTGTACTGCTTTCGATGCATCACACATGGCCCAGGCTGTTTTCTTTATATATTTGCTTGACTATAGATAATGGTTAATTTCTTCTTTGACTTTATCTTTGACCTATTGGTTTTTCAAAAGGGTGTTATTTAATTTTCAAGCACTTATGTAGTCTTCCCTGTTTCTTTTGCCATTGACGTCCAATTTCATTGCAGTTTGATCAGATAATATGAATGAGATAATTTCAATTCTTCTGCAGTTATTAAGCATAATCTATGGTTTAATATATGGTAATTTACAGAATGTCCTGTGTGCAGCTGAGAAGAATGTGCATTCTGATGTTGGGTGGAACATTGTGAACTTATACTAAATCAATTTGTTGAGTTCTGTTGTTTCTTTGCTGAGCTTTTTTCATCTAGTTGATCTATTTCTTTGTGGCAATGAGGTATTAAGGTCCCCCTATAGTGCACATCAATCTGGGTTACAGGTTGTTTTCTTTCAAGACTTGTAATGCTTCACTCCAACGTTGTCTTGACTTGAAGGTTTCTGTTCAGAAATCTGCCGTGATTCTTATGGTCTTTCTGTTACAGGTGGTTTGTTTCTTCTTCCCTAACAGATTTTAGCATTTTGTTCTTGTGCTGAATTTCTTGGATCTTTATTATCATATATCTGAGTGTAGATGTATTTTGATTATGGTTAATAATGGAATTCTGCATGCCTCAGTTAAGTCTATGTCAGATTCTTTTCCCACGCTTGTGAAATTTCCTATTATTATTTCTGCAAATAGTTTTTTATGTCATTTGTGTTTTCTCCTGCAATTTCATTGACATCAATGATTCTTATGTTTCCTCGTGCTATCTTGTAGCTGTGAATTGTTATTTCCTGATCTTTTGTTATTTTCAAGAGATAATTGATTTCATGATTACTAGCTGTGATCCTGTCTTCAAGGTCTGAATGTCTGTCTTCAGTTTCTTTCAAGCAATTTTGCCAACTTTCAATTGAATATTTAATTTCCTGTGTATCCATTTGAATTCACTTCATGCATTCTATTTCTTTCCTACGTTGATGTTTCACAGCTTCCACCTTTTTCTTATCATCATCATTTTTT
>NW_004524601.1:6371167-6381344 GCF_000260255.1 Octodon degus | reverse complement strand
TTATGTCTGTCTCAAAATCCTACCTTCCCAATTAACTATGAATGAGATGTTCATATCTGTGTTCCTCAATCCCCATTTCTTTGGAGCTGGACTGTGGTGAGGTTATCACCCCAGCACTTCCCAATATTGTTAAAGAAAACAACTGGCTACAACAGATATGACATCCTAGCTAAAGTAGTACAATTAGCAATAAAAATGGCATCAACAACAGTTTGGAAACTGACAAACAGTGGTAGCTATTAAGTTTGTGCCTTAAACCCTAGGAGAAAAATCTACAATTATGCAATAGAACTGATCAAAAAATTAGGAACTTGTATTCAGAGGATTTCTCCTTGGTAGAGTGGTTTTACCCTATGGTGAGAGATTTAAGAATAGTGGATAAAACCAAAAAGAAAGTAGGAGCAAGGCTGGAGGACAGAGGATGATCACACAAACATTGTAAAGCTAAAGGAGATGGCAAAGAAAAAGAATGAAGGAGGAAGCAAGGGATTATCTAATCATGTCTCTCCGTTTGTGAGTTGAGGTTAGTTTTCTGTGGCTGGATTTCTTCTCAGCTGTGTAGAAAAGCGAGGGAAAAAAGAAAAGAGAGAAGAAAAAGAAATAAAAAACAGAAAATGAACAACAACAAAAAAGGAGAACAAGGAAGTCCCACACACCTATTTCTACTTCCTGTGTTTTCTCCCCAAGCAGCCCCTGTTCAGGGAACCGCATGACTACTGGCTTGTATTTTTACTGCTGCTTCTGGCTTTTCGTGACACTGGTGCCACCTGTCCATCCGAGGCGCCCTGGTGGGGCCCGGTGAAGGCGCTGGAGCTCCCTCCAGTCCTGGGGCCGCCCTAAGCAGTTCACCTCAGTCATTCCAGCAGCCGAGAGACCGGCTCTTCTCCGAGATTCCAGTGTGGCTCATCTAGGTCCTGGCAGTGCAGATGGCAATGAGAGGGACCACACTCTTGTGCACCGTACCTCTGGTTTCCTGCAGCAGAGATGGGATGGGAGGGGACACCCAGGTATACTTTCTTGATGAGGAGAGGGCCTAAGTATATAGCGACAGTTTTGAAGTAGTGCCGTATAAATGTCCCCTAAGCAATTTCTTACCATTTAAAAATCTCTCTTTCATTTTACTGGCTTCTAATGATCTTATATTCTATGTTATTTAAACTGTATATTATTTCATGTACTATCATCAAAAGAATTATTAAGCTTTCATTTTTTCAAAACTGATCTATACCCAAAAGAAATTACTGAAGGTCAAAAGTCATGCATGCATTCCATACTTCCAAATTTAAGTAAACACTTCGCTTTAAAATTGAAGATTTTAGGATGTCCTGATATATTTAAGTAGCTTGTGAGTACATATTCAGAGAAGTTTCCCTTCATATTTTGCAAGAAATTAAGCAAATAAAAATGAAGAATAACTTTCAATGATCTGGTAAAAGTAATCATAAGAAACAAAAGGAAACTATGGTTCATTAATTGAGAAAACTGATGTTTCCCTGAAAAATAAAGATAAAATTACTTTTCATCAGTTACCATAGGGATTAAGTTGTATATACAATAGTAGCAACAATGTCATAAAATAGAATTCAAGAAATAAAGTTTCTTATGAAAGATATATTATCTGGTAGATTCCTAGTGTTTTATCCCAGTGATCTTTGTGCTTTCCAAAATATAAATTCAACGAAGAGTGAATCTTAAGGTGATGAGTATTCATTTATTTTAAGACATAGCTCTGCTAAATGTAGAGTTTTAGGGAAATTTTTTAATGTATACACAAAGTAGCTACTCCAATATTCAAAAACTATCTCCTGCTGTCTGTGTTTCTTCTTTTTTCATTGTCTGAAACCCACACATTAAAAGAGGTCAAGTTTCTTATAGTTCAGCTTGTACAGGTTTCAGTATGTAGTCAAATGGTTCCAAAGGAAACTGTCATGGCAGAAAGACATTACAGAGGAGAAGCAGTCTGCACCAGAGCAGGACAGGGAGAAGGGAGCAGAGAGCAAACATCATCAAGCCCGCCTTCCCATTCACCCTTTATATCCCATCCAAGATGTAGCCCTATTGGTTGTTGCCACCCAGAGTGGGACACCCCTAATCCCAAGACTACACCCATAATTTACAGTTACTCATTCTAATCTAGTCACCTTTGAAACTCTTCACTTATAGCTGTGTGAGGCTTTGGGAGTATATCTAAATATAAGCCTTCACAGTCCCCTCAGTGTATCTTCTATTACATACGAGGTATTGAACTTAGGACCTTGCACTTGCCAGACAGGCACTTATGCCACTGGGTTACATCCCTAGCCCTGTCCTCAATGCATGTACTTTGTTTTATTCAATCCAGGTCTACAGAGTTCACAGGATCTCACTATATAGATCAGGCACATAGTGATCCACCTGTTTTCAGCCTCCCAAGTGCTGGGATTATAAGTGCACAACACCATGCCTAGTCTCATTCACCATCTCAGTATGCCTCAGGGGCGGGGCCAGCACAACACATGGGGGATGGAACCCCAGTCCCTGTCTCTGTATATCTTAATCTCGTATTATATCAAACATCTCCAAGTCCCATTTGAATTTAGAACTTTATTGCCAGTGAAATTTCTTTCCTTTGCTTTTTTCTTTTTTGGTTTTCTTGGAGTAAACTTTGAAGGAAAAGATAGAACTAATTCAAAAGTTTGAACAGTCTCTGTAATCGGATTGCTACTCAGGTAAGACCATAATCTATGGATGGCAACGCATTCAATGCGCAGTTCCATAAAAGAAAGCTACGAAAGGTCAGCATAAAACCTAATGATTCTAACTCATGTCTTCCAGAGAAAGTTCTCTTTGTCTTAGGGGCAAATGCAGGAAACTATAAAGGAATTGGAGTTGCAACACCCAGGAAAAAGTGACAGCAGCCATCACCCATGCACACAGAGATGGACGCAAGGCCATCCTCATGCCTTTCCATGAGTAAATCGTAGGTTTCACATCTTTATTCAAGAACAAGCTGTCTGAGGGTAGCACCGAGGAGGCGTGCTAGGGTAGGGGCACGTTTGTAAGAGGCAGCCAGAAAACCGTGCTCAGGGATCCATCTGTGCTTTTCTACACAGCTGAGACCAAATTATCATCTACGTGGAGGTTCAGATAGAATGAAGGTTAAGGTAACATGCTATGGTTAATTAGAATTTAGTCTCCAAAATAACACTTGTACGTTATTGGGTAGTCTTCTAAATTACTTTTTTATGTATTTAGTACAAGGTCTACAGGGTCTAACTACGCAGATCATACTCGTAGTGACTCTCCTGTTTTCAACCTCCCAAGCCCTCGGATTACAGGCATGCACCACCGTGACGTCTCAGTGGCTTGCTCAGCGCACCCAGAGGCAGGAGCAGAGAGCTGGGGATTGAAAGCCCGGTCCCTGTGCTTGCCTGAGTAGGTGCTTAGTCCACTGAGCTATCTCACTGGCTCTCTAAATGTTACACTTTAAATGATAGGCTAGGAAAATAAAACTCTGTGTATATTTGATTTGCATCTTCATAATTTTCTTTTGAATATATGTTTCATAGATATTTTAGTTTAGTACATGAATACCTGTGCTTTAAACATAAATGTCTTTGTTGTGAATATATGCCTGTATTTTATTTTACTGGTAAAAGATCAATAAAATATTTAATAATCACTACTTTAGTCAGTATAAACAAAAACATGGCTATTTTGGGGATGTCCTACACAGATTTAGGAACAGAATGAATTCAAATAAATTGCAAGTTCTATTTGTGTTACTATAAAAGGATTTTGGGCTGGCTAAATAGCTCAACAGACTGAAGTGCCTCCTTAGGCAGAGCACAGTGGCTGGGGTTTGATCCCCCATGTGTAGCGCCAGCCCCACACTCGGGGTGCACTGAGAAGGCAATGGAGACTGGGCGTGGTGGTGCACACCGGTAATTCCAGCACTTGGGAGGCTGAAAACAGGAGAATCACTAGAGTCCAATCTACTCTGTTGATCCTGTAGACCCTGTACTAAATACATAAAAATCACACACACACACACACACACACACACACACACACACACACACACACGTATAAAAGGGTTTCATAGTTAATGGAGCAAACTATTTTTGAAAAACAAATATTATATACACACATACAAAAACTATACCTGCCAGAATGTACTCAAGCTGCTGTTAGTAATATTTGAATGATGAAAATGTTAATTACCTTCATCTGGCCATTGTGCATTACATTCATATACATTACCACAATGTGCAAAATTATGTAATTTATATAGATAAATAGATCTGTGAAAGTACAGATAATATTGCTTGGAGGACAATGAGAAGTACATTCTGAAGAATAGCAAACCTGCTCACAAATAAGCACTTTCTCAGTTAAACACTTTGCTATATAAATTAAATATAGCAAGAAAAATTGGTCACCTACAGGCAAATGTTTGCAATTGTTTAGCACCAATATCATATACAATCCCCTCCTCCTCTTACTTTGAATCTAATTTAAAATATTATTTCACTTTGGGAAAATTGTCCTTCGGAAACCGGATTGGTAATATTTTGCTTTACTTTTAAGGAAGAAGTTCTACATGAAAAATAGATTGTACTAAAAAGTAAAAGGATGATTTTGTTTATTATTGTTATTTCTTCTTAGATTTCGCCCGAGAGAAACACATAAAGCTAACAATTTTCTTTTGTGTGTGTACCTCATAATAATATACCAAATCTCCAAACCAACAAAATTCCAAAATATCTAAATGAAAGTAAATAAAAAG
This sequence comes from Octodon degus, assembly GCF_000260255.1. NCBI lineage: Eukaryota > Metazoa > Chordata > Mammalia > Rodentia > Octodontidae > Octodon > Octodon degus. Next base: position 6,376,576 of record NW_004524601.1, on the reverse strand, counting down.
TACATTTCCTGAGATTTATGAAATTTCAATCCATCACAAGATATTACTTTGGATTAAAAACAAGCCGTATACATAACCATTGTGTTTTAGTATGAGCAGTAACAAAAAAAGTCTTCACTTTTTATTTCTCACAACTAACATTACAGTACATTACAAATCGCTATATGTCTGTTTTTCTTATTTTCATAGACTACTGTAGTACACACCGAAGCTTGTTTCTATCATTTATAGATGTAGCAACATGGGCATCCACATAGGACTTTGGAAATTCAGGATATCTCGGGCCAGCTATAGAGCTCAGCAGACTAAAGCGCCTGCTTAGGCAGAGCGTAGAGAACAGAGCTCCATCCCAGCACCCCAACTGTGCCGGCCCCAGCCCCGGGCGCACTGAGATGGCGACTGAGACTCGGTGTGGTGGCACGCACCTGTAATTTCAACTCTTGGTGAGGCTGAAAACAGGCTGATCACTACTAGGCTATTCTATGTAGTGAAACACTATAGACCCTGTACTAAATACTAAAATGAAAAGAAAAGAAGAAAGAAGAAAAGAGTTCATGATATCTCATATGGCAGACTCTTAAATAAAAATTGAAACTATCATATTTCTCAAGAAAAATGAAGACTGGACATTCCAATGCTATTACAATCATCTATGCGATTAATTGATTTCTCTCTAGCTTGTTCTATGTTAGTGACATTGATGCCATTGGAGTGCTAAGCAAGCTTACACACATGACACCATCAACATGTGAAAGGAGTGCAAATCGACATCACTAGGCAAATCTAGGCAAGCTGTAGCAGATCTCCCCATTCTCGTCATTTCAGGGAGAGGTTTTCTCTCCATATTCACTAAGCTTGGAAGAGGACCTTCATCCCAGAACTATTTCACTAACTTCCATTGAAGGACATCAGGTATTAAATGGAAAAAAGTTTCTCATTTTTATAAAGTTCTAATTAAAAGGAATCTGATGATCACAGTAAAGTTTCATCCCTCTTTTAAACTGATGTAAGGAAAACGAGGCCACTGGGCTTGGTGTCTCTTAAACAAGAAGAAATAAGATGGTGAGATGACGTCATCCTGGAGAGAGAGAAAAGATCATAAACTCTGAGACTAGAGTCTCTGAAAGAAGAAGAGGATTTGGACACAGAGACAGCTGCATTGATGGATATTAATGCAGAGACAGACGTAACGGTCGCTAGAGACTCACTTCTGCAAGGCCGCGAGCTCCAGGGATGGCCAGTGGCAGTAAGAAGCCAGGAGGGGAACACAGCGGACTCTCCTTCAGCTCTTCCAAGAGAAATGAACGCTACAGGCAGTTTTACTCAACACTTCTGGCCGGTTGCTCTGTGAGACAATATATTTCTCCTTTGCAAAGCATGAGTTTGTCGTAATTTGTTATGGCAGTGTTCTGAAGTTGATGTAATTATCTACTTAGAGCACTGTTCCGTTCATGACACTCCCTCTGACGCCTCACTTTGCCGGGAAAATTCTTTAACAGAGTAAAAAACTGCTATGATCTCTACTTTCATTAGGAATTTCTACTGCCAGCTAAATTTTCTTTTGTTACTGAAACCCAAAAATTGAATTTAGAATTATCAATTTCTGGATAAAATTAAAGTAAATGAACTAAATGTTCCATATGGGTTTCTTCATACAAATATATTGTTAAAAATATGAAATTTATAAAATATGTGTTTGGTACGGTTTAACTTTTAGTGACCCAATATAATCTGATATTAAGTGAGATTGTCTCAGCTACTTTTCTCTTGTTTCTAGGACAAAATAGCTGACACCCAAAATGAAGGAAGGAAAGGTTTATGTAGCTCACAGTTTCTGGAGGTTTCAGTCCATACTCAGCTGGCTCCAAGACACAGTGGCTCATAGCAGAGGGCAGCAGTTCATGGCAGAAAAAAACAGCAAAACAACAAGAGCAAATGGGAGGAATAGTGGCTCCAATGGCAGAGGCAAGCCTCCCTCTTCTTTATCTGTCCCAGGCTGGGTGTAGCACTCACACCCATAATCCCAGCAGTACTCAGGCCAATAATCCCAGCCTTGGATCATGAATAAATTACAAGCTCTAAAACCATGCCCCATGACTGTATGAGGCTTTGGGAGAACAAATACACATAAACCACAACAGAGACAAAATATTTATATATGGTAAATAAGGTAATAGGCCCCGTATTTTTAACCTTGAGACATACAATTTAATATCAGACATATAAAAAGATAAGTGTTTTAGCTCTTTATTCCTATGAAACAGTATCTAAGCAAAATAATTTTAAAAATGTTTGTGACTCACCATTGCAAAAGGCTTAGTCCACAGTCGGGGTGCCATCACTTGTCAGCCTGTGGGGACTTAGAGCATTCTGTCACACAGCATGGAGCCAGAGGGGGAGCAATGCCTCACAGTCATCGGGGAGAAGATAGAGACCAAGGGTGAGAGGGCAAGATACGGTATGTGCACAAATTCACACCCTATGGCATCACCTTCTAAATTTCCATGACTTCCGAGTGTCTATGAAGTTGTAAACCCATCAATAGGTAAATCCTTAATGAGGTCAGAATGTTCATTGTCTGGTCACTTCCCAAGTGTCTCACATAGAAACAGTGCTGCATAGAGGACCAAGACTTCAACAAATGAGCCTCGGAAAGATGCATCATACTCAAACCATGGCAGATAAGGGGTAGAGAGATAGATAGCAGACAGAGAGATGACAGAAAGATTTGATAGAAGGCCCAGCAGATAGCTCAGTAGAATAAGCACTTACCTGGCAAGTACAAGATCCTGAGTTCAATCCCTGGTACCGAGAAAAAAAAAGAAAAAGAAATACTTGATACAAATACATCGGACAGATATGTAACATATTTAGAGAGATAAAAGAACCATTAATTTTCATTCATGGGGCCAGGGAAATGGCTCAGTGGAATAAGCGCTTCCCCGGCAAGTGCAAGGACCAGAGTTCAATCCCTGGTTCCACCAAAAAAAAAAAAAAAAAAAAAAAATTTCATTCACACTATTTGATATATCAAGTCACCTATGCTCATAGTTTCCATGTGCAAATTACTTAACATATATTATATTGAAACTATTTTTCTTGTTCACAGGTTTGCATTTTATGGATCAAAAATATGTTGTTATAGAACTAAATGAAAATATTTTACCTTTCAGATTTTATCTACTCTTTCAGATTCTTACATTAGGGAAACAATATAATATTTGTACATGTGGGCCTGATTTATTTCAGCTACAAGCATGGTCTCTAGTTGCATCCATTTATTTATAAAAGTCTCAAGTTTGTCTCTATTATGGCTGAATAGTATTCCATCGTGTAAAAATACTGCATCTTTTTTACCCATTCCTCAGCTGATCTGATGGTCTATTGAAATGAGCAGTCATTAAATTTTTTTCTCTCCTTTTTAATGACTTATAAAATTTCTTTCTTTTTTGCCAATTTTGCATGTTTATATCTGGTAATCTAATCAACTAATTTGCAGATAACATTATGCAATATAACAATCGTTGCTGAATTTCTATTTCCTTTTGAGTGAAATTATGAATCATTTCTAATAATTCTTTTTACTACTTTTTATTCTTTTAAAAATATTTTATTTTTGACTCTTTTTGGGCTATTTTATAGAAAATATTATTCCTGTGTCATTATTTTTCTAAATATTGTTTCCAAGAATTAGAGTTACTTACTCAAATGGTGTAAAGCTTGTGAATACTTTTTTAAAACATTGTCCGAGAAATACTGTATCATTTATGAATATTTTTCCTGGGTTAACCTTGTGTTATGAGAGTGACTCACCCCTCTCTTACTGCATGGTCCATCTGGCTTTTAGGTGAGCCATATTCCTTTGTCATCACTGCTTGGCTATTTTCAGTGACAAGGTGACCTCATGTCTTTTTAGAGATCCTTCAGTGCCCACATAGGTGCAGCATTACTCCATGCTAATGTTGTATACTCATTCTGCAAAGAAAGGATTTCCTTTCCTGTCTGTAAACATCAGCTCCTTTGGGAACCCTTCTGGGGGCACAACTTGGCATCTCTTCTTTCCCAAAACTCTGCAGTTCCACACACTTCCCGTCATTCTCACAGAACCTATCCATCCTCCTCCACATATTAGTGTTGGTATCAAAGTTTATATATTAATGTTATGTGGCCTGTTCTATTCAGTTTTAATAGTTTTCTGTTTTAATAGTTTACCTAATAATTCCAGATGAATTTATTAGGTGATGATTTGGCTTCTGAGGCTTACACTATGGACATATTTTTAACCTGAGCATTTTTTTATGATCATCTGACCTAGAGGAAAGTAATCAAGGGAAGACCTTTGTTCTGGGACAGTGCAGGCTTAAAGGTGATTGGTTCATGTGCCTAACAGAAAGCAAATGAATGGATCACAAGATTGCTTACCAATATTCTAATTGCCTACTGAAAGGTGATTTTCCTAAGTCCTTTGTGACTGCTTAACAAAACCCAAACGATGATGTGTTAGAAAGTATTAGTCAATGCAGACTTCAAGTTTCAAAAAGCCCAATTTTATCTTTAGAAATAATGAATATAGACTTGGTTTTGCTTGATTAAAATAGCGTATTTCTATTTATTTATTTATGTATTTGATACAGAGTGTCACCATGCAGTTCCGACATACAGTGATGCTCTTGTCTCAGCCTCCTCATGGCCATAATTACAGGCCTGCTTTACCACATTCAGTTTTGCTGGGCCTCAGGGCATGCCATACCGGGGATCGAACCTGTAGGGGCGTAGATCACTGAACTATCTTCCCAGACCCTAAAATAACTTATTTCAAAGGGGAGCAAATCAGTCAGGAATTTCCAAAGAATCCTGTTTTCACTAATTTTTAAAAATCTATTTGGAAATATATGATCTTGAGTCTAGAAATATATAATATCAACTCTACTCTCCTTATAATCAACTTGGAAAATGAATCTTTTCTGAATGAAGCTTTCCTGCTATTTTAACCCAAAAGTTGGTAGAATTTTTCTCTACAAGTCCATGGCTCACTGATTTACCCAGAATGTATCTGTGCTAAATAAGCATAAGACTATGGAAAGTAAATGCCATTTCATACATAATAAAGTAATAATTATTCTTTCTTCACATTTAAAATAATGTATAGGACTGGCAATGTCAGAAGTTGGTAACTTGAGCCCTTTACAGTTTAGCATATTAATATGGCTTTACATTTCATACCTCAATTTTATACTTTTCTTGGGCTTGGTTAAGACCAAGATAAAGCAAGACCTATATAACAAGAAATGTAACTTTTGTATCTGACAAGTTCAGTCAAAACCCCTCAGGATTTATCCTGAAATCCTGTACTGCAGTTTGCAGATCCTTTGTCAGTGTCAGCCATGTGGATTAGTCACAGCCATTGCT
>NW_004524601.1:6360657-6370392 GCF_000260255.1 Octodon degus | reverse complement strand
TATAACATACATAATATATATATACATACACATACACACAAATGCATTTTTCTAATGCTCAAGTATAATATATGCATAAATAATGTGTATGTAAATATAATATATAATGTATATGTATATATGCATGTGTATACATATTACACAACAAACTACAGAATAGTTTGTTCACCAAGAAAGTTCCCTCCTGCATCCTTACAGTCCATCCCTGCCGCTGTAGGACAAGGTAGCAATTAAGACCCACACTGTCAAGCTGCTGATTCTGAAATGGGATCATACTGTAAAGTCTGCATTTTGTCTTCCCTTCATGCCTGCAGCATAAAGCTGACATTTGAGTCTCTATAAAACCTGCACATAACTTCTCATTTCCTCTTCCTGCTGGGTCAGTTTGCACCACAAGATATTTTCTCTTATGATCATTATGTTACTTTCTCTCATTTTTATCTACTTATAATTTTTACTTTTTGCTTAATGCCACGGCTTAAATTTTTAGTGTGTCGATGCTTCTTCAAGTTCTATAGCAAATAAATATTGCAGAAATGTTCTTTATTTCTCCTTCTGGATCACATTTTGTGTTTCCTTACTTCATGTTGTCATTACATTTGCTTTCACTTAGTTCTAATGCCATTCAAAACGAGACACAGCCCTGTTTGATCACTGTTAGGAGACTCAATTTTTACATCTAGTTAAACACTGGTGACTGGTTGTTTGCCATTTGTATTTCCAGACAAACTTCTCTCGTGATCAAGCCTTCCTGTGGGAGAGCTCGCCCAGTCCTGGGATACGAGGATGGTGCACAGGCACCTAGCAGAGCCCCTACGCTCGTCTCAGTGTGCTGCAGCTCCATTTCAGAAGCTGCGCCTCCCATTGCTGAATTGTTTCCCATAATCAATTCTCCTGATTTTTCCTTTAACTAAAGGCTCTACAACTAGAAAACACAAAGCATGGTTTCAGAGTATGATCCTTGAGCTAACAAGTGATAGAAAATTTCTAGGGGTAGGCAGTGCAAATGGTAGCTCCGTGGTTTCACCAGTGCTGGAAGAATGACACGGTGTCTTTCCTGGGAGATCAGAGTTACTGCCCTTCCAGTCCTGCCCCCTCCAGCTGATTGGATTTTTTTCTAACTAATGACAATATATCTTGTGTCTTTTTCTTGTTCTAGTGTCATTTAAAAAACTAATAGGCTATTCATGTTTACTTTGGATAAATTATGACAATTAAAATTTAGATGAAATTTCAACAGCTGTTCATAGGCTATTTGAAAACACACACTGATTTATCAAAATTGAATAGTTTCATTCTCGCGGTTTTACGGCACTCGTCTCTACTATGGCGTATGTCACTGTCGGGCCTGAGGAAGTGACACTCCCAAGCGGGTCCCTGAGCTGTGCAGCGCACGTTAGAGCGCACGTTAGAGCGCACCCCAGCACCGAGAGGATCCCTCCGCGTCCTCCCGCGTCTCCTCTGCCTGCAGCGCAGGGAGGCTTTGCCCTGGCGTGCCGCACTCTGCACGAAGACAGCCTGCCCCAACGGGACGTCACGCTCTCCACTCCTCTTCCTGAAAGCTCACTAACCAAAGACTGATGTTGCATAAGAGAAGAAGAGCCTGAGAGGCAGACCCCTCGTGGCGTCTCCGGAGGAACTGTGTCCAGGACCAGGTTCTGCTCTCGAGACCCTCGGCCTCAGCTCCCTATAATCGTTTATCATCCTTCTAAACTGCGTATCTAATTAGCCTCTCAATTATTAGGAAACTATATATAGTTTAGGAGCATATATATATACTTTTTATATAAAACCTTTGTATATAAGCTATATTGTATATATTATATATACATATATATACATGCTTCTATATCCTACTGAACTATTAATTACTCACCTTTTTGTGATTGCCTTATTAAGATAAATAAATTCATACGCTTTTTGTCCCTGCCAGTCTGTCTCTTATCAATTTACCAGAGAAGATACAAACTGAGCTCTAACAGAGAGGAGACATAAATTTCCTTTATCCCTATACTACTACATATTAGAATGGAAGGACATTACCAAAAACGTAGCCTGTTTGGTTTTGACAGAGATGGATATAACTAAAGGACTGTTTTGTAGTGAAATATATATATACATATATATATATAATATTTATATATAGGTATATAAATATATATTTATAGATATTTATATACAAGATAGTTTGGATAGATATACATCTTTCTTTTAGTTCAATGAGAAGAAAGGTGTGTACTATATTGTGTAGACAAGGTAACATGTCTGCATCTTGTCCTCTGAATAACTACCACAAAGACAACAATATGCAATGTACTAATTATTGTGACTGTCCTACTAACCTGTTTTGAAACTGTTTCATTGTTATTTTATAATTTTTTCTCATTAAAATCTTAAAAAATAGTGTGGAATTTCAGGGAAAAAGAGGAAGCTGAAGTTATTAAATACTTGAAAAATAGACATATTTAGGAAGAAATAAAGCACTTATTTCTGTGGGGCTTATGTTCTTTTGTTTCTCGCCTGATGTTTTTCTTTGCTGAATTTGTCCTTTCCTCTAAAATTCTCATTATTCTAATTCATCTGAACTATTTTCCCATAAGTACTAAAAATGTCTTCTTTGAAGTAGCAAAATGCACATCTTTCATTCAGTTTTAATGTTTGTGTGCCTTTATTTCTACATAAGCATCACTGGACTGCATTAAATTTTAAAAAAATCTATAATAGCACATAATAAGAGTAAGTACAGAAAAACTCCTTATAACCATCCTTTCCAGGTGAAAGGGGCCATTGAATTTTTCAGCTGAGCATTTCATTCAGCATGGGTTTTCTTAATATCAAAATTGAACTGGAGGAACACCTAATTATTCCATTTTCAAAGTAGCAAATTCAGTGTTTGTCTTATATGAGAAAAAATAAAGTATACATAAAGAGCAAAAATGGAAAAAGAGGGAGAGAGAGGGGTAGGCATCAGGAAATAGGAAGACCATTTTTAAGTGCGAAGGAGAACAAGAGAAGAAGGGGGAAGAGAAGGAAAAGAAGGGATTTTAAGGAAAAGAGCTTTAAACAATGTAAATAGAGCAGTTGGGAATGGAAAGGGTAATAAGACTTTGATGGAGCCTGGAAGGTGGTGGGCAGGGGCAAAAAAGACACATAGAGAGTGAGGACTTGTTGTGCTCCTGCACAAGCTCCTCAGTATGAATTTGGTCATTAAGTGCCGGAAATCTTTACTAACAAATAAGACAAAAGCTAGCAAATTCAAATTAAAACTCACAGTGAAAGACATTATTCCTTGTTAGTCCTTAAAATGCGATGTTGAAAATAAAACAGAAAAGGTCTTTTTTTTTTTTTTCAGTGTCAGGGATCGAACTTTGGACCTTGTGCTTGCCAAGCAGGTGCTTAGGTCAGACTTATATCCCTGGCCCTCGGAAAAGGTTTTTTGAAATAACAGGGATCTGTCAATGCTGTGTCTCTGTTTGTATTGCTATAAACACTTGGAGGAAACAGGCGACAGTAGGTACTTATTTTTACACAAAAATACAATTTGTTTGCATATATGTCTTTTCCTTATGACAATGATTTCCTAAGCAGTAGACTTCAAAGATATTTCCAGCTAACCTTCACTTACAAAAATGTGAAAATCAAAATAAAGTTTTATTGCACATTAAAAACACATAGTTGTTAATTTGAAATTGAGGATATGTCGTAGTGATGAAGAACATTAAGACACAAGGTAAAATTTGTATACATCCTTTAAAAACTAAGGCTCGTAGAAAGTCAGTATTCCACATTCTCACATCATACTAAACTTTTTCAGGAAGTAGTTTCTCTCCTTTGACGTAGTGATGGAAATGTAGAGAACTCCACAATGATAAGGAGTGGGGTACTAATACAAAGCATTGTTGAGTGAGATCTGGTACTGTCTTTAAATGCTTTGTTTCACCCTTATGAGAAGGAAAATCTTTAAGTGCATGAAAGAAATTTTACTGCCTTTAAAAAATTTTCGACCTGATTAGCATAGGAGTTAGGAACGCATCATTGTGTGAAGAATTACTGTATTCCGTGGAGAAAATGCGTGCAGGTGGAACTTCTCGTGTGCTCCCCTCAGCCACCTGAAGGAAGACCTTGGTGTCTTGGGAAAAGACCAAATGCACACACCTTGCCCAGAGCAGCCTCGCCTAGGCCACGACTCATTTTTCTCTGAGAGCTGCCTCCTGAGCAATTAGCAGGCCAATTCCCTTCGCAGGAATTCCTCTGGCAGCCGCTGTCGCTGTCCCGCGCGAGCACTGGGTGCCCTTACACTCTGCAGCTCGAGATCCTCCGTAGGAACTCCATTTCTTTTTTGACTCTCATATTTTGTAAGACTCTTGCCTACAGGAACAGAATCGTAGGCTCATGTTTTTCCTCTTTTAATCTGCTGTCTCAGTTACTCCTCTCTTGTTGCTAGGACAAATATCAGACATCCAAAATGAAGGAAGGAAAGGTTTACTTAGCTCACAGCGAGTGGACGTTTCAGTCCGTACTCAGCTGGCTCCGGGGCAGAGCAGCACATGGCAGAGGGCAACTTTTCATGGTGGTGGCAAAGAGCAGTACAAGAGCAAGAGCAAGAGGGAAGAGTAACAGCAACAAGGGCTCAGAGAGCAAGTCTGTCTCTGTCTTTCTTATATTGCTATCAGCCCCAGGCTGGGTAGAGCATTCACACCCATAATCTCAGCAGTACTCAGACCCATAATCCCAGCATTACTCAGACCCATAATCCCCGTCTTGGTTCATGAATTAATCAAATTGTAGAAAGGTGCATCAATGACTGCATGAGGTTTTGGGGGACAAACACACAAACCATGACATCTGCCTACTGTAAGTTTATCCTGGAGATTAAAACTGACAACACCTCAGATAGTGGAGAGAAAGTTCAAGCTCCCTCACATTACCTTTCTTTGCTGTATTCTTTCACAACAATTTGTGCCAGTCAATTATAGAGGTCAACTTGCCTGGAGGAACAGATCTCTGGAAATAATTATCATTATGGGGACCAGCAAGCTAAGGGCAGAAGACCCTCACTGGCTGTGAGTTCCATTAAACAAGAGGCCTAGAGCCTACCTGGTTATTCCAGGAAGAGAAGAAGCAAATGCACTCATGCTGAACAGAGCCTGCTTGCTCCAACAGGTGAGGCTTTCTGCTGCTTCCACCCTGGATGCTAGGCTCCAGCTTCTCCAGCCTCCAGCGCGGGCTCCAGCTGCTGCTTCTCCAGGGATCCTGCAGGTCTTTGACCGCATCCCCAAGCCCTCTACTTCTGCAACTTCTCCGGGCTTGGGCTGAACAGCTTCCAAGTCCTCTGGCTCCCTGGCATGCAGAGGTTGTTCTGCACTCACCTGCCTCTGATTCTGTGGACTTCCCTAAGAAAACCATTGTGCCCTTAATTGTGTGTTTCTGTTGCTTCTTCTCTTCTAGAGAACCTTAGACAACACATATCATGCACATTCACTTCATAATCACATTACATTCTTATTTTCTTATGGTTTGAATTGTTACTGAAGTACATAAGAACTGCTGTCCTCCACATTTTCTTTACAGTAGTCCAATGACATTGGCATATATTCAGTTTCCCTTTACCTGTAAAACATTGTGCCCATTTGGAAAACATTATTTCTCCAAGCCACCGTGAAATCCAGAAGGATGAATTCATATACCTATTTAGCACATATATCAGCACATATGATCATTAAATATTGAGTGACTGGATCAGGCAAATGCTCTGTGACAACTAATGAATTACTGTTCTATTGGTTATTAACCCTTTGTTTACGAAACTACCAGAAGTCTCTGAGATGATGTTATATCCCAGATAATCATAATGTCCAAAACTCTTATGGAAAGAGACAAATATCACAAATGAATTGAAACCTATGTTAAGACAGGATTCTCAGGAAATGTCTTTAAACAAAAAGCATCAGAGTGAGGCCTTTGTCAGAGCGCATGCTGTTTCATATCGTGGGGCTTGGCCTGGGTGTATTCGAAGCTGTGGAAAATTGAGGAGATAGCAGATAAAGGTCATTCTCACTGTCCTTCTCTGAGCTTTCCCAAGGCAAGTATCTTTCTCTATGCTCAGAGGGAAGGCATGCTACCATGCGATGACCATAATTTAGGCACAAGACTTTCCAAGTGCCCCCTAGGTTATTACTGTTAGCTTTAGCTTACATCCATTCATATTCTGATCATGGTTCTGAATGACTTCCTGTAAAAAATAGTTTTGTTTCTAGTACTTTGTCTCATTTTCTGTAGGCTTCCAAGGAATGTAAAATTTATTTTTAAAAGGGTATTTTTTTTCAGGCTGGGGAGATAGCTGGACGGTCTAAGTGCCTGTCTGGCAAGCACAAGGATCTGAGTTCAATCCCCGGTACCACATGGCATGCCAGCCTAGAACTGGGTGTGGTGGTGCACACCTGTAATCCCAGTGCTGGGGAGGCTGAGACAGGAGGATCACTACGAGTCTGAATTGCATAGCAAGACTCTGTGTCAAAAAAATAGTTGTTTTCTCTTGTTTATTTTTATTTATCTGTTATCCATGAACTTGTTTGGATGAGGAATGGACACTACTTTTTCTCCCCAACAGGTTGAAATCTTCCAAATTAAAGAAAGCTATTTAAAAGAAATTAACCATTAATTAACCAATTAATTAAGTATTAATTAACCTATTAATACTGACATATATTTAGATTCCTCACTTATTTAACTTAAGGTGAAATTGATCATAAATGCTGAAGGTCAATTTCTTCAAGAATTATTCAAAATATCTAGCTTAGTTCTTCCTATTCTATTGGTTATTAATTTTTAGAAAAAATACAGATAAAATGTCATTTGCTTAATTCAGAAAATGCAGAAGTCTGTGAGAACTATCGCAATCCAAGTCTCTGCACACGTTGTAGCTAACAGAAACTGTTCTTCATTTATAAGGTGAGGAATGTGCTTACTCCCAGAGTAGCCAGCTTGAAGATACTCTATATGCTCCAAAGGAACTTTTGTTTGAAGAACTGCACCTAAAATTATCTATTAGACACCTATACTCTATTGGTCTTACTTCTTTTCAGTTTGCAAGGGGTAATAAAAGTAACACAGAATTTTGCAACATACACCTCTTATCATCGTAACTTCCTACAGAATTCTGGTCGCTGTGCTATCATCGTCGCTGTCACTTTCAGCATGCCAATAGCGTTCCTGCATGGCAGGAGGAAGGAAGAGGATTAAGAGAGGGACAGCAGGGAAGGAGGGCCAAGAGACAGACGGTGACTCAATGGGGAGGACCGGGGCTGGAGAGGATTTCCTGATTGCACTAAGATTCCTCTATGGCTTATTTAAAAATAGCATTCCTTCTACTGGGACCATGTCCTTACAAAACGCTATCTCTGCTTTTGGGAGACGTTCAAATGCACTTCTTCTGTGGACTAAACGTCACACCACTATTGCAGCTTAGCTGTGGCATGGAGGAGCAGTGCATGCAGGGCGGGATGCGCACTCGCTTGTTTTGCCACAGACTTCAGCACTGTATAAATCATCTGTGTATTTTAAAGGTTTTTTTAAATTTATTTATTTTATTTATGTGTGTGTGTGTGTGTGTGTGTGTGTGTGTGTGTGTGTGTGTGTCGCCAGCTCAGCCCTGGGGCCTGGGCTGGCTGGCATGTGGTGCTGGGGGATTGAACTGTGGTCCATGTGCTTTGCTAAGCTTGTTGTAAGTAGGTGCTTTAGACCACTGAGCCATCTCACCAGCCCAACACCTGTGTATTTTAAATATATTGGTTAGACCTTGTTTATTGGGAGCATAGGTTTAAATAGTATTTGTTAAAGTATTTGACCTGGAAAAGTTTTTCCTAGTCTACATGTCTGAGGTTTAGATTTAGCATTTCTTTTCTTTTCTTTTTTTTAATTTTTTTGTATTTTAGGGAAGGGTCTACAGGGTGTTCAGGGTCTCACTACTAGATTGTACTCATAGTGATCCACCTGTTCATAGCCTCTCATGAGCTGGGATTACAGGTGCCTGCCACCATGCTCAGTCTCAATTGCAGTCTCAGTGTGCCCTGGGGGTGGGGCTGGCATGGCAGGCCTGGGGATCAAACCCCTGGCCCCTGCGTCTGCTTACAGGTGCTTTAATCTGCTGAGTTATTTGGTCAGCCCATATTTAGCATTTCAATTGGGAAACTAGCAAAGCAGGGTGCAGTTTACCAAATCAAGTTATTTCCAAATAAATAGCACCATGCACAGGAAAAACTTCTCTCTCTAACATTGCCTGAGACGTAAGGCAATCGTTTAGAAAGAGAGGAAATAGCAATGAAGGGCGGAAAGAGCGGCAACCTTATGAGCTGACTTTATGAAACGCTGTGCACTTTCAGTGAACCATGGGCACAGCATGTTTTCTATGCAAGATCAGCCTGGATTTTGATAATTAAAAATTGAATCTGAAGATACATGATGAAAACACTGTTATCAACTTATTTGTTCAGCAGTTTGCAATTAGCCAGCAACATTGCATAAGAGCTCCCTATTTTGCTGGGTTGAGCCCAACAGACTGAAAAATGAGGATAGCTATAGCCTTTGGAGACAAAGACCTAGTCAAGATTGTTTTTCTCAGGACAATTCTCAAGTTTACAGGCAAGTTACATGGGACTGTGGTCAGCTCCGGGCTGCCTTTCCTAGGAATGACCCACTCTGGGCTATTCCTATGCAGATCTCTAAGGTTTCCACAGTGATTTCAAGACCTGAGCCCTGGTTTCTTGCTGGCTTGTCTCCCGAGGTCATGGAAAGGGTCAGGCTTGGTTATTGAGCCATGCTCTCCCCCACTTCCATGTCTGTCTTCAACCATTCAGCTTGGAAATAAAAAATGATTCACCAATGACAGGCGCTGAAGCAGTGACCCATGAAGAGGCTTGTTCCATATGGAGGAGGAGGTGGCTGAAGCTGATCTCCTGCAGCTTCCTAGAATGATGAGCGTGGTTCAGTCACGGCGACGCTGATACTCCAGTCTGCTCTCTGATGGTGTGGACAGAGTAGATATTCTCAGCTCAGGTTTTTGAGGATTTCAACTTCAGTAGCTTCTTTGAGGAGGAAAGCAAGGAGGTGAAGGGGATCTCAGTACCTTGTGAAAGACAAAGAGGTGACTGCGAGTTGTGGTTTCTGTACTTGTAAAGGTTTTGGTCCTTCTGGTTTTAAATCCAGCTAACCCCACTTATCAGTGGTGTAGGGAGCAATTCCTGGAATCGAACACAACACATTTTGTCTGAGGCTTTTATATGCATACCTAACTCATTTTAAGCAGAGGACTTCTAAAACCATTTCTGCAGCTCAACAACATTAAAAACTAAAAAACTGCCTATTTCTTGTGATTATGCTCCTTTGGAGTTTGCATGCCTTGGCTGTTTTTTTTTATGGTATACTCCCCATTAGAATTCTTAGGATAGACCATACCAAACAGTTGTTTAACATGGTGTATTTTTACATTTACTTCATTTCTTAGATGGATATTTAACTATTAAATGAGATCATATATACAAAGTTTGCAGCAAAACATGGTACATAGTAACCGTTCACACTATGCTGTCATTTGGCAGATAGTAACTGATAGCCATGTTCTGCTCCTCATAAGTGACAATCAAAAATCATTTTTAAGAATCTGTCTAGTTATATATTCATACTAGTTTTTGGTGTTGTTCTATGGATTGAACCCAAGGTCTTTGCATTGAGCTACAT